>NC_056733.1:1369504154-1369514154 GCF_019279795.1 Protopterus annectens
TGCTAGTCCAAATTATTTGCTGCTTTGTCAAAATTATAAATGTACAGGTCTTTCAAATTGCATTTGCAAACCATAACTAACAATTTCTGTGTATAATAATGTATCCTAAATGCATATACCACATATTGTAGAACACTTTATCCTATGTTACATCAACAGGTATTGTTCTCTCTTAATCCTGCATCTTAACTGTTCCATGTTGGTATCACTATAGCTGTAACTTGCCTTTTTGAACCAGGTTTTAATTGAAGATGGTCAACAGACCAGCAAACTCACTTGGTCAACAAATAGTAAATAAACTGCTACAGTGTAAAAGAGTGTAAGCATGGGGGGCGGGGTGCAAAATTCAGGAAATTAGTTTCTCTCTGAAGGATCATCAGAAAAAGGACCCAGAAGAATGGAGACAGGGCCCAGTGCAGAGTAAAATGAGAAGCATAAGCTATGGATTATATGTTATGGGAATGCTGGTCTTATACCTGAATGTAGAGCCTAGGAAAGACCTGCAACCTTCAACTTTCCCTCTTACCTATCACCATGAAGACACTGTGTGGACTGGGCACTATTATGAAAGTTTTGTTTTTTACATATTTGAAATTGAAATCCATGTGGGCTAATATTTAAATTTTTTGGACTTGAATAAACCTATGATTATATCTATATCTATCCTAGTGATTCAATAAACTTTATGTAGGCTTTGCGCAAAGCCTACATTGAGTTTACATATTTGTGCAACGAGCAGCAGTGTTATTCACCTATATATCCCATGCATTGCGCTTACACAAATACAAGAGAGGATTTGTGGCTGGCAACATTGTTGCCTAACAGAAACCGTGTAAAGCACCACAAAGGTACATGTAACATGCAGACATGTTTACCTACGAGCAAACTCGCTCTGCAGATTTGCAGTAACAGCCACAATAATCGCCAGGATTAAAATGAATGTAATGAATGCAGTAGTAACACATTGCAGAAAAGTGTACTCAGTGAAATGTACACTATAACATGTGTTTGGCATAATAATATAAAGTATTTGTGGTGATCATTGGGAGATTCATATAATCCACTATACATACACTAATCTCGGCAAGTCTGTGTATTGAAAAGAGCCATAGACATGAATGCTAGGAATGAAGAACAGGAAAAGGACATGTGATACATGGTAATGTACACCAGCTAAGAGCATGTCAATGTACATGCACTCCAAAGAGAAGTCATTTGCATAACATTAAACACTTATCTACATAGCACAGTACATAATGCTGGTTGCACCTCCTGTGTGAGTATATTTATATCATCACACATTATAGTATATTATGTTACTGTCACACAAAGTTACATATCATTGGAAATGATTGGTTGTGCCATAAACATCCTGACATGATCCCTGGAGAAGATATTTAAGAAGAACTGTATGTACATTATGGGTTTGTGCATATTCTGAAGGTGTACAAAATGAGTTGCTTGAATATGACTGAAATGTCAGCACAGCTCTCAGCCAATCAGGGACACATAGCAACAGGCTCATCAACAACATTAGAAGAAACAGGTACAATCATGAACGACTTCAAAATAATACCACCATTAATCTGTGACATTGACATAAAATATGTGATTGTAAATTACTACACATTTTCTGCTGGAACACAATTGTGTAACTGTAATCATTTATCATTAATCTATAAGGGGAATTCAACACACCTTCCTCAAAAATGACCACTTTTTGGAGGTGTTAAGAGGGACAGTGTTACACCTGCAGTTTAAATTAGGAGCAATACTGGCCACTTGAGAGGTTTGCATGACACATAAGTCACAATCCACACATTCAAGAATGTAACCCATGCCATCAAAATTCTCACTGAGCTGTGTATTTACTGGGTGCATCACAGAAAGATGTATCACATATTCATCTTGTAGAATACATTGAAAGGAAGTCTGCGCTGTCAAGTCCTAATGGATATGCATCACAAGGAATACTTATGTATGGACAACAAGATGTCTGGGACCTCACTGTGCCAAAAGTGAAACACTTGATTTAAGCATTCATGGATGACATAGGTATTGGCCATATGGATATCACATAAAAACAACAGTGTAGCATGTGTGGAGTCCCTGCACACAGATATATACTACATGCATCTTCCACATGTAACAGCAATGGATATTGTCCGCAGCATCTGCAACTGATGTTTGAATTCAGAGCTGATACATTATAATGAATGGTGCAGCAGCATGTGAGCACGATGGCAATGCATCAACTATACCCATGTGCATAAAAACTATAGCACTGCAAAGCCTAGCTTCAATGAGCAAGGAAGCTGTTACTGTGATGCTGCTCACATACCAAACAATACATGGAGCACACGATTAGCACATGTCAAGCCCTTGTTACATGATCACTGTCACCCTAACATTCCCATGAAAATATTATACTACCATGAAATACTGACATGCATGCATATGTGTATTAAGTCATAATACTGATATGATGTACTGGTACATCAGTGATGCTGTACAGTCACACTATAGCTGTATGTAGGATACAATTGAACTTCATAGGTTTATAGGTGCATAGAAGAGTACTAGGCCAAAGTCCCAAGATCCCATAAAAGCCTAGTCATATTTATCATGACTCACACAATTTTCAGTAGGATGTGCCTATGCTATGTTATCTAATATCAACTGCCTCTATCTATGAGGGACATGGGTGCAACACCAGGAGTACAATCATGATTAACCATCCATTGATCTATGGTGTACTTGAAGAGGGTCAGGAAAGGCTTTTGTTTTACGTGAATGGCAAGAATGTTCCAGGGAAGTGGTAGTGTCTTAGAGATGTATCTATCTCTCAACAAGATTTATTATGTCAGAGATTACGTTAACATCCTTGGAATGAGTGACCCTTGAGCAGTTTGCATTAATGTGTATCATTGCCATCAAGAACAGATTACAGCCCTGTAGGCCAGTCACAGATCAAGCCTTAGTAGTCTTTTGTAGATATAATACAATGATATTTTAAATCTTTCAGCATATGACTTCTTGTTTACACCATGTATCTCCATTGTGCAAAAACTCTGTTAGAGATGTGTGTTCAGGCACATGCAAAAGGGTACATTGTACTCAATTACTAGTGTGATGAGAGCCCAGTACAATGGCATTATAATGTCCTTTCCTGTGGATGACCTGCCCATACTTATGAGTTGTGCCACATACAAGGGATTCATCATCAATGTGGACACATGTTACGATTGCTATGTAATACATGAGTACACCCAGATTACGTACAGCTGAGTGTACTCTTAGGGGTGTTATGTCTTTACTCTAATTAACCTGGGTATTTGATTTTCAAAAGGGAATAATTATGCTGTTGTTTTCATTTAGTGTGTCTCCATGACTGTGGCATGTCATTTTTGTGCATTAATAGTTTCTGCAGTGTACCAATAGTGTTTGTGGATTCAGTCATTGTCAATATTTTGCAGTCATCCACAAAGTTGGTAAGAAAAAGGCTGTCTAAGTTTGTCTTTCCTTCTGGGAAGTAAATACTGAACAGGAAAGGGTGAAGTACAGAACACTGTGGTACAGCCCTGGTAACTGACGTCTTGCTAGTGGTGAATCCACACACTTTGACAGTAAATGTTCTGCCTGTGACCCATTTGGTTAGCCACCTGGTGACATATGCATTTAGGGACAGCTGAGGCAGTTGATCTGTAATGCTTGAGTGGATTTGTGACAAATGCCTTGACCAGGTCCAGCTAGGTGGTATGCACAATCTTGCCCTCATTCATGCCCTTGGTGGCCTTCATGAAGAAGTCAAACAGATTTACTAGACATGATGCATCCTTAACAAATCAAAAATGGGTTGTGCAGACAGTTGAAAGATTATCTGTGCCTTTTTTGATAAGGCCCATAATGATTCCTTTGATTGCCTTATAGAGGAGGCGAGTCAGGCTGTCTCTATAAATCCCTGGGTCAGATGATGGCTCCCCTTAGTTCAGATGGATGTTGCTTGCTGTACACCCTTCTGCCAAAACATAGCCTGTCCGGAAACTATGGTTAAGTAGGAATCCAGCTTTGTCTGCTAGATCAGGTTTCAAGTTATTAAAAAGGCAACATGGAATGTTGTCAGTGCCCACTGATGCTGTATTTGTGACCTTACAGAGCACACAGATGAGATGTTCTCTTGGGAAAGTAAGCTGAGTAATGTTTGCATGTATACTCTGGGTGATGCCCAGTGTGGACAGGGGGTTGATGTTTAATCCAAGTCTGTCAGCTAGAAGATAGTCTAGTTCCTATGGTTGAGTATGTGTAATGCCATCCAGAAACAGCTGTGTGTTTAGTTGTGTAGTTCCCAGATCACTTTGTATTTATTTAAAAAATGATTTCCAACAGCATTTCCAAATAAAACCTTGGGTATGCATCACATGCCACACAGTGAAAGTCTTCACACAGTCATACAGTTTTACCTTATTCTTCTTCTTTTCCTGGTTAGGGGTCACCACAGTGGATCACCTGTCTGCTCATGATTGGCAGTGGAGTTTTTACGGTGTTGAGTTGCCAGCCAGGCGCCCAACCTTCCACAGAAGGCACACACACATGCACTCACACCTAGGGCCAGTTTAGATTGTCCAATACACCTACAGCATGTCTTTGGGATGTGGGAGGAAACCGAAGCACCAGGAGGAAACCCACGCGACCACAGAGTGGACATGCAGACTCTGCACAGAAGGCATCCCAGCCAAGGATCGAACCAGGGAACCTCTTGCTGTGAGACAATAATGCTAACCGCTGCACCACCGTGGCCATCCTCATACAATTCTACCTATGTTACATAATTACATCAATTGCACATCATATGCATATATGTTTTTCCCCCACTGGAAAACTGTGAGTGCTCTGATACCATATATGGACACATTACAAATGAAGTGAATGTGGTTCATACAGAACAGTTACTGACACAAATACTATCAGTCACACAATGCTTCTGGGGACTATCTAAATAATCTTTGTGAATAGCAATACAATTGTGCATACAATGAATTCACAAAGATTGCAGTTAAATCTGGACTACTTATATGTTTTTGTATATAACAGCATTCATTACATGTGGATGAAACAAGACATCTGTGCCCATGTAATCAGCATGACATTATACTGATTTATTTCACGCAACATTTAATTATGGTTGGTATGCACATACACACCTGTGCCATACTGCAAGTGTCATTGGTATACTCCACTACAAAACACATGCCTTAGTAAGAAAACAACATACACAGCATCATTCCATCTCACCATTTCTCAGTAGGTAGATTTATACAGCTGTTAGGTTAGGAATACGTACTCAAATGGCAGTGGTGGTCATCAACACATTACCTCAAATCACAGATTGCAATACACTGTTATCGGACTACCATAAATCCACTCCTCAACATAGCATATATTGATGACAGCAACATTGACATGTGTGATATTCATAGGATCATAAGACATCAGTAGGCTAATGGCCAACATCACATAAAATTCTAGCAATCATAATGTGAAACAATTTCTATATCTATATGATGGAAGATAGAAAGGATATGTTCATATGGGTGTATGTGTTTGATTGAATTATATACTGACTGTGTCCGTATGTGAGTTGTGCACCATCCATTGACAGAATTACCAATCATGCATTTTCTCTTATTCCTCTATAGCCTGAGGGGGTCTGTGTCTCCAATTGCCAGCGACACATTAGTTAGGCTTGGGGAAACTGTTGGTGTAAACACTACACAGTGCAAAAGCGCTTCCAATACTCTATTTAACCAGCGCTTCTTAAACAGCCTTAGCTATCTCTTGTTTAGCTTAAATACACACTGAAAAAGTATATACTTGCGACTACTATAAAGCCAGTGCTGTACACTCCAATGCTTAAGTGGTGTATGAGCAGGAGAACTCGGAACCCCCTCACTTACACTCACCATCAATAGGATGGCGTTCCACAATTTAAGGTAGATCTAGCAGGGTCTGCGTACTTGCTACTTACATAAGTGTTGGACGAAGACTGAGTTAGTACCTAGCCTCCCTTCTCAATCCTCTTATTACCTATTGCAGCATCATCTGAATTAGCGTGGGTACTATAGCTTAGTTTTCCTTGTGTAGATATCTTACTTTAGGAGCCACCTTGGGTAAAGTGAGTTTTTTCATGTATCTATACATGCCTGCATATATGCACTGCTGAATCATATGCATTGTTGAAACGGCCTTTTACAGTCCTTACGTGCTATAGCCTATTGCATGGACTATTGTGTTTCTGCCTGTTTCTATACTCTACATGTTAACAATAATATGTGAACTAGCCTGTTTCCTATATTGTAATATGTGTTAAGGGTTACTCTACTGACTGAATTGCTTGCATTGCTACGTTAACTTAGAAGGCTGTTTCTCTGAAATGAATGATGTGCTGCATATTTGTACTGATTGAAATGCCTATATCTTGTATCTAAATTAACCAGGTTTCTCTCCACTCTATTTTTTTCTTTTCTCTCCAACCCTCCCAGCTTTCTTACCATCCAACCCTGCTCTAAGACTAAAAGACCATCCCTGAGTGTCGAATAAGGACCACAAGCAAACAATTCCAGCCTCTTCAACAAGTAGTAAAGCTACTTGCTATCCTACGTTAGAACCCTGTTACCTTGGGAAGCAATAAAGTATGTTTTTCCTCCACCAAGTAGTAAAGCTGATATTTTCTCAAATTTATTTCCCATATGTATTAAAAACCTGCTACCTAGCCAGATTACCCAGCGGCCATACCCCTCTCTAGCCCTGCATGAATACATTCTATTGGCCTTGCATAGCCACCTATAACTGTAAATTGCCCCTTCCTCTCCCTCCATAATAGTTATCTCTGATCTCTGTCTCTCCCCCACCCCCAGCATAGCTCCTACACATTTTTTCCCTTCTAGGCAAGCTCCCTCTACTAGTCTTGTTTTACAATTTTACCCTTCTTTGTCTCCATGTATAATTCCGAAGTACAGCTCTGTTGTACTAGGCTGCCTATATACCTCATAGTCTACCTGCTGCACTCCTCAGCATTCTGCCCTCTGCTACCCCTCTTCCATCACCACCTCAGATTATCTCAACCTACACTCACCCTTACCTACCAGTAAGGTGAATTGCAGTAGCCTGCTGCTCACTGATTGTTCTCTCAGACTCTCTCCTCCTTACCTGTCTAAACCTGCTCCATTCGCCGTGTGCGGGCTCAATAGGCTCCCCTACCCTGCCCCCAAATCTCACCCGCCCCCAGCAGCACTCCTACATTTATTCATCCATCTCTCCCACCTATTCCAATTACCCAATAACTCTTCTTCCTGCCTTACAACTGCTCTTAACCCACCCAGTCTAATTTACCCAACATCAGCCACTGCCTATTCACTCCACCTACCCACCTCCTCCCTCTCCTCTCATACATCTCCTCTATCACATCTCCCTCACTATTCCATTCCCCACATCCCTCACAACTATATTCCCTCCTCCTTCATATAACTTCAGACAAGCTACTCCTTTTTCCAAATTCAGTCTTCATCTTTAAACATACTCTCTACTTCAACTGATATTCCTATCTTTCTCCCTTTGCATAATCATGCTTTCCTCAATCCTCCAGCAACTCAAAGCCCCTTGCTTCCTCCTTCTCTTTCTGATTCATTCATGTGATACCAGCTCATACTCTTCCTTTGCTTATCCAATCCAACCAACAAAAATAACATCCACTGAAAACTTCCTTCACCCTAACTCTTACTCTCATTTCCATTCTATCTCCTCCTATCTCATCCAGCCCAATCAACTCTACCTGTTCCACTATAAAATCTTCTCCACTAATGCTAATACATTTACACACAAAATAACCTTACATCCAACTAAACTCTCAAACTGTAAACCTACATTTCTTGAGTATTTTCCATTTAACAACATATTCTTAGCTGGAGATATCAACCCCAACCCCGGTCCCATTCTCTCTGCTAACAATAATTAAGCATCCCCATCTTCCCCCCTCCCAAACACCCTGAAAATCTTCAGCATGAACTCCCAGAGTCTCAATAACAAAGTCCAACTCTTCCAGGCTTGGCTAACCCATAACCAACCAGACATCTTAGCCATTTCCGAGACTTGGCTTAAATCCCATACCTCTGATTCAGAGATCCTTCCCCCAGGATACCACATTCTTAGAAATGACCAACCAAATAAAAAAGGTGGTGGCTCAGCAATAGGCTACTCCAAATCACTTACTTTAATTCCCCTCCAAACTCCAGTTCCTAAATTCAAAATTACTGAACTTACAGCTGGACTACTGAAACTTAAAAGACACAAAAATATCTGTATTATTACCCTATATATTCCTCCCAGGAACAATATCCCTATCCTCGAAGACATTCTCCAATGGGTATCTATTAAAGTTAACTACGAAACATACATCTTAGGTGATGTAAATATCAACTGGAACAAAATCAACTCTCTTTCTCCCTCCCAAGCCATCAACCTTTACAACTTCACTCAAACAATACACCATATAACCCGACCCAACAAAACTAACCCCCCAGGATCCTCTATTGACTGGATCCTAGTCTTCAATCCAAATAAAATCACTAATTCTGGAATAATTCCTGATACTATTAGTGACCACCTCCCAGCCTTTATTCATCATGCTACCAACTCTTCTCCTCACCAACACCAATACATTCTAACTCATAATCTTAGTAACTTTAACCCCATAACCTTCTCAAACTTATTCAAACAAATGGACTGGCAAGACCTTAAAACCCTCCCTCTTGATGCTGCTATTGACTACTTTAACTCTATCTTCTTAGATACGCTAAACTCTCTTGCCCTATCAGAATTAAAAGGGTAAAAACAAATACTGCTCCTTGGTTATCTAAACATACTAAACAAATTATGCATCAAACAGACAAACTGTGGAAGCTGTTCCAAAACAATAAATGCGCAATACCTTGTTCCAATATAAACAACTACATAACCAAGCAAAACAACAAATCACTAAGGACAAAAAATTCTATTATATCAACCTCCAGTCAAATAATAACAATAACCCCAAGGAATTCTGGAATTCAATAAACTCTCTCCTTAATCCCAGCTCCAAGAATAATCCATGTTCTGATCCTAGTAAATCTGATCTATAACTATGCTTAGAATTTAACTCTTTCTTCATACAAACAATATCTGACCTAACCAAGACCTTCCCCAGCAATAACCCATCTGTCCCCCCATCTTCTCCCTCCAATTCCCCCAATAACCCTCCCCTTGGGTTCGAGCTCAAACCTGTCTCAACTAACGTTATAAAAAGACTTCTGTCTAAACTTAAACCCTGCTCTAATGCCCCTGACAATATTCCCTCCACTTTCATAAAATGTGCTGCAGATGGGATAGCACTCCCAATCAGCATCATTATCAATAGATCTAGTAAGGAATCTTACGTCCCCAAACTTTGGTGCTCAGCATACATTCTTCCTCTTCACAAAGGAGACAAGAACACTAACATCACACATTTTCACCCTATCGCTCTACTCTCACCAATCTCTAAAATCTTAGAAAAGTGCATACACCACCAACTTATGCCTTTACTAATCCAAAACCATATTCTTACACCATCCCAACATGGTTTCCACCCTGGCCATAGTACTACTATTACTCTACTCTCCTTCTTAGAAACTATAAATCAAGCCCAAGTTTCAGGTCACCTGGTCTCTACTGTTTTGCTTGATCTCTCTAAAGCTTTTGATACTGATTCCCATATACACCTTCTCCTTCACCTCTCAAACCTGCATCTTTCACCTAACTCACTATCCTGGTTCTCTAGCTACTTATCAGGTAGGTCTCATGCAGTCAAATGGAAAAACTCCATCTCCTCCTTCCTACCTACCCCAACTGGTGTACCACAGGGATCCATCCTTGGACCCATGCTATTTAATATTTTCATTAATAACTTTCACATTGCTATCCCCAATTC
>NC_056733.1:1369519154-1369534154 GCF_019279795.1 Protopterus annectens
AGACAAATAGGACAAACAAGACAGAGACAGGGATGGTGAGGGACACAAAAGTTTAGGGTATACACTGATTGAGGATAGGAAGGGGACATTGGAAGCACATATCCATCAAGCACTGGGACAGTGAGAGTCTAGTCCTCACCCTCAGAGGTATCACCACTGTCCCCTTCTTCTGCTTCTTATTGGATTGCTTGATGTTTGAGTTTTCTCTGCATTCCAAGAAGCAGCATCTCTAGACAACTGAGGTGTACACCAGTGCTACATTCTAAGACCTCATGCACCATGCCTGTCAGCTTCTGACAGTTGACAAATCCCCCACCTCCACCAGTACTCCCAGAAGGTACCACTGTACCAGCAGCTACCTGATGTTGAGGGCCTAGATAGTGCAGAGGCTGCAGATGCTGTACTGACAAGTTTCATCTCAGATGTGCTCAGTGTTGGTTGTGCATCAGCCATTGGAGGTTTGGCAGGCTGAGCTGTTGGGCTGGCCTACTTTCGTGTGCTAGAAATTATTTTGTTGGTTGTCAGAAAGTTATGAGATCAAAAAGGTTTGATCATACAAATAAAAATAGAATAGAGAGAAGGTGAGGGGGTATAAGAAAAAAAAAAGAAAACATATGATTAGAACCATTATATGTCACATAAAATCATTTAATACAATAAAAATATAGTTGCACTTTTATCTTTACTATACTTCTTTAAAAATCCAAAACAGGACTAAGAATTCTTCCAAATAATGATTGCACTATCCATATATTGTACATATGCTTTTAAAAATAATACAGATTAAATAAACAACATGGCATTTTTTCCATTCTGGTTGCAATTAATATTAAATGTTTTTAGTATGTATTTGTTACTTATGGATTTTGAACCCAGAACATCTGAATACAGTATTACACTTGACTCCTTCAATTACCTTGAGCTACAGAATAAAGCTTGCTTAATTTGCTAGCATTGTATGGAAGAGCAATATTTTTTAATAAAATTATGTTAATTTGTGCTGCATACATACCCCTTGCTTCTCTGAGACTTCCTAAGCATTTAGCATGGGCCTCCCTGTTTGCTGAAATTTCCTGAACATGTGATAAATAAATAATGAGGAGAAAAAGAGAGAAACATTATGTATACCAGTCTTGGCTATCTCTAGCTTTCTATATCAGTTAAAGTGTCTTTATCTGTATATGTTCACAACTGTGGGATGTCAGCAATCATAAACTCATCCAGGCACTGGTTTAGTTATTCCTGCTTGCACTTTTCCAAGCATTGTAATGATGCCTGCATTTCTCGCCAGTGCATGGAATGCCATTTTTACTGTTGGTATCCTTGGCTAGACTATTCCAAACCTCCAATTTACATTGAGACATAGTACCCCACAGCAGCCTACAGCTGTGATGATTTACAAGGAGTGCAATGAATATTTGTGAGTCCTCTACACCCAATCTTTGAGCTATGAATTTGGCACCATCCTTGCCAGCTCCTGCCATGTCTGCATAGGTCATAAAACAAATATTAAAGTGTTTTCCCACCAATTCATGATAGCATTTTTGTATGCAAACCTACATAACTATGCTAGCAGCATTTGCATGATGTTAAGCAGAGAACAACATTGCCAAACAGAGAGGAAGGCAGTTTATGAAATCGGAAGGGCAATGTGGCAGTTGGAATTATGGCTTGTCTGCTGGAATACTTGTTAAATTACTTGACTTTTAAGGCATGAATTGGGGGATATAATTTGTACGATTTGACACATATTTTGTTGGACCTTACACATTGAAAAAGTACTGTGTACAATGTGGGAGTCAATCCTATGTAAAATAAAGGCTGCATATTGTTCGACATAGGTGTTTTTTCATTGCCACAGAAGAAGCATTTATCAGTTATGCTGATTGATTATACAGACATATTAAAGAGTGAGTGATACTACACGCCATTTAACCATGTATATGTGTGACCTGACAAGGTTCTGGTTTATGCATTCTCATGTGTGATGAAGGAGTAATGTGTTACACTATACTGATACTGAAATACGTATACTTGTATTACTGTCAGGAAAGATTTTTGAGTTCTGGGTCAGACCACACAATCCATTCTGCTTTTCAGCTGTATTTGTGTTATATGAGATTGATGTCCATCTCGGATCAAAAAAGAAACTTTTAATTACAGAAATATAATTGTCAGAATAACTCCAGTCACACATTTAATTCATATGATATTAACTGCTATACAGTTATTATGTATAAGTTTCATAATATTGTTAATTTTACCTACAATTAAGTGAAACTGCATTCATACAATTTGGAGTATGCTGGATTAGAACCTTTATTTACCTACATTATGGGCATGAGCTTACACCTATTGCCACAAGGAAAGCTAGGGTGCAAGTGTATTTTTTTACATTCATTACTGTACAGAGTGCTGACTGCCACACAACAGTGCTGACCATATTTGTATGCATGAAGACGGAACAAGTAACAATGTATCTTTTTTGCAAGTAACAATGTATCTTTTTCATCTGCAGTTGTTGTGGACCTGTAGGTGTTGTGTATGAGTGCTGACTGCCATGCAACTCCACTTAGCATGTTTGTGCAAAGGTAGGTGAAAAAAGTAACAATGTATCTTTTTTGTCTGCAGTCATAAGGCATGTTTGTGCACAGGTGAGCCATGCACAAACAAGACAGGGAAAGGCAAAAATTCACTTTCTTTGTAAAAAATTCTAAATATCATTTATGCTTAAAAATAACGTGGGGACTTAAACCATGGTCTATCGTATGTCCTGTGTGCCTCAATGTCTTTACAAGGTATGCTAGACACACACACACATACACACACACAGTTGAGTCACAGCTGTAATTTATGCTGTCCATATCACCCAAGCTGGGATAAAATATTAAATACCGACAAATTTCACCATATGTATTAAGCCGCACTCCATGCAAATATTAATATTTTAAAAATGATCACGTATTACATTATTTTACACGGTTGTGAATTTGAACTATCATGCTAATGAATCTACAAAACAGAGTGGCAGTGTGTCATCTATCTTTACCACAGACAGCTTTGTAGCTGGAAAGCAAATAATGTGCATGTGAAGAAATTAGACACTGTTATTTGTAAACTCCTTGTGTTCTGGCTGAAGTGTGATTCCCAAACAATCTGGAAATATACTGCTGATTGATAAGTATATTTCTTGGCATTTTAACCTTTCAGAGATCTGCCTTGTCTTAATTTTGCCTGACTGAATTATTTTATATATTTTCTGACATTGCTTTCTGTTCTCATCTGGCCTGAAACTGGTTCCCCTCTATTCCTGTGGTAGAGGTTAAAAAACTGGTCTAACAGCTTTTGTGTTATCTGATGGCTTCAAGGCTTGCTGATTTAAAAATAGATTCTGTTTGTAAATTATTGCATACACTGTTGGAAACTCCTGGTGTTCTGGATAAAGTGTGATTCGCAAACAATCTGGAAATATATCACTGATTGATAAGTATATTTCTTGGCATTTTAACCTTTCAGAGTTCTGCATTGTCTTCATTTTGCCTGACTGAAATATTTTTTTTTTTTGCCTGACTGAATTATTTTATATATTTTCAGACATTGTTTTCTGTTCTCATCTGTCCTGAAACTGTTGCCCCCCTATTCCTGTGGTAGAGCTTATAAAACTGGTCTAACAGCTTGTGTGGTATCTGATTGTTTTAAGGCTTGCTGATTTAAAAATAGTTTCTGTTTGTAAATTCTTGCATACACTGGTGGAAACTCCTGGTGTTCCGGCTGAAGTGTAATTCTCAAATAATCTGGACATATATCACTGATCGATAAGTATATTTCTTGGCAGTTTAACCTTTCAGAGTTTTGCATTGTTTTAATTTTGCCTGACTGAAATACTTTTTTTTGCCTGACTGAATTATTTTATATATTTTCTGGCATTGTTTTCTGTTCTCGTCTGTCCTGAAACTGGTTCCCCCCTCCCTCCCATACTATTCTTGTGGTGTTGTTATAGTTGGTGGCTTTGCAGTTGCCTGCCCCTGCTGTAAATTTGATCTGGGACACCACTCCTAGTCTAGTGTTCACTCTACTTAATACAGAGAGAACATTTGAAAAGGCCAACCCACTTCCTCTCTACTTGCACTTTACTAACAAAAACAATTGCACTTTATTCATCTGCTTTTACTGTATTTGTGTTTCATCCTACTTTATTACCTTATCTTGCTTTTGCCTCTTCTTAAAAGTATTCCATCATATTTATTCTGCTGCATTTATTATTGCTTGGTAGTAGCCTGATTAAATTGTAACTGTTATTCTAAGCCTGTTGGTTTAAGCACTTGGGCTTCAGACCAGTTGTTTTACATTAAGAAGGTTTTTGGTCTGCACTGTTGTGGCAGGACAGGTAGCTTACATCCTTCTAAGTTGGGAATTACTGATTTAAGGCTCAGTGTCTGTTATTCTAAAAGTATAGCAGTTCTGGTTTAAGAGCTTGGGCTTTGGGCTAGTTATTTTAAATTAAGAAGTTTTGTGGTCTGCACTCTTGTGGGAGGAGAGGCTAAGATCTGCCCTTCTGAGCTGGGAATTGCTGGTTAAAGGCTTATTGCGCCTGCTTATTTGAACTGTTTCTTTCTGAAATTGGTGTGCTGTGTTTGCTGTAGCGTAGACTAGATCCAGGCCTACTGAATCTAGCTTTGTTTGTATAACTTGAGCACTAATCCAGGCCATCTTTTTTGGAGAAGGTTCTCTTGCACCCTAGTGGCAGGATTGTCCAGTTAGATCTTGTCTGATTGAAGACTGCTGGAACAGGGCTCAACCTTGAGCCTTTGTATTGGTTATTTGGGTAATTTGTTTAAATCAGTTTGCTTGTTTTCCATTGTTATATAAAAAATTGCACTTTATTCATCTGCTTTTACTATGTTTGTGTTTCTTCCTACTTTATTAATGTATATTGCTTTACTGCCTGTTCTTAAAAGTACTTAATTGCATTTATTCTGCTACATTTATACTTAATTGCATTTATTCTGCTGCATTTATTATTACTTGTTAGTAGCCTGATTAAATTGTAACTGTCATTCTAATCCTTTGGTTTAAGCACTTGGGCTTCAGACCAGTTGTTTTACATTAAGAAGGTTTGTGGTCTGCACTGCTGTGGCAGAACAGGTAGCTTACATCCTTCTAAGTTGGGAGTTGCGGATTGAAGGCTTAGTGTATGTTATTCTAAAAATGTATTAGTTCTGGTTTAAGCACTTGGGCTTAGGGACAGTTATTTTACATTAAGAAGGCGTGGCCTGCAATTCTGTGGGAGGAGAGGGTAGATTCTGTCCTTCTGAGCTGAGAGTTCCTGGTTAAAGGCTTATTGTGCCTGCTTATTTGAACTTTTTCTTTCTGAAATTGGTATGCCTTGTTTACTGTAGCATAGACTAGATTCAGACCTGCTGAATCTAGCTTTGTTTGTATTAATTGAGCACTAATCCAGGCTATCTTTTTTGGAGAAGGTTCCCCTGCACCCTGGTAGCAGGAGTGTTCAGTTAGAACTTGTCTGATCGAAGACTGTTGGAACGCAGCTCATTTTTTAGCCTTTTATTGATTAATTGGATAATTTGTTTAAATCGGTTTGCTTATTTGATACTGCTATATTAAAAAAACACACTTTATGCATCGCCACTTAGCTAGGGTTAAACTATTCCCAGCGCCATAAAGTCTGCTCTTCAAATTTTCCCTTAGAAATAGGATTTTCTTTTGTTTTAGCACTCAAATCTGTTTCTTTGAGCTCAGCACTTGTTCAGAACTCATTGTTAGCACTAAATAAGCTACAAATGACTACAGCACTCAACTTTCCTCACTTGTCTAGAGGAAAACAGTTTTTTTAGTTTTAACACTCAAATCTGTTTCTTTGAGCTCAGCGCTTGTGCAGAACTCGTTGTAAGCACTAAATAAGCTACAAATGACTACAGCACTCAACATTCCTCACTTGTCTAGAGGAAAACATGTTTTAGTACTTAATACATAAGCACCTATCCAGGCATGTCTATGGGTCAGCTTCAAGTGTTTTCTCCTGTCTAACTGATGAAACTGGGCATCCTGGGGCATTGAAGCAATTGCCTCATATACACAGACAACCCTCTCCTCCTACCACCCAACACTACAACCTGCGAGAGATGCACTTATATAGCCAAACTGAAAGCAAAGCTCTCTTCACCCAAGACTGGACTAGACAGTCAAGAGGAGAGGGTAAACACTTGCACCACACCACACTCATCAGCTAGTCCCTCAAAACCCACACCACTAAAATACACACATAGAAATACAAAACACACACCTACATTCACGGAGCCTCTCAATAAAAATCTGTCCAAGCAACAAAGAATTCCAAAGCAGAAATGCAAGCAACCTCCACCCCCCCCAAAACAACCCAAATGACACATAGCCCACAAACTCAGTGTGCCACTCAACCACAGCCCATAAGGCATAACAATGTACCCAACACTCTTGTCATAGGTGACTCTCTAGTCAGGTACACTGACAGTCCACTCACCAGCCTAAACAAGGAGAAAAGTACTGTCAGCTGCCTGTCGGGTGCCAGGATCTGCCACATAATGCATGCACTCAGGTCACTCCACAACAAGTACAAATATGACTCTGTCATTGTCCATGTTGGTGTGAATGATTTGAGATGTACCTTCCTGGACTACATGAAAAGAGACATGGAGGAGCTCTCCGATCTTGCAGGCCAGGCAGGTATGACCCTAGCACTGAGTAGCATCCTGACATCACCCAGAATGATACCACAGTACAAGGACAAAATGATTGACTTCAACAATTGTTTAAGCTTCTGGTGTCATTCTAAAGGGATCCAGTATCTGTCTGCCTGGGATGACATGATCGACAGACCACGATACTTTGCCAGAGATGGCTTGCACCTGTCGCCCTTGGGATTCCGGATACTAGCTAAGGCTCTTGTCACCCCTATAGTGCCTTTTTTAGGCAAGGCTCAAATGACAAAATTTCCACCATAACAGGCACAAGCAAGAAAAATCTGAGGGTAATGCTACTCAATGCTAGAAACATAAACCTCAAAATGCACTCGAGGCACTCCTTAAATTAGAGAACATCGACATCTGTGCAGTGACAGAGACACAGTTCAAGGCTCCAGAGAGCACCCCTGCATTACCAGGCTATAATTCTTACCACACATTTTGGCCACCTAGCCTGGACCAAAACACTAAAGGTGGAGGCATGTACATAATCATTAAATATATCCTCACCTCCAGGCTAGTTGTTCAGCATAATTCATCTGAGATTATCCAAGTGCAACTAACTCTGGGCAAGACCATAATCCAAATTGTAGCTTGCTACAGATCCCCCACCATGCCCCAGGATTCCTACTCCTCATTTCTTGATACACTGGAAAATAGCAGGGTAAATATCAGGGTACAACCTAGCACCCTAATAATGGGTGATTTCAACTAACCCACCATTAACTGGGAAAACTATTCATGTACTAACTCTTTTGCTCAACCTTTTCTGGAATTCATAAATTCCAGTGCCTTGGATCAACTTATCCACACCCCCACCAGGGGCAGCAATATCCTAGACCTGGCCATTACCAAAATGGGCAAAATCAGGATTTGTGCCCACTGAATGGTGCACAGCGGCGGTTATCCCAGTCCATGGACCCCGGGAACTACCACCCCATTAGCCTGATGAGCCTGGTCTGCAAGGCCATGGAATGTATCATCATGGAACTTATAAACAAAGACAGTGGTAATCTCCAAACTCTGGACCCCACCCAGTTCAGACTTGTAAAGGCAGATCATGTCTCCTAAACTTGATAGACTTCTTTGAAGCAGTCACCAAAGCTGTAGATGAGGGTAAGGTGGTTCACATAGCCTATCCAGATCTTGCCGTCTTTCAACACCATCCTCCACTCTGGAATTATAGATAAACCCACTAAACTAGGTATAAATCCCAATGTCACAAGATGGGTTGCCAACTGGCTCACTGACAGAACCCACATTGTGAAAGTAGCAGACTCCAAATCCGACTTCAGACCAGTGACAAGTGGAGTACCACAGGGTTCAGTCCTGGGTCCTCTCCTGAAGTTCACAGATTACTGCAAACTAGGAGCCATAATCGAAACTCTTAACAATGTGGACATCCTACAAAAAGGTCTCACTGAGACAGATGCCTGGTGTCAAAGCCTCGGCCGCAATCTCAATCCCAAAAAGTGCATTGTCATCCCTTTTGGTAAAAATTCTGTACCCACAAACTATCACATAGGCGGCAGTCTACTTAACACCGAAAGTGTGCTAAGAGACCTGGGGACACAGGTGGAGAGTAGTCTCTCCTTTGATAATAACATTCCCACAGTAGTCAGGAAATCCTTCCATGTGGCACATCTCATCACAAAAGGTTTCTCATCCAGGAAAAAAGAGGTCATTTTTCCCCTCTACTCATCACTCATTAGACCCATTATACACAACTCCCATTTTGGTATGTACCTCACAAGACATCTACAACAACTGGAAAGGCCACAGAAATACCTCACAAAGAGGATTACCAGCCTCAAACAGATGCCCTATGCAGACTGTCTCAAAAAACTCCGGCTTTACTCCGTCATATATTGCCTACTCAGAGGCGATCTCTGCCTAACATACAAAGCTATGTCAAACCCAGAGCTTTTGGACATGCTCCACTTAAAGAAATCCCAACCCCTCTGAGCTACACGCTCTAGGGACCTAATCCTTGTCACCACAATAAACAGAACATGCTGGAGGGATAGATTCCTGTCCCAGTGACTTCCCATACTCTGGAATAAACTAACCATCTATATCAAACAAAGCTTATTAGCACTCTTCAAGAAAAATCATGATGATTGGATGGGAAATAGGAAATTCACCCCACAGATCACTTCTGTGGATCTGCTCGACAGGGGCACAGGTAAATAATTTTCTTGTGTGGTGAAAGCCAGGGTACCTTTTTGGCTAGGTTATATAATCCCTAGGGCCAATAACCTAGTACCTACCTATGAACCTATGTTTGGCTGAGTTTTTGTACATAATTTCAGATTGATCTGTGTATTATGTACCAGCATCATAGCCGGCCTTAGGCATAGGCCAACTAGGCGGCCGCCTAGGGTGCTGCTCTAGCAGGGGTGCTTTTTCAGTGTTTATTTGGTGTAGGTAGACAAGGATGGGGGCACTGGGTGATGTGGTGGGGGGTGCCATGGAGCCCTTTTGCCTAGGGCACCATTTGACCTATGGCCGCTCCTGACCAGCATAACTAGCTATGATATTATAAATAAGCTCTTACATGTAGAATTATGATCTGTATGCACATAATGTTTTTAAGACTTGAACAGTGTCCTTTTACATTTCTAACTGCATGTTTGTGAAGAAAGATTCTAAAGATAAACTGTCTCAGATTCAGCTGATCTGCAGATGATGTCATAAGAATGTTACGTGTTACTGCCAGAAGCTGAAGGACAGGAAAAAAACTTTGGTAAACAGCTGTTGGCTGATTTTCAAAATATGAAATGAAAATTAGAACTCGAACAGTTATGACAGTTAGGCTAGTCTGTAAAATAGTCTCCTGAAGTCAGTTATAGTTGCAGTTGTCAGTTGCAGAAGTCATTTGGCAGTTAGAAGCCACTTGTGAGTTGTGCACAGATGTAATGTGCAGTGGATACCCAAAAGGACTCACCAAGATCTGTAAGCCTTCTTTTGCTCTGTTGTAGTAATTTAGTTTAGATCAGGGACAATGTTCTTTAGTCAGGCAGGAAAATTATAACTAATCAGTTAGATCAGTTAGAGTTTTTCTAAATATTGGATTTCTGTCCTTCAGTATTGATTTCATTTTCCTGGATATTGAGTTCTGTTTGTTTGTTGGAAATTACTGTTTTATATTTTTAATCATTTTGCTCATTATTAAATATTTTATTAACTTACATTGTAATTTGTTAAACAGTGTTTTTCATTAGTGATTTGAGAGTGCTTATACTTGCCTTGATAACTTCCTGGGCCACTCAAAACGGCTGGCTGCTTAAGTCATTTGTTAGTATTTATTTTAATATCTAATTTTAACAATTACTTACCCCTTTTAAAGGGCACGAAGACACTCTTATTGGTGGCAGAATTACCATATTATTTTGGGGAAGGACACAGCTTTGTCTGGCTTTCCGTGTGTTTGGATATGTGAGATTTAATCTATGTAAGTGTGAGTGTATCAGAAGTCTTAAACAGGGACACATTATTCTGAATTGTGTAATAAGGAGTTATATTTGGGGTGGAAAGAAGAATACAGTCCAGTCCCAGGTTATAGAGTGTGTACCTGCTGTGCTATTAGGAGAAAATTGTGAAATGTTACTCCTGTTTAAGTGACAGTCTTACATTGGAGTCAGTAGTGAAGACTGAAGCTCATTAGTTACTGACCCAGGATAGTGGGAGATATCACATTAATTGCTGGCAGGTCAGTGGGTTATTATTTGGACATCACAGTGCATACAAACAATTCCCATTTCCCTTACAGTATTAGTTGGTTGTACATGTGCTGCTTAGATATTCAGAGCAATGAGTGATCACACAACCGTTTATGAACATCTTTGCACAAATGCAGTTCTGTCTTCTCTTTGTATTGTGCTCATTCTTCCCTTATCAATGCTATAATGTCAGACATACATTCTATACTGCATTTTGTATCTTTCTTATTTAAATTTATGATAAAAAGTACATGACAGTGAAAAACATTTATTACCACAGGCAGGAGAATGTACTATTGAACATAAATAATAAATGTGCAGTGTTTAGTTCCATTTACAATCTTGCTAAACTTACTTCTATAGTTTGTAAGTGTATCCTGAGTGAAATACCCACTGCAGGGAAGGTAGGCACCCACTGCGGAAAAGGTGGTATGAACTGCTGTTTATTTTCCCTTCTCTCCCCCAGTAATCACTCACAGTTGAAATCCATTAGCAACTAACAGTGTTGTAGAGCCTACAATATGTTTACATCTGCTATACAAAATCAAACGTTTGATATTCAGCATTTCTGATGAGTTTACACCTCATTTGCATATTCACTGTGCTCAGAGACCTGACTCTACAGTATAAAGAGATAACCGTTTAGCTAATGAACTTGAAGATAAGGAGACTTGTGCATTTGGACAAAAGAGAAGATTGCTATTCTTTTTTATTTATCTGCAGAGAAGGCTTCTAATTTTGCTATGGTATGCTTGCATTTTTCAAGTATATTTTAGATTTTGTAACATGCTACAAAGCAATTTTGTATATCCAGTAGAAAATGGAAATTGTATCTGTATGCACTTCCTATAGTTCACTGCTGGCATAAACATTCCCCCGGATTCACAAATCCTCCGTGTAAGACTTAATAAGTCTTACTCAGAGGCTGCAGTTGAACGCTATGACGTCAGCGTGCCATGAATATTCATGAGGGCACGCTGACTCAACCGTAACTCCTACACGGACCGAGTATGAAAGCAGGGGGCATGTCCAACTGCCGAGCAGTCTAAATGCCCATGCCCCTGCAAGTGTAGTAAAAGCAAAATGTCAACACACAAGAGCGAGTTCGCTCAAATGTACTTGCACCCAACACCACATACCCTGACACTGTAAACCCCCATCACAGTTATAAAAAGTAAAATATATATATTTTTTTAAATCCCCAATATAGCTGCCCGTATTTGCACGTGTGTGCACGGGTGTGCCCATTGCTTAGCTATAGCTATCAATTCCGACATGGAAGACCATAAGAAAGAATGTTTATACAAATCACACCAAATTGCAATAGCGTAATGGTAGCGCGTATGCACAAAGAAGACGCATTCATGGTTCAAGTCCCACCATTCCCCTTCTTATTTATGTTTTAAATCAGTATTTGAAATAATACCAGACATATATGATTAAAATATTATTAAAAGCAGTGAAATGGCCAATGTATCAGTGAACAAAATATATATTTTTAAAGGATCCAGATATATAATAGCCTGCCATTAAGCAGCGCTTTACCCAGCTTAACAGAGGTGCCCATAGCTTAATAGCGCTTTACCCAGCTAAGCAGAGGTGCCCATAGTTTAATAGCACTTTACCCAGTGCAATAGAGTTGCCCAAAGTTTAGAAGCGCTTTACCTAGCGCAATGTGTTTGCGCAGTTGTGCGCGCCACGCCAACCAGGGCACTGTAGGGCACCGAAGAGCAAGGTAGAGCAAAGTTGCTTAATGCAGCCACACCCCCTAGCCTGTCTGGACAGTATGAAAATACAATGAATGACAAGGTTCGAACCCAGAACTCTGTGCATCAGAAGCAAAGTACAGAACCACTAAGCCATGACAACAAAGGGGAAACATCCACTGTTAACATTCATATACTTACGAATGATAGTTTAAACATTACTAAGCAGGTCTGCAGTCAGCCGAGAATTTTACAAAATGGCCAATCACAAAAAAGTGCGGGAAATGCAGCATATTTAAGCCCCACAGACGGGAATACATGCCATAACTGATTGTAGCTCACATCTGCAGTTAGAAGGTCTGGTGTCGGAGAGGGAACACGCTTCCAAGCGCAACGTTGGGGCATCGAGGAGTCCAAATACATGGTTTGGCTCCTTGCCCACCATCACAAGTCAAGACTCCTGCAGGGCCAGTTCCAAGGGATGGAGTACAAGGCAGAGGCTTGGAACCGGTTAGCTCGTGACCTCACCAGTGCCACAGGCGTTCCTCGGACTGGTGAGCAGGTCCGTCACCACCATGCAGACCTGAAGAGATGAAAGCAGGACCGCCTGAACCAGTGGATACAGGAGGCCTGTGGGATGTGGAATGCCCCACAACTGAGTATGTAGCCATGGAATGCAATATGTAAGAATTGATAATGGAGTATGTATAACGGATAGGTATGTCTCAATATCCCCTCATTTACTTTACAGCTACAGGTGACCACACTATGAATCAGCAAGCCTATGCTGATAGGCTGCTAAGGCTGCGCCACCAGGCAAGTTAGTGATTATTCTGCATATATTGTTATATAAAATATGGGAGAGAGCATGAAAGAAAGTGTTGTAGTCCAATAATACAGCCATAAAATTGCCTGAATAAGTCCTCTGCATGTACTGTCAGATAAAAACGTCAGAGAGGCAGAAAAAGAGTGTAGAAACCCATTAAGAAAGGTAACATATGTCTGGAATAATATCTCTGCAGGCACTGTCATATAAAATAAGTGAGTGAGCCTGAAAAAAGAGTGTGCTAACCTATTAATAAAGGTATAATATGTCTTGAACATGTCTGCCATATACAACGTTAAAACAAATAAAGGAGTGAGCCTGTGGAAAAGTGTGTAATGTCATTAATAAAGGTCTAAAACCCAGAGTGTGTCTGTATCACAGAGTCTGAAATGTTGTTGTACCCGTGCATTATACAAACAGTACTGTTTGAAAAGGTACTGGCAACCCAGAGTTGTGCAGTCCCATATAAAGTGGGTGATGGAAGTGCTAGTAGCTGTGAAACATATATACAGTCCACAACAGTCAGTTACTGGCTGGCATGAATAAGTAAAAGTGGCACATGTGTAGCATGTTATATTTTCCCCAAAAATGTGAGTGTGTGTCAAGAAATGCAGGGTTCTGTATAAATCGAAGTGAAAATGTCATGTGAAAACATCTTAGATAGATAAAGAAATATAAATGCAATCAAGAAATATGTAGCAGTAACATCTGCATCCTGGACAGTTAGTTTGTCAGATATAGGTCAGGCGTATATTGAACTAGCCAAACCCATTACAAAACCTAATGTATGGTGGCAAGTGTAATAATACATGTAGGGGATATACACTTGCAGTCACTAGGAGTGTAGTGTAGATGAAAAGGTCATTAAAAGATGTTAACCAAGGTATTTTCTACACCCTACTGTATGTGCATAAACCATGCAATTCCACACCTCAATGGGAATGTGTAATCTTAAATATTTGTTGGGACATATGTCCTATTGTTAGATAAAAATTTGCATTCACGTTGATGCATGTGCCCTGTTTGAACACCACAATCATGGTGGCCTGTTGCTACCAAACATCCCTGCATGCTGTTGGAATAACCACTGTGGTTCAATATTTGCATGTGTTATGCTTTCTGTTCAACTGTTGTACCCTTGGTGTGTTGGGTTAATGGGAATATTACTGCATGCTGTTACAACTAATCTGGAATGCTGTTGTTTATGTTGTAATTAAACACACCTAATCACAGAACGTATGGGAAGGCCGGTCCCAGCGGACCCACCTGTCCCTCCTCAGTTGGCGAGTGCACCTGGCACCAGTGGCTCTGGTGCCCATCCCAGGCTCCCCTCCTCCATTGGTCCTGTGCCACCTTCGGGTGGAAGTGCTGCAGGGGATGGGGCTTGTCCCCCCCATGCAAGTGTGGGCGGAGAAGGGCCTCCTGTCACCCTTCGAAGGGTCCGGGTTGTGGTGCGTAGGGAGATCCAGTGTTCAGTCGCTGATCCCCTAGGCCAGCTTGAGGTGAGAGTGGCATGTCTCACGGGTGAGCCTGCCCATCCTACGCAGCTCCCAGCACAGCCACCCTCGGGGCTGTGAAGGTGCAGTGGTGACTGCCCATGGGTGGGGATCTCAATTCCACTGTTACCATCTGTGGGCTCATGGGCTTGCGATTTCCAAACAACCTTCCCTGTCAATTGTGTTCACCCACCCCATTTGTCAAATTCCACCCCTGTATGTGTCTTGTTTGTCTTGTCTGTTTACCTCCCCAACCTACTTCTCCAAATATACCTACATCCCCTACTCTCACCTGAAAAAAAAAATTAAAAAAAGGGCAATCTGTTCCCACAAAAAAATTACGCCCCATACATAGCTGCCCATTTTGCACACATGTCCGCCGGACATGTAAACTGATAATTATAATTGGCACTACAACATACTCTGTTGTCCTCACCCCTCTCTCAGGGGTGGAAGGTTGCAAATTTCACACCAAATTACGAACATATGCACAGCTGTTGCTGGTACAGA
>NC_056733.1:1369539154-1369656654 GCF_019279795.1 Protopterus annectens
AGCACACACACTGTCAGTGTTTGCAGGATTCAACTCCCTACCTAACTATGTTATGATACTAGAGAGAAACACATTAACACGGCGCACTATTTGCTTTACTGGCTGTTTTTTCTTCTGCTGCTGTATTTGTAGGATGGTGACATCATCAGTCTTTCCAAAGAGGAATGTACCTCTTTTAGTGTGTTTTCCCAGTCTCCAAAAAGGGCACTTCTTTCAAAGACAATTGCACACTTACACACACAGTCAGAGTTTTCAGGATCCAGACCCCTACCTAACTATGTTATGATACTAAAAAATGATGCTTTAACACAGCGTGCTATTTGCATTAGTGAGTGGTCACTCTTCTCTGTCTGTATTTGTAGGATGGTGACATCATCAGTCTTTCCAAAGAGGAATGTACCGCTTTTGGTGTGTTTTCCCAGTTTCCAAAAAGGCACTCCTTTCAAAGACAATTGTACACATAAATACACCTCCCCACACACACACACAGTCAGCATTTGCAGGATCCAAGCCCCTACTTAACTATGTTATGATACAAAAAAGCAATGCATTAACACGGCGCGCTATTTGTTTTACTGGGTGGCTTCCCTTCTCCGTCTGTATTTGTAGGATGGTGACATCATCAGTCTTTCCAAAGAGGAATATACCTATTTTAGTGTGTTTTCCCAGTCTCCAAAAAGGGTACTCCTTTCAAAGACAATTGCACACATACACCACCCACACACAGTCAGTGTTGGCAGGATTCAAACCCCTTCCTAGCTATGTTAAAAGATTAGAGCGCAATGCATTAACACAGTGTACTATTTGCTTTACTGGGTGGTTACTCTTCTCCTGCTGTATTTGTAGGATGGTGACATCATCAGTCTTTCCAAAGAGGAATGTACCTCTTTTAGTGTGTTTTCCCAGTCTCCAAAATGGACAGGCCTTTCAAAGACAACTGCACACATACACCTGCCCCACACACAGTCAGCGTTTGCAGGATGCAAACCCCTGTCTAACTATGTTACGATACGAGAAAGCAATACATTAACATGGCACACTATTTGCTTTACTGGGTGGTTTCGCTTCTCCGTCTGTATTTGTAGGATGGTGACATCATCAGTCTTTCCAAAGAGGAATGTACCTCTTTTAGTGTGTTTTCCCAGTCTCCAAAAAGGGCACTTCTTTCAAAGACAATTGCACACTTACACACACAGTCAGAGTTTTCAGAATCCAAACCCCTACCTAACTATGTTATGATACTAAAAAGCAATGCTTTAACACAGTGTGCTATTTGCTTTAGTGGGTGGTTGCTCTTCTCCGTCTGTATTTGTAGGATGGTGACATCATCAGTCTTTCCAAAGAGGAATGTACCTCTTTTGGTGTGTTTTCCCAGTTTTCAAAAAGGCACTCCTTTCAAAGACAATTGTACACATAAACACACCTCCCCACACACACACACAGTCAGCATTTGCAGGATCCAAGCCCCTACTTAACTATGTTATGATATGAAAAAGCGATGTATTAACACGGCGCACTATTTGTTTCACTGGGTGGCTTCCCTTCTCTGTCTGTATTTGTAGGATGGTGACATCATCAGTCTTCATAAAGAGGAATGTACCTCTTTTAGTGTGTTTTCCCAGTCTCCAAAAAGGGTACTTCTTTCAAAGACAATTGCACACACACACCACCCACACACAGTCAGTGTTTGCAGGATTCAAACCCCTTTCTAGCTATGTTATAATACTAGAGTACAATGCATTAACACAGTGCGCTATTTGCTTTACTGGGTGGCTACTCTTCTCCTGCTGTATTTGTAGGATGGTGACATCATCAGTCTTTCCAAAGAGGAATGTACTTCTTTTAGTGTGTTTTCCCAGTCTCCAAAAAGGACAGTCCTTTCAAAGACAACTGCACACATACACCCACCCCACACACAGTCAGCGTTTGCAGGATCCAAACCCCTGTCTAACTATGTTACGATATGAGAAAGCAATACACTAACATGGCACACTATTTGCTTTACTGGGTGGTTTCGCTTCTCCGTCTGTATTTGTAGGATGGTGACATCATCATCAGTCTTTCCAAAGAGGAATGTACCTCTTTTAGTGTGTTTTCCCAGTCTTCAAAAAGGGCACACCTTCCAAAGACAATTGCGCGCATACACACACCGTCAGTGTTTATAGGATTCAAACCCCTACTTAATTATGTTATGATACTAAAGAACAATGCATTAACATGGCACGCTATTTGCTTTACTGGGTAGTTTTTCTTCTCCTGCTGTATTTGTAGGATGGTGACATCATCAGACTTTCCAAAGCGGAATGTACCTCTTTTAGTGGGTTTTCCCAGTCTCCAAAAATGGAACACCTCTCAAAAGAAACTGCACACATACACACCCCCTCTTAAAGGAAACTGCACACATACACACCCCCC
The DNA here is from genome assembly GCF_019279795.1 of Protopterus annectens. Taxonomy (NCBI): domain Eukaryota; kingdom Metazoa; phylum Chordata; order Ceratodontiformes; family Protopteridae; genus Protopterus; species Protopterus annectens. The sequence continues at coordinate 1,369,541,570 of NC_056733.1, forward strand.
CACACACACACACACACTCACTGTTTGTAGGATTCAAACCTCTACCTATCTATGTTATGATACTAGAGAAAGACACATTAACACAGCGCACTATTTGCTTTATTGGCTGGCTTCCCTTCTCCTGCTGTATTTATAGGATGGGGACATCATCAGACTGGACATGGTGATGTGTGTACACTTTGTTTTATGCCCTTCCAGGAATGGTCCATGTGGGTCAGCAGGTCTCAACAGCTTGAACAAGACCTCATAATCCTTACCTTGTGTGATCTATCTGTGGAAACATTGACATTCCGTCATATGTCAACACATATAAAATGAACCAGGCACAACAAACTTAGAAGTAACAAACAAATAGACGAAACAGCAAAGCGAACTGTATGAAAATAGTCTGTTTGTAATATGTAATGCTGGTATTATGTAATGCTGTATCTGCTTACCCTTGGAGCTTTTCTCCCCGGGCCTCCACTGAAAATGGACATGCATCCAGTCGGACTATCCCGGTCAACAAATGTAAAATAAAAATAAATAAAAAATTTAATAAACAAGTATAAGTCCAACACAATGTCCTTCTTTAAGCGCTTTTCGTTTGTTCCAAGTAAACAAACTTCTTCAGAAGTACTAACTGACACAACTACAACCAATTAATACAGAAAAGTGCGAGAAAACAAAATCAAATTGATAATTAAACAATTAAAAAGGAAATGTTACATACCTTAAAAAGGAATAATATAAAAATATTTTAAAAAGTGTGTTTTTTGACAATGTATACACCACAGGCATTCACCTCCATATGAAAGCTGCAAACAATTGATACACAATGTTTCATACTGCATCAAGTTTAAAAAGTGAATAAAAATAATGATGGCATATATTATCTTTGTAAATTTTTAAGTTTCAATATACTGGTAATTGAACATGCTTCATTTAACCCAGGATAGTTGAAGGCATTCAACTTGAGCTGCCATAATAGTTCAAGTTCTTCCAGTTTAAAAGAAGTAGGACCACCTCTTATATCATGGACCATGTTGTTAATAACTAAAAATTTAAATTTATGAGTCAGATTATTATGAACATGTTTCGCCAAAGCGTTATCCATCTTATTGTGGGAAATGGCGTATTGGTGTTCATACACCCTGTCCCTGAGTCTATGTTCAGTTTTGCCCACATAAAATGCGAAACACTCAGAACATTTAGCTAAATAAACCTTAAATCTAGTGTCACTCTAGAGATTGTACTATTCCGTCTCTCAAGAAGGTTTTTCAAGTTTTTACCCTTCTTGAAGACTACATGTGGTTTATGACCCAGAGCTTCAAAAACAATGTGATTAGATTTAAACAATTCCCAATTTTTGATAATCACATTGACAATAGATTTACTTTGAATATTAAATGAAGTCACAAAACTACATTGAGATTTCTGTTGATGAGGGGCAGAAATAACTACCTCAGGGACATTAACATCGGACTCAGTTGTGATGGCATTATACAAGGTCCTATGGTTTCTGCTTAGAATTGGTTTAAACCAATTTCCATTTCTTTTATGTGTGACCTCTTCAATTAGTGTGTCTAATAATAATTCTGGGTAGCCCCGATGTAAAAACATCTGCTTCAGAAAGAGACATTCACTGATGAAGTCTTCATCTAAGCTAGAGATCCGTGATGCCCTCACTAGTTGCCCTTTAACAACTGACTTCTTTTGATGAAATGGGTGGCAGCTGGAAAAATGAAGGAAAGAGTTAGAATAAGTAGCTTTCCTATATATTTGGGCTGTAAAAATGCCATAGATTTTGTTCTTAACTAACCGGATATCTAAGTATGATATAGTGTCAGTGTTGAACGTGTGAGTGAATTGTAAAAAGTTAGTAGTAGAGTTAAACTTGTTAACAATGTTAGTGGCTAGTTGGTCATCGCCTTTTATGAGTATGAATATATCGTCCAGGAAACGAGTGTAATAAAAGTGACAGGTATGTTTAAATGTGAGAGTTGTAATTATTGTAGGTTTATTGACTGTACGAATACTTTTACAATTAATGGAAGCACCTACAAGTTGAAATCCAAATTCAACTGTAACACTAGATTTCTGGTTTATTTAGCTAAATGTTCTGAGTGTTTCGCATTTTATGTGGGCAAAACTGAACATAGACTCAGGGACAGGGTGTATGAACACCAATATGCCATTTCCCACAATAAGATGGATAACGCTTTGGCGAAACATGTTCATAATAATCCGACTCATAAATTTAAATTTTTAGTTATTAACAACATGGTCCATGATATAAGAGGTGGTCCTACTTCTTTTAAACTGGAAGAACTTGAACTATTATGGCAGCTCAAGTTGAATGCCTTCAACTATCCTGGGTTAAATGAAGCATGTTGAATTACCAGTATATTGAAACTTAAAAATTTACAAAGATAATATATGCCATCATCATTTTTATTCACTTTTTTAAACTTGATGCAGTATGAAACATTGTGTATCAATTGTTTGCAGCTTTCATATGGAGGTGTATGCCTCTGGTGTATACATTGTCAAAAAACACACTTTTTAAAATATTTTTATATTATTCCTTTTTAAGGTATGTAACATTTCCTTTTTAATTGTTTAATTATCAATTTGATTTTGTTTTCCCGCACTTTCTGTATTAACTGGTTGTAGTTGTGTCAGTTAGTACTTCTGAAGAAGTTTGTTTACTTGGAACAAACGAAAAGCGCTTAAAGAAGGACATTGTGTTGGACTTAGACTTGTTTATTAAATTTTCATACAGTTCGCTTTGCTGTTTCATCTATTTGTTTGTTACTTATATGTTAACACATATTTATGCACAGCTTGTTGGTTTTGTGGATACTACATATGTCTGGGATGTTGATAAAGGGCTATTCAAAGTCTATGTGAGAAATGTGTAGATGTGTTCATTGATGTATGTCCTGGGTGGCTACCTCGCAAACAGTCTAGCATGTTTGATAACCATGATCTGCACATGAACATACCACAGTTGGTAGGGTTGTGTGTATGTCAGCTTTCAATAGCTCTGTTTATGACTGCAACCATGATGGACTCCATGACCTTGCAGATCAGACTTCATAGGCTCACTGGACTTGACTTCCCATGGTGTGTTGTGCACCAACACTTGTGGGGAGTGCCATATGTTGCTGTGACACATTCAACAGTTCCACATCCTGTGTAGGGGGTGAGGCTCAGCTGACTGTTCAGGTGCAGGATCTGTTTGTTCTGTAGTTTGTGTATGACACATATTGGGAATCAATGTATTCCACTTGCTGCCATGCTTTTGGCATTGGGGGTAGCTGCTCATCTATTCTACATGTGATATCTCCTGGTATGATGATATGGCCTATTGTCAGTGGGAGGTGGGTATGTACATATGGGCCTGTCTGTCAGGATGTCGGCATTGTCAGTCAGGTATAGTTGGCCCTGACTCAGGACATATATGGGTGTACATTGCTATTTATGACATAGCTGAAGGAGGTGTCATAATTCAGTCTGGACTCCTTCTCAGCTACTCTTTACAAAACACCAACGAACATGAGCACTAATCACTGTTATACGCTTTTACACACTTAACACCCTACTGATCCTTTGTGATCAGGCTACAGAGTATGTCATCATAATATCCTGGCATGTCCAGGGGTCGGTTTTGTGTGTACTCTCCAGTCCAGCTGGTGAATATTGTGATACTGACACAATGTCACATCGGCCTCATGTACACAGACAATCCTCTCCTCCTCCCGACAAACTCAGCTATATGTGTGAGATGCACCTATAGAGACATACAGGGTGCTGAACTCGCTTGACCCATGACTGGCACAGTCTGTCAGGTGGTGAAGGTAACCACACACACCACATATCAGTCTCACATATCCTCTAGCGACAGCACTCAAACCACATTATCACACATAGACATACTTGGATGCTGTAAATGTACTCTGCCTAAGCAGCAGAGACCTCCAAAGCAGACACACACACAACTGCTACCCCACTGCAATACCCACATATCACATAGTTCACAATGTCAGTGTGCCACACAGTCACTGCCCTTCGGGCTAAACAACACACCTAATACACTTGTAATAGGCTACACTTATTGTCAGACACACTGAAGTACCACTCACCAGCCCTAACAAAAGAATAGTCACTTTGGGCTGTCTGTCGGGTGCCAGGATCTGCCATATAACACAGGCAGTCAGGTCACTCCAAAGCAAGTACAGGACTGGCACCATCATTGTCCATGCTGGTGCGTATAACCTCAGACGTTACTCCCTGGACCACATGACATGATACATGGAGGAACACTCTGATCATGTAGCCCAGGCCAGTATGACCCTGACCTTGTCTAGCATCTTACACCCACCAATTATGATGTCACAGTATACAGATAAACATATCACATTTAACAGTTGCCTAACAAATTTGTTTAATTCATAGGGGATACAGTGTCTGTCAGCCTGTGGTGACATGCTCAACATGACACGTAGCTTCACTACGGACAGCTTGCACCTGTCACCCTTGGATTTTTGAATACTGGCTAAGGCTCTTGCTACCACCATAGTGCCTTTTTTAAGCAGGGCTCAAAAGACAAACCCACCTCCATAGACATTACAGGTTAAATGAAACTAAGGGTAATGCTGCTCAACACCAGATGTCTTACCCTCATATTGCGGCCACTAAGGAGTCTCCTCAGTATGGAGGATAGCAATATCTGTGCACTAACAGATGCCTGGTTCAGGCTCACTTATGCACACCAGCACTACCAAGTTATGTTTCATACCATGCTTTCTGTAACAAGACTTGGAACAGACAACACAACTAGCGGGAGTATCCATATACATCACAGATACACAGACCTCCGGGTTAGTAGCACTGCACAAAGCATCACAGACCATACATATACAACTACCATTGTGCAAAACTGCCTTTCAGTTTGTTGCCTGCTACAGACCACCCTCCCAAACTCAGGAACCACACTCGGCTTTCATGGGAACTGTGGAGAATATGAAGGTCTCCACAAACACCATTATATTGGGTGACTTCATATACACAAATATTGACTGGGGATACTACTCAAGCCCCAACACACTCACCCAACAGTCGCTACAATTTGTAGACTCATATGCTATGGCACAAACAGTCAGCACAGCCACAAGGGAGAATACATATTGGACCTGATCATCACCAACATGGGGACTCTATGTTCCACACCAGCGATATACCCCTCATTGGTAAGGTCAGAACATACATGCATCTCACTGGACATACATATACCCTCCACACACCCATCCTGGGTAATCTTGGTGAACTTCTCATGAGCCAATGTCTCACTTCACCAAAGCAAGGTGGTATCCTTCAGAGACCCTGGGACAGTGGCAAATATGGCTCACACTGCTGCATCCTTTACATACACATTCTATGGACACCTAGTGGACTGCATGGATTGTGCTATCCCAAATAACAACAGGACTCACTACTCCAATGGCAGGGGACCTGTCTGGTAGACCCCAGCCATTAATAAGCTGTACGACATCAGGAGGATGCTACTACATGATAGAGCACAATCCCAGACTGGGAAGGCATCTGTGATCTGTACTAGCAGACAGCTATGATCACTCATGAACTTTTCTAAGGGCCGCTTCTACTGGACAATTGCACCAGACATGTAGGACTATCACACAGCCTTCTTCAGTTATGTCAGGATCCTGGGTGGACACTCACTGATATGCTGTGAGTTACTGCATACTGACTAAATGTACCCTGAACCCACTGGCATTGCCAACATCCTGGCAAACAGGTTCAGTGCAGATGTCTCCCCCCCATCCCTCCTAAGGAGCAACTATCCATCCCAACAGAGTATAACCTCTCTGACATCACACAGTAACAGGTGAGTGCTGCTCTCCCCAAAGCGTACATCACAGTATCAATGGGACTAGACGGTGTCCCGGCCTGCATCTTACACGAGCTTCATCACAGACGTAACCCTCACATTACATCACTGTTCAATATCTGAGTTACTACAGGATATGTACCCAAGGAATGGCATACAGCGACAGTGGTCCCACTCCAAGGAGTTGGTGCCCCAACGGACCAAGGACAATATTGCCCTATAAGCCTAACTAGCCTGTTCTGCAAAGCTATGGAGCATATTGTCATGGGACTCATACACATAGACATCGGGAACCTACAGACACTGTGTCCTACACATTTCAGCATTGTTGTGGGCAGATCTTGCCTCTTGAACCTGTTTGTATTCTTTAAACAGTTAACAGGTCAATTGGCATAGGGACGGTTTTCCACACAGCCTACCTGAACCTTGCAAAACCCTTCAACACAATAACCCACTGGGCCATTATGCATAGGCTTACCAGCGTCGATATGGACACATAGCTCACACAATGGATTGCTACCTGGATCTGGGATAGCACCCACATGGTCAGACTTACAGGTGCCATGTCTGACTATACACCAGTTACATGTGGCATCCCACACGACTCGGTCCTGGGACCTCTCTTGTTCAGTATATATTTGTCTGACATACAGGCTACCACAGGGGGAATATGGCTGAACATGTTTGCACTTGACTGCAAATTGGGTGCCATGATCAACTCTCCAGCTGCCACATGCATACTCAAACAGGGTCTCACAGAGATGGATGACTGGTGCCTGAGCCATGCCCTACAGCTAAATGCCATTAGTTGCATAGTCATCCCCTTTGGGAATAACAACATGCCCACACATTACCACATAGGTAGTACTCCATTACATACGGTAGGAGTTGTTAGGGTTTTGGGGACATGACTTGTTTGTACTGTCGCCGTTGACATTCACATTGCCAAAGGGGTTGGACACACCTTCTATGTGGGCCACCTTATCCCATATGCTTTCACAACTAGATCGAGTGAGGTCATTGTGCCCCTATACTCATCACAACCATGCTTGGTTACAATGCCACATTTGGGGTGTACCTTACCCGACACCTGCAGCAACTGTACTGGCCACAGAAGTTCCTCACCAAGCAGATCTAGGGACTCACACAGATGCCCTACACAGTTCAGATGCAGTAACTCCAGCTCTACTCAGTCGCTTATCACCTACTTGGATATGATGTGTGCCTGTTGTTTACAGATATACCCAACCCAGATTTAATGGACATGCTCCACCTCAGGATATCCGACTCCCTTGGAGCTACACATGCCAAGGACATATACCTCAGCACAGATGTTAATAGGACATGCTGTAGGGACAGATTCTTATCCCAGAGCCTCCACTCACTCCAGATTGTAATCTCAGGTTCACATAGGCAGAGCTACCCAATTACCACCTACAGGAGACGACTATATGGGTGATCGTATGTTTACCCCTGGATATCTTCTGTGTCCCTGCTAGACAGAGGCACACTAGCCTAAATGTACATGAGCTATCTTGTGTGACCTACTATTCTCACACACAGTGTAGTAATCTGACAGGGTTGCGAATGGCAAACACACTCTGGCTAGGCTTGTACATGCCCTAGTGCAGATAGCCTAGTATCAACCTCTGAACCTATGCTAATGTTCAGGATGTACAATGTTTATTGCTGATACTGTTTGCAGGTCTTTATCGTCTTTGCTTTACCAGTTTCTATGAACAACTTCGGTATCTGCAGAACATATTTGATTATGACAGGGTTCCACTACATTATAGATATGTCTTTTGTCATATAACTGTGTGCACAAGGTGGATTGCTGAATAGTGTCAGGTTCCTGGGTTAACACATGCAACTGCCAGATATGCGTGGCCCACTGCTGTACTCAGACATGGCCTATGTGTGTGAGCATGCCCAGTTCAGGCTTTCCGTGTTTTGTTGCCTGACATTTGTCTCATTTATTCAAGTGTGTGAGCATGCCTAGTGTGACCTTTCGGTATGTTGCTATCTGAGGTCCACTACATTTGTTGATGTGTGTGAACATGACCAATATTAACATTTATACTGTGTGTGTTGGAAGTCAGGTTCTGTTCTTACTGCAGGACTCACCTTTGTGTCATAACTCGACAGGGATTATGCTATGCCTGCAGGGTTTCCATGAGATACTTTGCATAGACTTATCAACATTCCTTCATACAGGCTGACCACTTCAATACTGTCCTGTTTTAGTGGTTCAGTACTTTGACTATAGTGCACAGTATTCTGGGTTCGAGGCCCATCACTGCTTTATATTTTCATACTGAGCAGACCAGACTGCTTAAGGGCCAGTTAAACAAATATGAGCATGTTGGCTTTTGTTCAGCTATGCCTTACTTAGACCAGGCTTGTCCGACATTGCTCAATATTCACCAACATTGCTGGACGTCGCCCAATATTACTCAACATTGACCACAGTTGTGCTAGTTGGTGTGTGCGATTTTGTTTGCATATACTACATGGTGGTAAAATGCTGTTTAGCATTGCTTTATATTGCTTAACACATGGCAATCATGCCTTAGATGGTGCTGCAGGGCTGCCTATGTCGGATGCACATACTACACTCCCTGTACATGTTTGAAAGCAAGTAGTCCAACAAACGCAAAAAGTAACAAACAAGTGAAAACAAAAACCAGAAGACAGTATTGGTTCAATAAAGCTTTTGGAGAAATCTTTTTTACTACTTGATTCATATGGATATTTTGTCGTATAGGACCTCTTTTTTGACATTTATTTAGCATCTAACATAACTGATTTTATCCTGGATTCTGTCTACAGCAGCCATTTGAGTGTGGAGAATTTACAAGTGTGGACTATACAAGAATTCCCTTGACATTCAAAAGTACAGAGTAATTTTGCCTTCTGGTTTTTGAAAGCAGGTAGTGTCAACTTAGGCATCCCTTTTACTATATGTGCAAGTCAGAGAGAGGTATCATTTCCAGAGTTCCTACTGAGCCAGTGTATGTGCTATGCATTGCCTCTTTGCCAAGGCCAAAGCATACCTAGCATGCCTCCTTCTGCCTACTGGGGCAGGCTTAGGTTGTTCCTCCTCCGAGTCACGCTCTGCCTGTGATGGCCTTGGCAATGGTGGGGGGGCTGTTTGGCCCAGGCTTATGCTGGTCCTGCTGCAGCTGTTTTTGCAGGATCATATTATGTAGCATAGCACAAACCATGAAAATTTGGGTACATGTAGTTGGTGAGTACTGCAAGGCTCCAGCAGATGTGTCCAGGCACTGGAACCATGACTTGAGCAGCCCAAACACATGCTCTATTACATTACTTGTTTGTGCGTGTGCCTCATTATGGCGTTCCTGTTCAGGTGTTTGTGCGTTTCTGATAGGTGTCATCAGTCATGGCTCCAGTGCATAGCCAGCATCCCCCACTAGGTGACCAAGTGGGATGTCCCCATTGGCAAATGTCTGGTACAGCTGCGTCAGATGCCAGATATGGGAATCATGGTAGCTTCCAGGGCAGTCTGCACACACATTCAGTATTATGCCCTGGGCATCACACATGACCTGGCAGTTGATGGAGGGGAAGCCCTTGCGGTTGAAGTAGACCCTACCACACTCGCTGGCTGGTGCTTTGATGCATATGTGCGTGCAGTCTATTGCACCCACTACCTCAGGGTAGTCCGCTATTTGCTGGAAGAGACGCATATTGTTGGCCAATACCTCACGGGAATTGGGGAAATATACATGATCACCGACATGTGCTGACATGGCATCCAGGAACTGGTGCAGTACCCTGGATGCTGATGCCTGTGATATCCCCATCATATCACCAGTTGGTCTCTGGAAGGTACCTGTTGCTAATATTCTTAGGCCAACACATACCTTGGTTTCCACTGGGATGGGTTCCCCTCTGTTGGTTCTGTGTGTAAGGCATGGCCTGCACAGCTCAACAATTTTCTGCAGGAGGTCTTTGTCCACTCTATAGCGCTCCACTATCTCCAGCTCATGGAGCCCCTGGTAGGTTACCCTGGGCCTGTACACTCTTCTCTGTCTCTTCACCGTGGGTTGTCCAGCAGCATTTCCATTGTTACCACCCTCAGCATGTTGCATATGTCATCTTATAACAGCAATGGCAGCCCCTAACATTTCTTTGTCTCAGTAAAGCTTTTTCAGTTTTCACTTCTATTAGCTTACTGCAGTGTCTGTTGTGAGAAACATAATGGACTGTTGTTTGCAGAGTTTTAAGTGCCAGGCTGGGCTGGGCTAGTGTACTGCCTGTGTAATTGCCTGATTCTGATTGTTTTCACCTGATAGCTCTGCTAGTACTCCCTGGTAGCTTCCTACTATTTGTTGTGCTTCCTTTTTCCTTTCTGTTTCCTCAGGGGGAGCACCGCGCACACAAGCGCAAACACGCGCACAGCAGCTAACACATGCGCACACATGCTTTCACGGACTAAAACTTGCTTATTCGGGTTAAAACGCATGCACACCAGTGCAAACGCACTTGCAACTCTTTAAACAGCCTTATACATGCTTACTTCGGCTTAAACACACGCACTCACGCTTACACGTGCGCAGTCTGTCTTACTCGGGTTTAGAGGCGCGCACACGCACGCATGCACACTCAGCAAGAAACTTTGGTTTTATCCAAGGCATACACCTTCCATTTCTTGCCTTTCCCTAGCCTACCTGTTGACACACCTCTTTCCATGATGTGTAAATGTCAGCAGACACATGCCACTCTGCTCCAATGAGCTTCACTTCTTTCATACAAACCCCCCCTCATGATGTCACCTACCTTCTACTCTGTTACTCCCCTTATCCTACTCCTACACTCCACTGACTGTGCTCATTTGCTATGTAAACTTGCGATTTACTATCCTAACCCTCATTTACATAGGATTGCCTACTAATGCTTGGTTACATCTCTTAGACTGAGCTTCCCCCCTTAGCAACCTCTACTCGGTGGCCATGTTGTCTTCAGCCTGCCAATCCCTTGCATTGTACATTAACAATTTAAATAAGATCCACATTTGTGGGTTTTAATTTTTAGTTTTCTGGGTTTTAGAGTGCAGCCCATTTGTGCAGTGCTGCATTATGCTTAAACATCGGAAATCAGAGAAAAAAATATATATTTTTATTTTCATATTGCATCAGGAAACATTTCCAATGGCCGTATATTTGGCCATTGGCATGCTTCCTGCACTGGATGCAACCTTTATTTGGAGTTGTCACAGCTCCGTTTTGCTATTTGCAGAACGGTATCAGTTGTCAACTAAGTACATTTCTGCAAATAACACTGCTCTTACTCGGACTGGTTCGGGTTTCCTGAATCGCAAATCTACCTCATTTGCTTGCCTTTCAATTGCAATTGAGGTAATTTGCATATCCTAGCCCTGTCCGTATAACAGTCATTTTAGGAGCTCTCTTGCACGCCCCTGCAGGCTGTTCCTGGATCGCTCGTCGGACATGATGGCTGCATGGAGTCTTACTCTACTCTAAGACTCCGTGCAAGCCTTCATGAATCCGGCCCATTGTTTGCCAGGGATTTACATTTCTCAAATAGCCAGATAATTAACATTCATCACAAGTGTTATTGCTAAACTTATAATTTTAGAATCATTCATATTATTGCAGGGAAATGTAATATACATGTCACTTACACCAGTGTTATGCTTCTGAGATGGTGAAGACACACCTCCAAGGGAGTGGTGGGCATGGTGAGAAGTTACTGACAATTGTAAATTGAGTTTTATGTTGCAAATGTATGCACATTCTGATATCTGTGTTGAAAGCATACATACCAATTTAATTATATAATATCCCTTGATTTGTACAAACTTTAATTGTTTTTGGGGGGTGGAGGAGTCACTGACCAGTTGTGTGTTGCTAGAATAAAAGACTGTTTCAAGTGCTTTCTTCTTGAAAATGTGTAGGCATCATGATATTTCAGTGGGGCACATAATTATTAAAGTGGTATTCCTTGGTTGTGACAAACATTGGTTTGCTTGTGAGGGTAAGGTGGGAGAACCACATAAACTTCAGTTTTTATAACTGAAATGTGTGTTCCCTGTGAATAATGTTGACAAATGTGTACGTAAGCAAGACTTTAGTTAGGTGATATTTATGTGTTGTATCATTTTTTTGTTTTATGTCACATAGGATTATGGTACCCATGCATCCAAATCTACTTAAACCCCCATTCAGTGACTCAGAAAATGATGTGACAGTGCAGGCATTCAGATGTAATAGTGGCTTTCTGCTTGAGACAGGATGTGTGGATATGGCTCCCAGAATGCAGATTTGGAACCTGTTAGTGAATGATGTCAGTGCAGTAGGGGATTGCCCCAGTACTTATGATGAGGTGTGTAATCAGGCCACTGATATGATTCCATCAGCCAGAGGAGAGCAGGTGCTGTTTCCCATGAACAGCTGGCTACAAGGAGTGGAGCCTTCTACAGAGCCCACACTAATACCAAATAAAAAGTTACTGTCTACTGTGAGAGATCTAAACAGCTCAATTGAAACTCCACACCAACATGTGGTTGATGTCAGTGCTGATGTGCCTGGGAGGATGACTGTGTCCTAGGATCAGCTTTGTTAAGCTTGCATATGGCAAGTTCTAGATTAGCTTGTATAGTTGTGTCTTTCGGCTTTTCCCGGTTAGGGGTCACCACAGCGGAACTCCGGTCCGCTAATGATTGGCAGTTGATTTTTACGTGCTGAGTTGCCAGCCCTAACGCACAACCTTCAACGAAGGTATGCCCATTCACACATGTCTCCACGCAGAAGATGCTCTAGCTGAAAGTCGAACCAGTCAGCATCTTACTGTGAGGCGACAACGCTACCGCAGCACCACCACCGCATATAAATCTGACTAACACTTCATGGGAGGATTTTTTTTTTTACTGTACCTATTGATAACTTAATAGATGTATCCGACACAATTGTTGATTACACATGGTCTGTGGCTGGACATTTTAGACAGGTTTCAGTTAAACGTAATCTTACTAGACATATAGTCAATTGTGTATTCACCGTCACCCTGTGTTACTCCCATTGTGATGTTTAATTTGCATCTTTCCCTTACTTAATTTCTTCCAGGACCATCCTCCCTACCAAATGTGGCATCATCTGCACATGGCAAGCAAAAAATGTTTTTTGGCTTATTGTCAAACATTTATCAAATATATGCATGTATCTGTATGCATGAGGTGGGTGTAATGAGTGTCTTATTGTTGTACCATCTGTGATACTGGGGCCAGTTTTATTTATTTATTTATTTACATTTGTTGACCGGGAAAATCCAACTGGACACAGGTCCTTTTTCAGTGGAGGCCCGGGGAGAAAAGCTCCACAATAAAGAGCAGTTAATTAGAAGATTACAAAAAGTATGGGTAGGCTGTTTGTTTAACAATACCAGCAATACAGACATAGTTCAAGATATATAACATATTTCTGTGAAGGACAATTGAGTATAAACTATACACTTATAACATCTGTGCCATTCAAGATGGCAAGTATCTTAATAGTTAAGCTGGCAGATATTACACATGAATAACAGTACCCAATGTTACAGCTGAAATATATTACTAGGTTTACTAGCATTGGAGTTGGCTGTAACCAAAGACAGTTAGTAGGGTGGAAGATAGGTTTAGGGTGGTTAAAGTAGAGATATTAGTGAGAGTTGTTACAAGGGCATGTCCAGTGCTCTTTTAGATGAGATTTTAGTACAGATTTGAAGTGAGTACATGATGATACAGAGGTTATAGTGTGAGAGAGCTTATTCGATAACTTTGCTATTGAGTAGGAGAAGAGTGCTTTTCCAGCAGTGTTCTTGGCTCTAGTTACCTGTAATTGATTTTTGTTGCTAGAGCATAGTGGTCTGGTGGTGTGATAGGGCTTGAGTAGATTTTGGAGGGATGGGACTTTTAGGGGATGATTTACTATCTTGTGAGCGAGTGAGAGTTGGTACCATTGAAGGAGGTGAGGGAGTTCTAGCCAGCCAAGTTCAGTAAGCGAGGTGCAGTGGTGACTATGGTAGGCTGCACCAGTGGCAAACTTGGCAATTTTGTTTTAGCAAGTCTCAAGTTTATTTAGTTCACTTTGCCTTAGGCTGGTAAATATCGGAGAGGCGTAGAGTAGGGTAGAGATCAGGTGGGTATTTGCAAGTGAAATCCTGGCTGTTGTGGTGAGGAATTGCTAATTTCTGTATAAAGCCCCTAATTTTTTGTGTACTTTTTTTATAGCTAAGGAAATGTGAATGTCAGACTTGAGGTTATTGTCAATATGTGGCCTGTTTGGGGATAATGGTGTTATCATTGGCTGTAATATTAAAGTGGGGGATGTTTTGATTGTGTTTGGTGGGTTGGATGATGAGGAGTTTACTTTTGTTTGGATTAAGTATTAACTCTGCACCAGATGCCAGGTTTCAATTGAGGAAAAGGCTTCCTGTGTGATCTTTTGAAGTTCGGGTAGGGAATGGGATGGGCTGAGAAGATGATGGTGGAATAATCTGCATACTGTATGAGAGAGGCCTGCTTGGTGGCAGAGGCTAGGTTATTTGTGAATATGGAGAAGAGTAAGGGTCCAAGGATGGATCCTTGGGGAACCCTAATTGAGACAGGGAGTTGGGGGGTATATCATTATGCCAAACAATGGATTGCTGATGGCCAGTCAGGTAGCTCTGAAACCAGCCTGTGACAGATTGAGACAAGTATAGGTTATTGAGAACAGAGATGAGTTGTTTATGTGAGACTATGTCAAATGCTTCAGATAGGTCTAGGAAAGTTGCAGAGGAGAAATATCCATTGTTTTTATGATGTAGGATATTGTTAGCAAAAGCAAGTAAGGCAGGGTTTGTGCTGTGGTATGGCCAGAAACCATCTTGAGTGTTAGATAGTAGGTTGTTAGGAAGGAGGCAGTCTAGCACTTGAGAGTGAATGCATCTCTCAAGTATTTTGGAGAGTGGAGAGAGAATTGCTATGGGCCGGTAGTTGGTGAGTTATGTGGAGGGGGCCACCTTTGTGGAAGTAAATGATGTGGGATATTTTCCATAGTGAAGGGGCATAGCATTAAAATAAATATCAGTTGATCAGGACTGGGTAGGCTGGGGCTTCTACTGCAATTTTTAGGTATTCACTTGAGAGGTTGTCAGCTGCTAGTTTAGTGGGCATCTGTTTCAACAACAGTTTTTTTTATGTTGCAGGTAGGAAAAGGAGAAAAAGACAAAGTAGTGGGCAGATTACTAGGTGTAGTTGAAGGGTGGGCGTTATGTTGTCTAGCTAGTGATAGAACGGTTTGTGTGACATGCGTATTGAAAGAGGTAGCAAGATTGTTATCATACAAATTATTTTAATATTTTGTGTAGTATTAATTTTGTTTCTGTATTTGCTGCTTTTTATCACAGGTGTTCCTGACAGTGGAAGGGTAAGACTCTTATCACCTAACTTCAGAGTATCAGCAGACTCTTATAATGATGGCAGCCAAACACAGGCACAGTTGGGGGTGTTCAATCTGACACTGAGGTTGTCATTCAGCCATCCCCTGGATTTCCATCAGACACAGTATGCATCTGCATACCTTTTACACTGATCGCTCTGATATTGGACAGGTGGAGAGTGAGATACTTGACCAGGGTAGTATGGTTACTGTGGATTCGGTGCTGGTTGACTCTGGCCATAGCCAAAAAGAGGATGAGGTGCCATACACGATTGCTGCTAAGGGTGCTCATAGAAGGCCTGTTCTCTACCCTCCACATGAGCCTGATGTGTCATTACATTCCACTCAACTTATGTTTAGGGGAATCATAAAAGCACAGGCATGTTCCACTAGGGCCTCCAAGGACATGTTTATGGTAGTAGATATGGCAACAAGTTGATCTTCATGACTGCCTCTGCTGTATGGCTGGTTCAAATGATCGGATGGAAGACATGATGGAATGAGAAGTGTCTGTGATGGAATGCCTGCTGGGATGGGGACACCATCCACATAGGCATGATCAGCAGCATTATCTGCTGTTAGCCAATGTGGTCATGCCTGATCATGCTACCATAGTGGCAATACTTTTGGGTCTCCATCAGTGGTTGATGTGTCTACACTCAGATGTGGTAGGCCATGGGGTCATGACCCTGTGTGTACTCATGGGAAGAGCTCATCCAGCAGAGATCGGTCATGTTTGAGTAGAACTAGCACTTCAAACCATGGGCATGGATGTGTCAGTGCAACTCCTGGCAGATCCAGTTCTCACAGCTGGGGGCCATGACAATGAACTGTTAAGTCTACCATGCATGGCTCGCATCTGCCCAACATGCCAGGCACAGACCACAGAGCTTGGTTGTGTTCCTGCAGGCACTCACACACACATTTCACCTTGAGTGCCCATAGACTCACAAACACGCACACACACACACACACACACACACACACACACACACACACACACACACACACACACACACACACACACACACACACACACACACACACACACACACACACACACACACACACACACACACACAACCAGCACATGGGTCATTTGTGAGGTTTGCAGCTTATTCTGCCTCTTGGGCTATTTGATAATTATCTAAATTTCAGCCTGCATGCCTTTCTTACTCACAACCTTTTGTGTCATCCTAGGCCTCCTGCATCCCCAAACAACACCCTGTGCAAATGATGATAACTGTGTCATATCCTTGTTTCTATCCTTTGGATTCAGGGATACATAAGTCTTTTTTCAGATGGATAGGGTGCATAGCTGACTGAGTGCTTTGTATATATGTTTGTGATGCTAGTTTGAAAATTGTACTGCTTTCCTACAGGTTTTTGAATTCTGTGTAACTTTGATGCATGAGGTCTACTAACTGATAAAGAGCAGACATCTACTGACATAAGTCAGTCCAGTTCCATGTGGATGTCTTTGCTGTAAAACTCACATACCTTCTACTTAGGTACATTAGCAAGTAACAGTATGCAAGGATCTGCCATTTATTTGTGTTGTTAACCATTTATTTTCCTATTCCAGGTTCAACACTTATCTTTATAGTCTGTCAGTTACAAGAGTTTTAATTCAGGGCTGACTGTGTGATACTAGCAATACACAGCCATTACATGGGTAAGTATAGGTTGTGATCACTGCCTTGTATCAATTTTACTGTATGCATGTGCATAGGATGAAAGTTGTACTCCTTAGGTGGTCAGCATCCCTGCTATCCATTGTCTCTTGAACAGTGTGAGGCCATATTGTGCACACCTATACCCACAGCAGCTGGTGGTTCCCCCATTGAGTCCTCACCCTATGTGTGGCTGTAGTGACCTTGGTAGTGGGATGTGTGCCCCTTCCCTTTCGCGTTCCTGTTGCAGCTGTTTTCTCTGGATAATATTTAGTAGGATAGTACAGACAGTGAAAATTTCAGCACAAGTACTGAGATTGTATTGCAGGCCCCCTGCCTCCCAAGTGTATCTAGGTACCAGAACCATGATTTCAGTAGCCTAAACACACACTCTATGATATTTCTTGTTTGAGCAAGTGCCTCATTATACCGCTCTTTGGTGGGTCTATCTCCATTTCTGATTGGTGTTGCCAGCCTTGAACAGAGTGCTTACCCTGAATTATGCAATATATGAACTTTTGGGATATCCCTCCCCCTTAGAAAACCTTTGGTACAGCTGAGAGTTGTGCCAGATATGAGAGTTGTGGTAACTGTCAGGGTTTCCAGCACACACATTCAGGATGATTTCCCTTAGCATTACACATGACGTGGCAGGTAATGGAGTAGAGGCCTTTTCTGTTTATGTACACCCTTCCCTATTCTCCAGGTGGTTCTTTGATCTCAATGTTCATGCAGTCTATGGATTCCAGGACTCCAGGAAAGAGTACTAAGGGGTAGAGATCCTGCATAGTTGTAGCTCTGTCCTTGGGAGTATCGGGGGAATGTATGTAGTCAGCAGCATGCTGTAACGTAGCATTCAGGAACTGATGTAGGATCCTGGATGCTGATGCCTGTGACACCCCAGCATGTCCCCTGTTGGTCTCTGGGAGGTTCCTGTGCTGTAGCTAATATTCTAATTCCTACATGTACCTGAGTCTCCACAGTTATTGATTCTCCTCAGTTTGTCCTTATTGCTCTCAGTTGAGGACAACAGAGATTGCAGAGTTTCTGTAATGTGTCTCTATCCATGTTTCCACCTCATGCAGACCATGAACCATTAAATGGGGTTTAAGCACCCCTCTCCTTCTTGGCTGAGGTCTATTAGCAGCAGTAGCAACAGTATAGACTTGGGCTTGTTGCACATACACATGCAGAAGAGCAGCAGCGACCTCTGACATTCTTTTTGTAGAGATTAGTTTTTGTGGCTGTATTGTAGTAGATTTTGGAATTTGAGGCAAAAACCTGCAATGAGTGTACACGATTGCATTTGTAGCATGTTGAATAGCTCCTCCATCTTGGATTGGTTGATTACAATACAGTGCAGCTGCTTATGCTGTAATTAGCATGCCATGATGTTTATCAGGTTTGTGCAGCTCTAAATACTGTGTATAGCTCTTACTGAATACAAATCAGCACACTATCATGTGCACATTGCAGAGTGACTGACACACAGCTTTGGCTAGCCATGTAGGTTTTATTAAATAAATTTAAGTATGTTTGCAAAAGAAGACTGTTGTAAGGGAAGTAACATATTTAGTAAAACAGAAGCAATGTAAAATGAGGGATTACATTGACAAGTTCTATGCTTCTATCACTGAAGCTAGTGCTTCTGACAGAAATGCAAAAATGGAACTGTATGTTTAAAATAATGCTGTTCCAGCATCTAGGCTAATTAAGTCTTCTCTCTGTAACTGTGTACTAACAAATCTAATGAAATTCATTGTATTTTTAGAAGAAAAGGATGGACATGCTTTGTTTATTTCGGCAAACGTTCCCACGTCAAGCTTACCTAATCTGTATGCAAAAAATTAGTAACAGGCAGAAAGCTGAGGTAATTTGCATTCAAGGTGACTAACAAAGTATCCCTTTAGAAATGTAAAATGTCAAACTGTACTGTTGAAATTGTGATATCTTTATGTTGTAACTTGTAATATTACGGAAAGACTTTTCCCACCTTAAAGCACTACAGAAAATGTGGGAACAAGGGTAATATATAAACATGATGTGGTAAGCTGGTAGCACCCATTCAGAATAAGTATGGAAGTAGAGGAAAGCAAGGCAGTGACCCTTCCAAAGAGATTCAGACTCAGAGCTGTAGGAAAGTAAATAGTATATAAACTACAAGAAGAGCCAGAACTTAGTTGCAATTAGACAGTGAAGATAATCATTTCTGTTATCAGAAGCATACCCCGATGACAGCGCAACAGCAATCTAAATGAATAAAAGGGACAGCAGTATAGGAGCTGAGGAAGAAATTCACACCTAACAAAAGTAAATGCAGAGTTATCTTAACCCAGAAAATGACACTTAGATAAAGAAAGTCCCTTGAATGTGTAACCTCAGAACAAAGTGAGTGTTGAAAGTGAAGCAAACAGTAGAGGGGTTTTAAGTATATTTTTGTCAGTATAAAGCAATGAATGAAATTAATGCTGAATTGTAAGCAGCAAATTTCTGTGAACCAAGAAAAAAGTAAAATAGATGATTCATTTTGTCCAGAAATACTCTTTTAGTAAGGGACATTATAGGAAAAGAGAAGGAAGTAAAAGGATGGTACCGCTGCAATAAAGATAGGGGCAGAGCAACAGCAACATAATGGAAAATAAATGTTGAAGACACCTGTGGTAATAGACAAAAAGGTGAAGTAGAATGTGCTTTTTGTTTAGAGTTGTCATTTGCAGAGGAAGCCATGGAAGATGCCATTTTGGTAATGTTTTTAGTGAAGGAGGTGACACTTTCCATCTTAAACCAAATCTTGAAGAAAGTAATCATAAGATTACAGACTAAAGGAGCATAGCAACTTTAAATATGAATAAAGTGAAAACAGTGTTTTAAGTAGGGCCAGAGGGGGCATAACTAAAGCTGCAGGGGAAGATACATAACTTCTTACTCATATATTGAGTGAGAAATGAAATCTTATACATATTAATTAAAGAAGGTGATGAAATTCTGCATCAGTTACTAGTGCAAAAACCTTGTAACGGAGGTATGCAACATAGTAATGAAGTCAGTCCAATGTCACATTTAGGATTTGCCCTGGGAATGGGAAGGTTTTTAAACATATTTTAGTGGCTATGCATAATGAATGTGATTGACAGCCTCTGTGTTTCTTATCCAGAATGTCAGAAAACTGCATAGTATTCTGGATATAAATGTCAATTGATCACAGCACCTACCAGAGAAATAGCAGTTAAACATATTGCAATGAACATCCAGTAACCATTTTTAAAATTAGCAATGGGTGTCAGTATATACTACTCATAATGGACTAGGAAGTCAAATTTCCAGGAGCAGTGCCATTTCAAAAAGGTTTGTCTGGGAACAGGCATGCTATTCTCTGGAGTGGGAATCCTAAAGCAGACATTTGAATGACTAAGATACTTCTTTAAGGTCAAGGTAACTGCAATAGTCATGTCAGTGCTTTCAAGACAAACAGTCACAGACTGATATAATAGTAAAGAAGATCAGTAAACCACCAACATCCCTGCTATGGAAAGTTATGGATCCAGCTGATTGAACATTGTGATCAGTTGTTACCCTATTTAGAGTTTGCAATCACAGAGAGGCAGAAGGCTTCATCTGGGTTTAACCCATTTGAATACCTGTGAAGCAGCATCTTAGAAGATTGCTTGACATTGCAAAAGACACATGGAGAAAGGAAAATATGCTATCCAAAACTGTGATAGAACACTATGTTACTTTGCAGTATAGATTACAATATTCCAGAAATAGTTTGCATTAAGAATGACAGTTTAAAATAAGAATGCCTGACTTAGAGATTTTAACCCAGGAGAACAAATGCAATTACTAGTGCCCTATGTGGAAAACAAGTTTCTGGCTGAAGGGTAGGGCCATCTGAGGTAGGGAAAGGAAAATTAGGCAGCCAGGAAAGAGAAGGCTACAGCATATTGATGGCATTACTGTACTGAAGCCATGGAATGAAGTAAAGAATTCTGCAGAGCATTTCCAATTAGAAAATATGAGAGACTCTGCATGAAGTTCAAATAGAATCATTTTCAAAAGCAGAAAAGAAGCAAGAGAATTCATCATAAATAAATGAGTGTTTTCAGAAATGACTGGCAGAACTAAACTGACAGAACATAATGTAGAAATGACACCTGAACTGAATGTTAAAATTAGTCAGAAAAAATATAATAAGAGAATAAAAGTTAAAAGTATACTTAAATTAGGTGAGGCTGAAGAGTCAGAGAATGACTGGGACATCTTTTCCCTAATTGTGAAGGAAGCATCAGATATTGTAATATCTTAAGGAAAATGAACAGCATTTCCAAGCTTGATAGCTATCTCATGCCTAGAATTGATTAGCTGATAGAAAACATAGGCAAGGCTAGATACGTCATATCATTAGATCTAATGATGGGATGTCAGCAAATACCAATTAATCCATCTGCCAAAGAGAAAACACTTTTCCATAGCAAAGTGTTACCATTCAGCTTTCACATAGCCCCAGTTACATTTCAGTTGCTGATGGATACCTTTAACTGATGTGTCACTTCTGATATGTTGTAGCATACCTGGGTGATGCGATCATCTTTCAGAATTCTGAGTCTCATTTATCTCATGTGCAGGCTGTGCTAAAATTCTTAAGGAAGCAGGCTTGACTGTAAATGCTAACAAAACTAAACTGAGTATGGTGGAAGCTAAGTAACCAGGGCATCTTATAAGAAGAGGGATAGTAAGACCACTACTAGAATAAAAGATATCCTATAAAAACTGGCCTGTACCCTATGTAAAGAGACAGGTAAATTAGTCCCTGGATTAGTTAGTTGCTGTAGAAAGAGTCTGGCTAATTGTACAGATATTGCTTATCCTCTGAATGACCTGACTTGAAGAAAATCTCCAGCTATGTTGCAATGGTCCTTTTAGGCAGATTCAGAGGCATAGTTAGGGTGGGTGAATGAGGTGGCCACAGCTAGGGGGTGCAGTCAGTAGATATTGATTACTCTTCAGTGCTTCAGTTCATTAGTGGAGATCAGAACTGAAGAAGTTTTGCACACTGTAGGTGGCATTAACTGTATGCTGCAGTTTAAATGGAAAGAACTACGTTTGTCATTGTTGTTTAGACTGGGAAGAAAAGATCCTTAGATGAAGAGCACCAGATATATTGGGGAAATGTATATATATTTTTTTCTCCTTAACTTAAAGTTGAGGGGAGCACAAGATCAGGGAATGGCTCCAGATGCCAGAATCACTAACTATGCCACTGAGCATATTAAGTATTTAATGGAAAACAATTCTTTTTGGTTGAACCTTTGTGAAAAATAAATCCTGATTAAACTGAAGAGTCTACCCTATATATTCATTTGTTAGTCATAGCTTTAGGTGCAGTACTCTGTGAGTTGTATGTCAGCAGGAAGCTGAGAAGTATAGAAAGGAGATACGCAGCTACTAAAAGAGAGTATCTATGCATAATGCGGGCTATGCATGCCTTGAAATATATTTGTTAAAGTCAGATACCCTTCATTATGATAACAAGTCATGCCCCTTTGCAATAATTAAGTAGGCAAACTTGTGGTAACACAGGCGTGTGCCACATTTTCAGCTTACTGAGACCCACAGCTGAGCCAACAGAAATGTTGATGGGTTGCCCAAGGTCTACAGCCCATTGTTAGATTACAAAGGTCTGGTTTTGTGCTCAGAAGTAAATAGTTGTAACATGTTTGTTAAAGAAAATGAGTATTTTCCTCTAAATGGACTGACAGAATGCATGAAGTATAGAAACATTCTCACAACTCATAAGCTCTTAATTGCCAGTTGCCATTGTAAAAGAGAGAATAGCATGGATAGTTAAATTCAGGAAGTTAGTTCCTCAATGAAGGATCATCAGAAAGGAAAATCTGGAAGCAAAGAGAAAAGGCCCAGTCAGTGCTAATATGTGGAACTTAACAGGTGGATTCCACCTTGTGGAACTACTTGTTTTAAAGCTAAGAGCAGGGCCCTGAAATGTAATTTCCTTCGGGTCTGTGAGAGGCCTGCATCTTTTATCTTGGTTATAACATATCCAATACCTTAGAAGAGCTAGGTGGACCAAATACTTTTATGAAGATATTATTTGATTTATTTCTGAAACTACAAAGCCAAGTGGACTAATAATTTAGAGAGTAGAATTTGAAGAAACTTGAGCTTTTACACATATTATTATCCAGTATTGTTTTGGAATTTACAACATGCACATATGCACACACACACACACACACACACACACACACACACACACGTTCTAAATGCACTTTTAATGACCTTCATTAGATAATTAAATGCTATATTCCAAGGCAACATTATCTTGATTTGTAATTATTATTGTATATTTAATGAATGCAGTGTGCTATTTGAGTGCTTAAACCATTGTATACATACTACACACAAGGGCGGATGCATGAGTGTGTGTGTGTGTGTGTGTGTGTGTGTGTGTGTGTGTGTGCGTTGTGTTTCCCAATAATCCATGGTTGTTTTTGGGTATCCCAAGCTTTAAAGTTACCCAGACATGAGATGTTTTTTATTTAGTTCTATTAGTTCTTTTTCTGCTATTGTGCATTTGTAATTTTTTGGTTTCCTTATCTGTTATTCAAGTGCATTTTTTGAAAAAAAATTGTACTCCTCTATAACCCACCCAGTGTTATATTTTTGTGTTTATAATTTTTGTTCTGTTTAACATTCTTCACATTTTTTTTTCAATTTATTGTTCAGCGTTCATATATTATTACATATTATACCATGATCCCCCCAAAACGTGCACGCTGATTGGCCAGCGTGCCCTTTGTAAATCGAGTTATACTAATGGAAAAAGGTCCAGTCGCCCGGACTTTTTTCCATTAGTATAACTCGTTTTTTTTAAACACTGTCTCGTTATGTTAAATGGGTTTAACATGGGGATACAGCTTTAAAATAAGCAACGGAGATCTCCGTTGCTTATTTTAAAGCTGTCTCGCCATGTTAAACCCATTTAACATAGCAATGTTTAAAAGCAATGGAGAAAGCAAGATCTCCGTTGCTTTTTAGTGTTCGCTATGTTAAATGAGTTTAACATAGCGAGACAGTTTAAAATAAGCAACGGAGATGTCCGTTGCTTATTTTAAAACTGTCTCGCTATGTTAAACTCATTTAACATAGCGAGACACTAAAAAAAAGCAATGGAGATCTTGCTTTCTCCGTTGCTTTGCCACAACTCTGATGTACTGCCCAGGCGCGCAGTACATCAGAACTGCCGCGGATGCCAGACATCTGCAGAAGGGCAGTAAACAGGCATTATGCTATGCCATTATTTAAGAAAAGTAACAGTTTCTTTTCTTAAATAATGTCATGGTATAATAGCAATAACCCACTTCTGGGTGTGGGTAATGCTAAATTTACCCACGGTTGGCTTTGTTTGGTCTCGGCCCTCGGGACCAAACCACGCCAACCGTGGGTAAATTTAGCATTACCCACACCCAGGCGTGGGTTATTGCTATAATAGTTTCCATAAGCAGGACTCAAAGTTTATACACAGCATTAGATGTATTGCATTAACTCATTCAATCCTGAGCAACAAGAGACTAATTAATCCCCTTAGCTTCTGAGGTACTCTAAGCCAAGAAATCACTTGCTTCCTGGGAGCTTTACTCTAAAATGCTCTACTGATAAACAGACTTCATAAGATGTGTAATATCTAATAAATTATGTGAGTTATAAAAAATGTAAGATATGGCAGCACTTCAGTAGAAAATAGGCTACTCAGTGGTATTAGCATCAAAGGAATTTCTACAAACAATGACTTTGTATTGAAAATTTATGAATGAAAAATGGTCTTTTATTTGCAAGATTTACTAGTGGTGTGTTCAAGGAAAGGGTTATTTGTCAGTAAGTGTATAAGATAGATCCAACATATTGGTTGGATAATTGTTCATTTGTATGAGATTTCCAATTATGTGTGACAAGAAAGGATAACTGCTATGATTTTTTTTTATTTTTATTCATATTTTAACATTTGTTTACTGGGAAAGTCTGACTTGGAATGAACTAATTTTCATCTGAGGCCTGGGGAGAAACCATTCCAGATGCATGTCTTTTTACCATGGGAGGAAACCAGAACATATGGAGAAAAAACAATGAATGCAGGGAGGACAGAAGGCACCCCCAGCTGAGAATTGAACCAGAGAATGTCTTGCTGTGAAGTGACATTAACCATTGCACCATCTAACCGCTGTATCACTGTGCCGTATGATATTGCATAACCTATGCAAATGATGCATATAATATTTTCATACTATTTCAAAACAATGTTAATCTATAAAATAATTTGCTTTAGATGACAAGTATCAGTGGCAAAATTGTGTGCCTTTGTATAAGAAAGCAACATTTGTTCATGTGTGGGTCACACAGCTTTTATAAAATGAACAAAATTATAAACATATAGATATTCATCATAACTACTTTACCAGGAAAGTATTTATTATGCCAGAATGTCTTCAAATTGTCCACCATGTGTTAATTTCATTTCTTACTAACACCTAGCATCCAAACGCCACACCCCCAAGATGAAAACATCACTCTCCATTTTCTCATTATTAATTTTATATATATATATATATATATATATATATATATATATATATTATTTTTTTTTGCAAACACTTCTTAATAATTCTCTATTATTACATCCCATGCTGACTGCTTCATTATGCATGCTTTGCATATCATGTCAGCTTGTAGACACTTTGCTGACTTAGGTTTTGGTATGCTTCTGTTCCAGCAAATTAGAAATTAGACTTTGAAAATTCTGTCAAGTATAGTTATTTCAGTATAGGGAAATCTCCTTTAAATATTAGTATTTTATTACAAGATATACTAGAGCTCTGCTTTCCTGCTGACTATACTTTTGTAGGAATCAGTAAGTCAATAACATACGTTTTTATCATCTAAGAGTCATATGGTATTACTTTTAGCTTCCATTATTATCCTTTTTCCACATCCCTACAACCTCTTGTCTCAACATTCCCTTTTGCTTTCCAGACTCTTCTTCCCCACTATTGATATTCAATTTTTGCATTTTCTCTGTTTTGTTTGCCTACATCTTATCCCTTGTCTGCTCTATTAGTTTATGATCACTATAAATTTCCTTTCCCATATCCACTTTCTCTGTACCCTCTTGTTGTGCACCATATCTCTTCATCAATTTTTTACATTGCCTGTCCATCCATTCTCCAGTCACTAGTTTTAACTTATTTATCCATACTATTATCCCTCCTTCTGTATATTTAACTCTTTCCTTCTTTCTGTGATCTAGCTGTTTTCATCCCAACTTCCTCAACTGTTGGCCACAATTACAAAATTTCTTCTGTTGGCCATTTCCTAATTATGGTCTTAATCCAAACCAGAAAAATCTTTCATGACTCTGGCATCTCTGGTTGAATAATCTCATTCCAAATTCTTGTAGCTATTTCCTATAGCTGTTTAATATCCTCACATGCATACCACATATTTCATTGGTCCGCTTTTGCCATATCACACCTTTCCTAACATGATGTCTAAGCTCAATCCTTTTTCTGTACCCTTATTGGAGTTCTGCACCACCCATACACTAATATGGCATAAACATCTCAAACCAGACAACGGTTATCAAGGAATTTCATTATGCCGAACACTACCTCTTAGATATAATCTTCCACTCCCTCCCTAGATTATTTTATCCATGCATTCCTCAGTCTCTCCATTACTGTCTGGGCTGTTTTTCTCTTTATGTCTTTTATATCCTGTCTATCCAACTGTTATGCCTTTCCCCAACCTCTTAATATTTTCCCAATTTCTTTTGGTCTCTCCCTTTTTACTTCCCAATACCTATTGTCTTAAGTCTTCTCCTTCCAACCCTTTGTGCATCTTCTTCATAAAGTTTCACAACAATAAATTCAAGGTGAACACTAAAAAAAAGTTCATTAATGCCATTTGGTACCCATCAGAATCTTCAACATGTTGAAAAACCCTGATTACTGATCCATCACATAAGCCTTTCCCAATACCAGTGAACAAAAGTATCTAGGCTCCAATTTTATCAAAGTCACACCTTTTACAAACACATTGAAATTCAAGTATGAAAAGTACTTGCCTAGCTTTAACTCATAAGGCCAGGTGAGTCATATCTACAAATGTGCTGCTTTCTAGTTTAGAATATGGAAGGTCTAGCATTACCCTTTGCTTATCTCAAAATGCTTCTCACCAGCAATCTGCAGAGACTTTTTATTCCCCTTTAAAACATCAGAGAACACCACTGTACCACACTAAGGAAAGGTCATTGACCACCTAGGAGTTCCAAGGCTCTTCTTTATCTTAACACATACGAACATTCAAAATGTACCTGAAAGATGCTGTCCCTCACTTTTCAACAGACTCTCCAGCAAATACTTTTCGTACTCCCTTTGCATCTCTGATGCTCTCCAACTACTCAGGCCTCCATTTTCACTTTCTACATTGTAAAAGATCCTTCTCATAAACTGCTCCTGTCTACTAGAACTTCCTGCCTGAAGACATCAAACAGTCCAACAATCTCAAAGCATTCAAGATTTCTCATTACCATCAGGTCATGTGAAGCAAATGCAACTCTTTCAGACACACAGGTTAAACCTCATTAATATATTTTACTTTCTCTGTTAGGTACTATTCAACCTGTACTTTCCAACATCTCCTTGGATTGTAAAGAAAATGTCCATTCTTTCCTCTCTCAGAATCTTACTTCAGCCACTGTTGCTGTATCTGCATGCTGTTTTACTTACTATGTACTTTACAGTTGTAAATTCTCTGTGGTGGTTATAACCTTGCTTTGTAATAGGTGCTGATTCACAGCATATGTTTGGATCTTCAGTATCTACATCTTACTTTATGTTATTTACATATTTTTTGTTATATGCTGCTTCAAATTTGCATTTTTTTTATTTTGTATGTACTGTATCTGCCTCTTTGGCCTAATGATTTGTGTTTTATGAATATATTGCCTTTTAGGCCCTAGTCATGGCTGAAAGGGTGCTAGGACTAATCGACATACCTGTTAGCAAATATGAAATCAAATCAAATAAAATAAAAATAAAGGAACTTTCTGTGAAATAACCAATCCCTTTCTCCTATTTCAAACTTTTGCTAATTTTCTTCAAACAAAGCCCACCCATCACTTCAGTAATGCTTCTCTTATCCCACTCCCCTAGCTTTGTTTATATTTCTTCCAGCTTTCCCTTCATTATATGCCTAATAATGTACTGAATTATCTGTCCATTCCTTTGCGTGTATATGTTTTATTCCAAGAAAACTCTTCATTTCCCTGTCTGTCCATTGTTCGATTTCTTGATGCATTCATGATTATTTTCTTTTGTAACCCTCTTACTAACAAATCCATTTTTCTCCTCATTTCAATTCTTCTTCTCATAATCTCTGAACAGTTTTATACCTTTTGAAATCAAACCACTCAGCTATCCCTATTTTGTAGGGACAATGCTGATGTTTCTCAAAGTTTTGTTCCATTCCTCCTAAAACTGGAAATCATTTGGAGAATTTCTAAGATAATAGTGCCAACATTTAAAATGTGCCCCAATATGGGTCATTTTCCTTAGTTATTTTTTACTTTGTTGCAAATTCTGTTGGTAAAACTGAAACACTCTAGTGGTCCCCATCCTTCTAACTTTCTATCCGGGCAATCATTTCTTTGTTATTCCATCTCTACATAAACCTGTCACATACCTGCTGAATATCCTCTAATTATTTTTCTTGAGGTTTAATTTGAATATGTCTCACTGTGCAAAATTACATGTGGTATGATCATGTACCTTACTAGACTAGTCCTTCCTTCCAACATGTGAACTTTTCTCTGTCCTTCCCCTCAGGTCCTTCCAGTTTCTTGTCCACAAACACTTCTCTACTCCTTTTGTTATTTCAGTTCCGCTGCTCCCACTCCTTGTTCCCCTTTCTCTTATTACTGTTGACTTTTCTGGATGACATGCTAATTCTGCATCACATCTGAAAGCTCTAAACATTTTCAAAATCTGTTGTTGGTTTCTACATCTTCTAGTGTTAACATGCAGTTATCAGCAAACAATTAGAAATTCCTGCAATCGTAATCAGTACCAGCAGAAACATACAGTAAATATTTTTAAACACAATTTGCTCAATTGACATGTTTTTGTTTTTGTTTTAACTATTAGGTTTGAGTGTACAAGTTGCATTATATATATTGACATACTAATGGTATCACTATATGAATTATCAACTGTATACTGTAAAGTTTAATGTTGTCACAAGTTTTTATGCTTATCAGTTATAAGCATCTGACCAAAGAATAGGTTATTAGAGTAATTTTAAATTTCGAGTACCTTCCCATGTTGAACCACACTTCTGTGTACATATGATACATGTTATCTGAAGGTTTTACAACTGATACAGAATAGTGTTGGGCAAGTGTTGGGCCATGGATTAGCCTATTCATATTCTTTATGGCAATTTATTCCAATATACAAATTGTTTTATCTGCATATTAATTAACATGAAATGGTATTATGCAACTAATATGTTGATTCATTTTGGTACTTGGAACAAGTAGTGTGTTATGTCATAACTTTGTTACTTACAGTTAGTTTAGCATTTGTTGTATGAAATCCTAATGTTAATTCATATGGTGGATGAGCTCTTGCTATGCTATTTTACTCAGTTTGACTATAGATGTTGCTAGCCGATGAGTACAGCTTATTACTGTAAGGTTAGACTACAAAAACAGCTAACTGCTGGTCATCTTCATGACATGTGCTCTCTATAGCACCTACTGATATACTGTAATACCACAAATTCAGACACAGGCTTCTGAAAACAAAGTTCTTCTTCTTTTCGCTTTTCCCAGTTAGGCGTCGCCACAGCGGATCACCTGTCCACTCATGATTAGCAGTAGAGTTTTATGATGTCGAGTTGCCAGCCCGGCACCCAACCTTCCACAGAAGGCAAACACATGCACACACTCATACCTACAGCCAATTTAGAGTGTCCAATCCACCTACTTTGGGATGTGGGAGGAAACTGGAGCACCCGGAGGAAACCCACACAACCACAGGGAGGACATGGTGACTCCACACAGAAGGCACCCCAGCCAAGGATCGAACTGGAGAACCTCTTGCTGTGAGGTGACAACGCTAATCGCTGCACCACCATGGCCACCCGCTTCTGAAAACAGAGCACACACAGAAAAACACTAAATATCATTTTTTGTCCGTATATTTACTGCTGTCCTCTATTTTAAAGATAAAACAGAGTGTGCAGCCATGCCAGAGGGCTGTAGGAAACAAATCTCAAAAAACTGACAAAAAAATCTCTCATGTAAATTGTTTTAGCACATTTGTCCATTTATTACAGAACTTCTGAGTCACTAAGTCACAAACTACATACAGAAATTAAAATCAAAATTAAGTGGCTGTTTCTGTACCAGCTTTCACTGATCACATTGTAGCTCTGTGGTGAGATACATCCAAACCCAGGTCCAGTAAATAAAGCAACACTGACTACTGCCCCTACTAAACAATAATAACAAACCACCTCCTTCGTGCAACTCAAGTAACACCTGACAAAAAAATGTTTAACATTATTAGAAGCATATGCTGTAAAGTAACAGTATTACATGCTTTCATATCCCATAGTAATGATGACATCCCTGTAAACATTGAAATATAGCTAAAACCTGAAATAAAAGAATTGGAAATCCTTCAACAAGGCCACAGCATCTGTCTCCACTTCTACTCTATAAAAACAAATGCATACATACACACATACATACATACATACATGCATGCATAAATAAATAAATAAATAATTCTGCAAAAACTTAAAAACACAAGTCTAGCTTCAGGCAGTCTCCAACCAGAATACCTGAAAATAGCAACTGAAGCTATATCCCAGCCCTTATCAATATTAACAAATACAGCCATCCCAGAGTGTCACACCTTGCCCTCTGTACAAAGCATATATGCTTCTTCTACATAATGATGGACCTTTCACTGACAACTCCAACTGTAAAACTTTTGCAATTCAGTCTTCATTATCTACATACATGATTAGTGCATAAATAACCAATCATTTCACTCTCTGACCACTAATAATCTTCTCATCCCATCTCAACATAGTTTCCATCCTAATCATAGTAACATCATTGCTCTACTTATAACATAAATAAAAAACAGAAACATTGGTAATCTGGTCTCTTCTCTCTTCTTCCACTTGTCTAAACCATCTCTCAGAAACACCTATTATGAAAAAGCATTTGTTCCAACTCCCTTTCCTGGTTTCATAGTTATTTAGTCAGCAAATATCATAGGTTCATAGGTGTTTACTATGCTAATGACCACAAGGGCCTTTTTAACCATAGCCATGCATCCCAAATCGCTGAAAAATGTTGGTACCCTTGATAAGTGTAAGCAGAGGCTTAGGAGATGAAACACGTACAACAGGGGTCTGAGAGTTGAACCATTTACAAATTGCCTGTGTCTATTATAAGTTCATAAATTAGTACAAGGCTCATTGTCCTCGTGGGTCATTCCAAGACCAGCCAATTACCCCATGTGAGAGTCAAATCCTGCACTTATTGACTATAAGGTGAACACCTTAACCACTATGCCAACCTCCCACCCATCAAGCAATTAGATGGCAGCAGGGATACTCCTCATTTCTACCTTTTTCCATACTTGGACCAGTCCTATTTAACATATCTATAAGTGATCTCTACACTGCTGCCAAGTATGCTACACTCATTCAATATGCAGATAACTGTTCTCATATCAGTTCTACTCACAGCTAACAACAGTTACAATAAATACCCCAAGAATCCTTTACATCTGCTGGATCCTGACTAGACAAATCACAATTCTTATTAGCCCCCCCACCAAAAAAAAAAAATTAAACTTAATATGACCTTAGTAAAACCATTCTTGTAACACTGCCACTACACACAACCTCTTCTTCATAGAACATGCAAAGCACACATAAACATAGCACACGTGTCACCTAACTTAATCCCTCCCCAAACCTAAAATTCACACACACACACATACACACACACACACACACACACACACACACACACACACACACACACACACAAAACTGTCGTGTACTATCCCTTTACCTAATCTAAGGCCACAGCACTCACACTCGCACTCACACACAGATACTCCCACCCACCCAATCTCCACAAACACACACACATACATACACACACACACACACACACACACACACACACACACACACACACACACACACACACACACACACATATACAAAACTGTCGTGTACTATCCCTTTACCTAATCTAAGGCCACAGCACTCACACTCACACACAGATACTCCCACCCACCCAATCTCCACAAATGCACACACATACATACAAACACATACACACACACACACACACACACACACACACACACACACACACACACACACACACACACACACACACACACACACACACACACACACACACACACACACACACACACACACACACACACACACACACACACACACACACACACACACACACACACACACACACACACACACGTACACAAGTGTATATCCTCCCTTAACACCCCTACTTTATCTCATTTTTTGCCTCTCTTCTAGTAATTAATCAAAGTACTATCTACTCCTCTCCTGTTAATTATACACACTATGTCTACCTCACGTTCAATTAAAGTGATATACATATATATATATATATATATATATATATACATATATATATATATATATATATATATATACTGAAGTTCATATATATATATATATATATATATATGTATATATATATATATATATATATATATATATATATATATATATATATATATATATATATATATATATATATATATATATACATATATACTGAAGTTTAGTAAGAGAAAGTGCAGCTGTGTAAAAATCTTACCATAATGGTAGATGCACTTGGTTTCACTGCTGCAGTATTCTTAAAATATGGGGATACCCTTTCATGGAAGCCCGACGTCCGGTCCATCTACCAAAGACTACTGTTGCTTTAAGGTAAGCCAAACATCATCCAAATGCTCCTTGCTCCTTGTAGGGCATAATGGTGAAGGTCAGGCCTACCATAATCAGAACTGATTGCTCCATTAGGAATACCAGTCCAAGAAACCCAAAATGTAATTTCTACATTCAGGAAGGTAAAAGACTATGGGGACGGAGGGATGGGGGGATGGAGTGAATACTGCAGCAATGAAGGCAAGGTCATCTAGTGTTATGGTAAGATTTAGCATAACTGTACTATATTTATATATTCACTGCTATAGTATTCTTAACATATGGGAGAGTGCCAAAGCTCAAGAGGAATCTTGGAAGGGGGAAGTAGCAGAAGAGTCCCCTAAAAAGCCATGAATAATGGTACTAGCAAAAACAGAACCTAGCTCTAGAAATACTATCCAACGTGTAGTGCTTGGTGAAAGTATACACAGAAGTCTGGGTAGATGCTTCAAGAATACAATTAGTATCTAAGCCCTTGAATTAAGCACAAGAAGAAGCCACAGCTCTTGCAGAATGAGCCTTAACTGAAGAAGGAGCTCTTGTCATAAAAAGTGTAACAAAAGAAAATAGCCTTAGAAATCCAAGAAGAAATAGTTTGCTTGGCACAGCAAGTTCAAAAGATCTAGGATGAAAAGAAACAAATAACAGATCAGATTTTCTAATAGTCTTAGTCTTATCCAAATAAACCCTGATTTGCCTATGCACATCCAAAGTATGCAGCACCCTCTCACTGTCAGATTGTGTAGAAGGGAAAAAAGTAGGCAGAGTGATAGACTGATTAAGCAATAGCTCATTAACCACCTTAGGCAAAAAAGAAGGGTTAGTGTTCAAAGATACCCTGCCCTCATGAAAGATCTAAAAAGGAGGACAAACCATAATGCCTGCAACTCAGACACCCGTCAGGCAGAGCTAAGGAACAATGTTGCAAGGAAGCTGAAGCAGCAGGCTCAAAAGGAGCCTGAGTCAACTTATCTAAAACAAAATTAAGATCCCAGGGAGGAGGAAAGTCTTCTTGGGAGGACTAATATTACAAATGTCTTTAAGAAATTTTTTCACCTCAAATCTAGAAGCTAAAGGAGGAGAAAAAGGCAGATAAGCAAAGATAACTGATAAGTGGGCCTTAACAGAAGAATAGGTCAGACCAGCATTGAGCAACTCACATAAATAAGAGAGAACCAAAGGAACATCCACAGTAAGTGGGTCCAGGTTATGAGAGAGAGACACCAAATAGAAATCCTCTTCCATTTGGATAAGTAGGATTTCCTACTAGTAGATTTCCTGGCCTCATGCAGGACTTGCAACATGTCCTTAGAAAACAATTGTCTGTAAGGAATCAACATCCTATAATTCACAGTGTGAGCTGAAGCATGGATAGGTGGGAATGGATCGGAGATCCTTGGCTTGTGTGATTAGACCCACCCTGTGAGGTAACTTGTGATGCTTGCCCTTGGCTAGATGTAGAAGTAGAGGGAGATATTGCTGTTGCTGCAAAAAGGGAGTCACCAACAAGATTTTAGGATCATCCTTTTGAATTTTGAACAGGACTTTCAGAATGAGTGGAAGGGGAGGGAATTCATAAAGAAACATCCCCTTCCAAGAGAATGAGAGGGTGTCCACCTTCCACACCAGAGGACTTGGGACTCTGGCACAAAACAGAGGAAGTTGTCTGTTCGGGGGGGGGGCAGAAAGATACACTTGAGGAGTACCCACTGTTGGATAATGTCTAGAAACACATCCCTCTGAAACATCCATTCCTGGGACTGAGTTAGGACCTACTCAGAGTGTCTGCCACAGTGTTCTGCCCAGAAAGGATATAAACTGCCTGAAGAGTCACTTCACACCTGACAGCAAGATCCCATACCAGAAGTGCCAACTGGCAAAGAAGATAAGATCTCATTCCTTCTTATTTGCTGATATACCACATCACTGTGGTATTGTCTGTGAACACCTTGAGATGTCCTGTAAAGAAAAGAAGATGAAAGGCCTGAAGAGCCAGCAGAAGAGCTTTGATCTCTTTGACATTAATGTGGTCTTTCTGCTGATGAGGTAACCATACTTCCTGTACCTTTATGGAGCAAAATGTCCCCCATCCCATGTCTGAAGCATCTATGAACAATTCCTAAGAGGGAATTGGGAGATAAAAAGGGATCCCTGGATTCAGAGACAACTGCTGAATCCTCCAGTGAAGTTCTTGACTGAGAAAAGGAAGAGTAACTACAAAATCTAGAGGATGTGCATGTTGAAGCCACACTGACTTCAGAAACGACTGAACCTTTCTCATCTGAAGTTTGGCCAGAGAGAACATTGGAATGGTGGATGCCATGGAACCCAGAGTTCTTAGAAACTCCCTGGCAGTAAAGGAAGCCAGGGGAAGAAGAGTCTGAAAGAAAGAAATGAGAGTTAAGGCCTTTGGTGGAGACAGAGATGCAAGCATTGGCACTGTCTGAATCCTGCAACCCAGAAAAACATGATCTTGAGGAGTCAGGGAAGACTTTTTGAAATGTATAATGAACCCGAGGCTCTGAAGAAGGCAAATGGCAAAATGAAGATTTTGCAAAAAGGTTTCTGGAGAGGAAGCCTGAATCAGCAGGTCTTCTAAGTAAGGAAAAAATTGGATCCCTTGAAGTCTTCAAAAAACAATCACAGGAGCAAGGCATTTTGTGAACATCCTTGAAACAGTAGAAAGGCCAAAGAGCAAAGCAGAGAACTAAAAATGCCAGGAAGAAACAGAGAAATGCAAAAGGTTCCTGAAAAGAGGATGGATAAGAATATGGATAGCCAGAGATACCATAAAGGCCTGAGGGAGCAAGAGAGGAAACAGAATCTGAAGAGGCAACATCCGAAAGGAAGGCAATTTTAGTGTTTAGATGAGAGAGGTCTAGAATATGTCTCCAAGTACGCTCTTTTCAGAGCATGAGAAACAGTTTGGAGTAGAACCCTTTCCCCCTTTGGGACACAGACACCTCTTGAATAGTACCCTGAGTCAAGAGATTTTGATGAACATCTGGGAAAAAGGGAAATTGTTCCTAAGGATGCAGAGGAATGCCCATAAAAGGAGGACAGGATTTCCACACCATGAAGTACCTCTTACGAATGATCAACAGAACTTAAGAATCCAGAGTGATCTGAAGCCAAACAGACAGAGAAAGAGAAAGCTGAAGAGAAAGAGGAATGTGGCTGGGAAGAGGCAGATGCATACAGTACCTGGTTTGTCTGGAAAGGAAAGCTTTGGAGTCTCTGAAAACTGAGTAGCTTTAGCAGGAGCAACCCATTTTCCACTCTTCTTGCCTTTAGTAGAAGGGTGGGATTGCCTATGAACAAAAGCAGGCTTAGTGGGGCAGTTTCTCTGAAATTTACACACAGGAGAAACAAACACATGTTTAAGCTCCTGTAAGGCCTTACCGTTATCCTGAAGGGACTTAAACAAACCAGTAGCTGCTTCTCCAAACAAAAATTTATAATCCAGAGGAGCATCCATCAACTTAGCTTTAATATCATAAGGTAGAAGTTGAAGCCTAAGCCAAGAATACCTGCTCATCACTGAGCCAAAAACAGGAGCCCTAGAAGAAGTATCTGCTGCATTATAACTACATTTAATAGAATGGACAACTTGAGAGGAAGCCACTAGCAAGGAAATAAATGAAGATTTACCCTCAATGTTTGGAATATCAGAAATAATTTGACAGGCCTGAGGAAGAAGAGACAGCACATACTTGGACATATGGGTCTGATAATTAATAGCCCTAAAAGCTGGGGTAGCAGAAGTGTAAACTTTCTTACCCAGCCTTTCCATTGTTCTGCAGTTCTTGTCAGAAGGCAATAACTTGGTCAAAGGAAGCAACTGAGATGGGTTATCAGAGAGTACAGGCACTGTAGAGGGGTCAGCAGCAGGACATTTATATAGAAAATAACAATCCTCAGGTACCCTATAAAACCTATCAGGCTTCTTGGGAGCAGAGGGGCAAAGAATCAGGTGCATAACAGGCATTGAAAAAAGCATCCAACAAAGCAGACAGAACAGGAGGAATAGCTGCAGGTTAAGGAGATTCCAAATGCAGCAACTCATAGTATCTCTCATGGATATCAGAGGCCTGAGCACAATCACACTTAAAAAAAATCCATTATCCTAGAGAGTGTGTCCCCAAAGAAATTTCCTCAAAAGGAATATCAGGACTAATAGATTCCTCCTCTTCCTGTGAGTCATAGTCTAATGGAGAAGGAATTTGAGTAGAATAAGCCAGGGATTCACCATCAAAATCTGACTCATACTCAGAAAAATCCTGTTCTCTAGCTCTTTTAAGGGGAGTAGAAGAGCAAGGAGGAGCAGGAACTGAAACTTTAAGGACATTAAAGCAGTAAATAGCCCCTGAATGAAGGCCTGCCACTCACTTTGTGGATCACTAGGAGCAGAAGACATATGTTTCTTAAGGGAACTCCCCCTCCAAAAAACTGAGAAGGCCCAGACCAAGGATGGCAGTGAAGAACCATAATAGGAACCTCTTCCCAACTAAAATCTGAGGAATTCCCACAGGGCCATCAGAAAAAAATCAACCATGGTTCCCCCTGAATGTCCAAGAAGGACACCTGCAGAGCCTCTTCAGATGTGCTGCCAGCCTGATCCTCACTGGCCTCCCACATGGTTGTTGCAGAGAAATCTAACAGTCTAGCCAAGCAAGCCTCCAGGTTTCTAATGGTCTCAGGAGAAACAAATGGCAAAGGCTAGACAGTGGAAGATTCTGGTTGTACCTTTTTTATGTTCTTCTTCCCTAATGGCTGACCTCTAGGGTGGGAAATTCCTTCCACTGTATGTTTAGTGAGAAGCTTAAGATGCTGGTTTTCAACATACAAGGAAAAGGAAGAAAGTCTACTGTGAAGGGTTTTTGGGACAAACACTTGACAAATTGAACAAGATGTATGGTCATGAGAAACTCCTAGGCAAAAAAGACATTAACGTGGTGGTATTTATGGAGAATCTTTCTACCACACTAGCATTTAATCTTCCTGGATAACATTAACCTTAAGGAGCGCAAAAAAGCAAGAAAAAACAAAAAAAAACAAAGGGGGCACTTATCTGCAACTGCTAGAAGTCATGCAAAGAGGTGTAGGTAGCCACTGGAGAATGGCAATGCATTCAAATGGCAGAAAATGGGCCCTGTCTCAATTTCCTGTTAAACAAGTGTTAAATAAATAAATGAATAAATAAATAAAAGAACACAGTTAAACAGACAGATGGTAAAAAGATATGTTTGGATTGGTGGCAAAGAAGTTCTAATTATGGTAGACCTGAATATCACCTTAATGCCCTAGCCTACACAAGGAGCATGTAGGTGACATTCGGTGTACTTTAAAGCAACAGTAGTCTTTGATAGACTGGTCAAACATCGGGCTTCCATGGCAGGTAATACCCATATCTTAAAAATGCTGCAGCAGTGAATGTAAAGATATGAACTTTGCTTTATGTGGAGTGGAAGACAAGTTTTATAGAACTGATATTCTCTGTGATACAAGCATATATTTCCAACATGTTCTATTTATTTTACAAAACGGAGATTCCTTCAGCAGGGGTTTATGATACCATTGGACATGTGATTAAATCTGACAGAATAGACTCTATTGAAGCTCTCTATGCAAAGCAGTGGTAACCTCCCAATAGTCTGCAAAATACTGAAAAGGGTGACAATGATTTGAGACAGTTTGCATAGTTTTTGCAATTTAGGCCTTTGACTTTTTAGTGTGAAAGCATCACGGTTGTTTCATTTGTGACAAGTGTTTGGAGACGTGCATACTGAAAGGGGCATTATAGTCAATGATGGGCCTCACATCAAAAGCCCATAAAACTGAAACTGAAAACACTGAGACAAAAGTCGTGAAAATTCAAAACACTGAAAATCCAAAACATTATATCCCATAACATTGAAAAAAAACACAGGAAACTAACATTTAGTATATTCCAGCATAACTACATACAGAAACGAATAAAAAGCAAACCATATTACAGTTCTCCAAATGTAAGTAGGGGAAAGCCCGTCTGTACCCCATGTTAGGTGATGCACCCCCCCACATCCACTGCTACTTAAATATACAGTATCAACTCTGAGATAGCACTACACAGAACAAAACATCAAATGTACCATTCTGCGCTTCATGACTGCATGTTTAAATTGTAAAATACTATCCTCAACCTTCTCTTAGAAACATTACACTGTTAAAACATTACACATTATCATATATCTCTCCGATACTTACTGGAGTTTCATAGGTAGCCTTTGGGGTGGGAGGATGGCCTAATGGTTAAGGTGTTTGCCTTACAAATGTAAGGTACAGGATTTGAATCTCACAGGGAATAATTGGCTAGGCTTAAAATGGCTCACAAGAGCAGTTAGCCTAGTACTAACCTATGAACCTAGTCATACTCCCTTCTTACTGCTATACCACAACATAGCACATCTTAGTGGAGTATAGTGTGATCTTGAAGTTGATATACTTACGTAGCAGGGTGTGTGTGTAGAGGGGGTGCAGTGAGGCTTGTCCCCCTGCTTATAT
Organism: Protopterus annectens; assembly: GCF_019279795.1. Lineage (NCBI taxonomy): Eukaryota > Metazoa > Chordata > Ceratodontiformes > Protopteridae > Protopterus > Protopterus annectens. The sequence continues at coordinate 1,369,581,220 of NC_056733.1, forward strand.
ATGAAGAAGTTTAATATGGTTTGTTTTGTATTTGTTTCTGTATGTAGTTGTGGTGGAAGATAGTACATGTTGGGTTTCTATGTTTCTACAATGTTATGGGAGTCAAAATTTTGAGTTTTCAGTGTTTTGAATTTTCAAGATTTTGGTCTCAATGTTTTGAATTTCAGTGTTATGGGCTTTTGATGTTCTAAAGTGAAATATATATATATATATATATATATATATATATATATATATATATATATATATATATATATATATATATATATATATATATATATATATATATATATATATATATATATATATATATATATATATATATATATATATATATATATATATATATATATATATATATATATATATACATACATACATATATATATCTGGGTTCATTTTATAATTTTGAAAAACTGAAATCCCGAATTTCAGTTTTTCAAACTTATAAAGTTGAATGTTGAAAATCGCGAAAGTGCATAATCGCGAATCCAAATATCTTGAATTTGCGGTTATGGCTTTATAGTGCTTTGCGTGTGGTGTTGTGACTGGATGCTGTTTCGTGTTGTGTATGGATTTAGGTGTGATTTAAGGTAAGTAAGTGTTTTGTTAGGGTTTTGTGTGGGAGTTTGAGTGTGTGTGAAAATGTTTGTTAGTTGTATGTGTGGGTTAGGGTAGGCAGGTGAAAGTATGAGTGTGTAAGTGTTGGATGTGTTGGTGTTTGTATATGTGTGATGTCTGTGTGTGTGTGTGTGTGTGTGTGTGTGTGTGTGTGTGTGCGAGGGGCTGTGGAATGTGTGGGTGTGAGTTTCCTTTTTGTGTATGTTTGTGCGATCTTGGAGTTGGTATATATAAGTAGGGGGATGTGGGGGCACATCCCCCCACATGAGGGGTGCAGGGGGGGCTTACCCCCTGCTTATATGTAGTGTAGGTTTATTTGCTTGTGTTTTTGTGTTTGTGTGTGTTTGTTTGTTGTGGTTTGGGTTGGATGATGTATGTGTTCTGTGGTGTATGGTGTGTTTCTGTTCATGATTTTATGTTTCGTGATTGTGTAGTTTCGGGATTTAGGCCATTCAGCTTTCTGGTTTCGAAAAACTGACATTCGTGATTTCAATTTTTCGAAATTATAAAGTGAACCCATATCTATATATATATATGTGTGTATATATATATATATATATATATATATATATATATATATATATATATATATATATATATATATATATATATATATATATATGTATATATATATACACACACACACACACACACACACACATATATATATATATATATATACATACACACACACACACACACACACACACACACACACACACACACACACACACACACACACATATATATATATATATATATATATATATATATATATATATACATATACATATACATATACATATACATATACATATTAGCATTGTTAGTCATAAACCAGAGGGTAGCAACCAGGAAATGTTTTAGTCAAAATAATTTAGTGCCCATAACCCTTCCAGTTTCACTGTATATGTAATAAGGTTGTAAAATGTTATACACATTGTCAGCATGTGGTGGTTTCTTTTCCTTTAAAAGTTGTTACAGTATGCTTTGAATGAACTTTGAACAGAGTTTGAGGTGTGGTGGGTTGTAGCTGTCTGCTGGAAGTAAGATTTTCCTATGTAAAGAAGTCCCAGTTTAATCACCTGCCAAGTACTTGAATGAAAATAAGTGCAGATTGTAGTACACACAAACAAATATTACATTGCAGTAAGCGTGAAACACTTCTATTCAACATGCATTAAATCTTGGAGTCAGTTTTACATTGCTATCACATATCAGTAAATTTGCAATAAAAGGCAAAAGGCATGCAGTCATGCAATATTTCTCAAAGAAAGTTTTACAGTATGAACATATATAAGCAACCCTGCAGGAGCATCATGAAAATCTTAAGTAAAGAAAGGCAAAAAAGAACCATGATAATTAGCAGCTGCAGCCATGTTCTGAGAACAGAAAAAAATGAAAAGCACCTGTGCTATATTCCTCTACCTAGTATGCTTGTGATTTTAAAATCTGAGTGTAGAATTTAGACTGCAAGCAGATAGTGTGAAGATTACATCCATATGAAGTAATACCCAAAATGGCATCAATAAATGCAAGTTAATCATGGAAGGGACACCCCAATAGGACTAACACCAGCTACCCAGAAAGCACATGCACAAATCACTGAAGGAAACCAGGAATGAATGAACAGTAATTTGTTAAATAAAAAAAATCTAGGTTTCACAGCACCTTCTTAGACATTACAGCTGATAATTAATATATAGTAAACCTTTCTATATTCAGCTTAGAAAATATATTGCTTAAAGTGCATTGTCTCTGTTTTTAATAGAAATTAAAAACATACTAATGGGTATAATCTCCTTACCATAAACAATATCAATAATTTACTGTAGTGAGTAAAAGTTATTTGCCATCAAATGACAACTAGGTCAGAGGACAGTTAAGCAATACCCGATGAGTGGATGTGTGTATATGAAGATTTGTCACGGTTGTCGTGGTTTGATCATGAGGGTAAAACCTGAGTGATTAAACAAAGCTAAGTGTGGGTAAATCCTCATACTCAAACCCACTCATGTTATTTCTATTATACAATGACATTATTTAACAAAGAAAGTGATAACCTTTCTTAAATAATCTTTGAATAACAGCACTGTAGTGTTCCTCCGCATTTGTTAATGTACTGCACATGCATATGGGACTTATGTTCCCACAACAGCACAATACATCAGTGCTGTTGAGAAGAAGCAATGGAGAAAATAGGATCTCCATTGTTTTTTTTATTATTATTATTATTATTATTATTATTTTACTATAAAATCAGAACAGTTCAGAGGTATGAGAGTCTTCTGATACAGTACAGAAATTCAAGGAAAATGAGGTATGTTTCTTTAGTTTTGCAGAATGTACTTGATTTTTCTTACATTTGATCACTTTCCATACATATGTCTCAATCTCGTAGCTCATGAAATGTGGACAAAGCCTTAAATAATGGGGGACAAAGGCCCCAAAATAGGGACAGATTGTAAATGTTGCTCTTACAAAAAGCTGCTAGAATAGCAAGATTTATGTTAGCAAGCATTGCCTGAAGTAGAAAGCTTCTAGAATAACAGGATGCACGATAGTCTGCATTGTCTGAAGAATATGAAGTCTGAAACTCAAATGCATGTCATTATTTAGTGACTTCATTCCTCAGTGATTTGTCAGAAAACTACAAATTTTATGAGGAACAGACCAAAAATATGAGGCAGAAATCTGAACCTTCAGTGAAAATCTGGACAGTTGAGAGGTATGACTCCATAACATATAAGAACAGAAAAAAGTCTGGCGCTCAATATCTAGACTTTTTTCTGTTGATATATGCTCAAATTACAACAGGCACACTGATAGTTCTGTCCAATCAGTGTGCTCTTTTTTGAATAACAATGACCTATCATTATATAACACTTATTCTCTAACAGTTTACATGACAGTTTAACATTAATTAACATAGTATACTGATCTTGAAATGCAGACATATGCAATAATGCTTATTTTATTGCACCTCTAAGTCATTATACATATGATGATGATACCTGTACTGAACATAGCTTCTGACTATGTCAGTCAAGTCGTTATGCATATGATGATACCTTTCTTCTTTTGACAATAGTGGTGACTTGCAATGCCATCATAGTATCAAAATGTATTTTTATTATCTGAAAATTTGTGCTGCCCTTATGTCTAGCATATATAATTTCCTCTCTTGATACTAGTAAAGTTGGTATTGATCTAATAAACCTAAGGCCAAATTAAAATAATGCAAATGAGAATCAGCACTGGTCCAGTGGAACTAACGTCTGGGTATGCAAATGCAATAAAACCTTAATCAGAAGTTACATAAATGATTATAGTTTTTGCAGCAACACAAGTATGCAATTTATATTACACATTATGGTGTTATCAGTCCTGCGGTGGTGGTGCTGCGGTAGCTTTGTCGCCTCACAGTAAGACGTTGTCCGATTCCATTCTCAGCTAGAGCGTCTTCTGCGTGGAAACATGCGTGAATGGGCGTACCTTCATTGAAGGTTGTGCGTCAGGGCTGGTAACTCGGCACATAAAAATCAACTACCGATCATTAGTGGACCAGAGTTCTGCTGTGGCGACCCCTAACTGGGAAAAGCCGAAAGACACAAATTATGGTGTTATCAGTCAAAAAACACAGACAAAAAGTATTCTTGTATTAAGCTACTTTAACTTCAGTATTAAAGGTAAATAAATATATAAATCCATCATTCAATCCCAAACTTGTAAATGCTTATATTTTAATACTTTTCATTAAATCTCTGATGCAACAATATACAGTGATGATTTTGGATATCTTTTGGACATGTGACGATATTATAAAACAGTATTAAGAACTGTTTTTTGACTAGCCTGTCTTTGTAATAACTTTAAAAATAGATTATAACATTTCCTTGAATCCGTACACAACATATAACAAAACAAATCAAAAACATGTATATTCTCAGTGTGTTATAAGTTGGTATTTAGTATTTTCTCTAATTTTATGGGCCAGATTTCAAAGAAGTTGCTCTCAGTGCAAGTCTACCCTGATTCCAAAAGACTTGGGGCAGGATTCACGAAGCCTCCATGTAAGAGTTAACATGTCTTACACGGAGGCTGCAGTTAAATGGTATGATGTCAGCATGCCATGCATATGCATGAGGGCATGCTGAATCACACCCTAGGCTAACATGGTCCATGTAGGAAAGTAGGGGGCGTGTCCGAATGGCGAGTTCTGCAAAGGGACATGCCCCCAGAAGAGTCAGAGTTCTGAAAGTAACCTCCCACGAGCGAGTCCGCGGAAATGTCAAGAAACACAACACCACACATGCCCCCACAGACTATAAACCCAACTGTAATGTAAAACGTAAAAATAACAGTTTAATTTTTTTTTTTATAATTTCAAAAATGTTTGCCCATAGTTGCGCTCGGTTGCATGGGTATGCCCTCCGCTCAGCCACAGTTAGCAGTCATTGAAAAGCATATAGGATCTAAATATGCAAATTAAGCCAAGTAGCAATAGCGTAGCGGTAGAGACGTTGGCCAAAGAGGAGGTAGTCACGGTTCGAGCCCCCACAACATAATTTTCTATATTTAGTTAAATAAGCATGAAACAATCCCCTGACATATATGTATATATATATATATATATATATATATATATATATATATATATATATATATATATACATAACTATAATTTAAGTAAAATGTAATGAAATGGGCCATGTATTTTTGAAGAAATCTGAGACAATAAAATAAAAAAAATGTCATAAGTGCCCATAGCTGAGCAGCGCTCTCACAAGCTGAGTATGACAGCTAGCAGGTGAGCAGCGGTTTAACAGGTGTAATATGAGTGCCCGGAGTTGAGCAGCACTTTAACACACTTAAAATGTGTGCCCGTAGCTGAGCAACACTTCACACAGTGTAATATGTGTGCTCATAGCCAAATAACGCGGTACCCAGCGTAAGCCGTTTGTGCGGAGCTGCGCAGCGCGCCAACCGGCTTACTGACGGGCAACATTGAGCAAGCTGTATCAAAACCACCTGTACACAGACACACCTCCTAGCCTGTCTAGACAGTAGTAAAATAAAAGAAAAGCAATGGCCAGGCTCGAACCCAGGATACTGTGCACCATTGTCAAAGTACTAAACCACTAAGCCATGACAGTTGTACTGAGAAATGCAGTATTAGCATATATATAGGAATGAATGGAAATAGAAGCATGACAAAGCAGGTGTTTATAAGCTATATGTCCAACATGGCCAATCACAGATAAGTACGGAAAAATGGGCATATATAAGCCCCATAGGTGGGAATACACAGCATAACTGATTGTGGAACCCATTTGCAGTCAGGATGGCAGGTGTAGGAGAGGGCAGTCACTTCCGAGCACAGAGGTGAGGTGTTGAGGAGTCCAAATATATGGTTTGGCTCCTAGTCCACGATCATGAGGCTCAACTCATGCAGGGCCAGGTTCCCTGGGGTGCATACAAGGCAGAGGCATGGAACCGGTTGGCACATGATCTCACCAGTGCCACAGGCATACCAAGGACTGGTGAACAGCTCCATCACCACCATGCGGACCTGAAGAGACATAAGCAGGACCAACTGAACCGTTGGATCCAGGAGGCCTGGCAAAAGCCCAATGCCCCACTACTGAGTACGTATCCATATAATTAAGTATGTAAGAAATTTATCTTAGCCTATATTATGGAGATGTATGTTCCAATATTACTTCATTTATATCACAGCTGCAGGTGTCCATTCTATGAATCGTCGAGCCTATGCTGATAGGCTGGTGCGGTTGCGCCACCAGGCAGGTTAGTAATTATTTTGATGGAATTGTTATAGAATATAAGTGAGACAGCTTGTAAAAGAGTTCAGTGTAGTCACATATTAATAAAGTTCAAATAAGCCTAGAAGAAAGATTCTGCTAGTACTGTATGATTAGATAAGTGATGCAGCCTGTAATCCAGAAATAAACATTAAATAAGTGTCAAATAGAGATTTTCCACTTGTATTGTAATATCAGATAACTGCTTCAGCCTGAAAATGACTGGTGAACAATCTACACAGGATAGACATGTGTCAACTACATCCCCTTTTAAAATCTGCCATATGAAATAAGTGAGTCTGTTGGAAAGGATTGTTGTAACAAGTAAGAAATGTTAATAACACCTAGAATTCAGTACCATCATGAATTGTAAAAATAAAACAAGTGAGATTGTGAGAAAGAGGTATGAATTGATCAAGAAAGCTGTAATAAGTCTGGAATAAAGTTATATTGCAGTCAGTACATTATGAAATGAATGAGACAGCCACAACCAAAGAGTGAAATGGGTTTAAGAAAGTACTGAACCTGGAATGTGTCTGTCCCACAATTTGGATATGTTGCTGTACCCTTGCAATATGGAGATAGTATGGTTGTATGAAATACTGAACATCCACAGTTGTCTAGAGCCATATAAATCAAATGTAGCAGGATGCTGTACCTGAACACAGCCAGATATGAACATGTATGAATAAAAATGGAATGTATATTAATGTAGCAGTAACATTCCCACCACCAACATTCCTAAGGTTACATATAGGAAACTGCACTAAGACATGTAGGGTATATATATCTGCAGCTACTAGAAATGTACAGCATATGTATAGGTAGTTTAAGTTGTTAATGTAATATTTCTTCACCCTACCCTATTTCACAAATAATGCCATTCCACACCAAACTGGGTATGTGTATTCACAATTAATTCCCATGGACATTTGTCCTGTTGGTTCATACATATCTGCATGTACGTTGATGCATGTGCCCTGTTCACATATCCAAACCTGATGGCCTGTTGCCATCAATCAACCCTGCATGCTGTTGGATTGTGTACTGTTGTTCTAAATATGCATGTGTTATGCTTGCTGTTCAATGTTTGGAATTCATGGGTGTTTGGTTAATGGGAATACTGATGCATGCTGTTACAACTAATTTTGAATGGTGTTGTTTGTTACTAACCCAAAATGTCATAAACTACTGCTAAACATAGGACAAGAGGGAAGGCGGGTTCCAGCGGACTCACCTCTCCCACCTCAGCTGGCGAGTGCACCTGGCAGTAGTGCCCAGGCCGGAACATCCTCCGGTGGCCCTGTGCCACCTTCGGGTGGAAGCGCTGCAGGGGATGGGGCTCGTCCCCCCTCTGCAAGCATGGCCGGAGGAGAACATCCACTCACCCTCCAAAGTGTCCGGTCTGTGGTGCGTCGAGAGATCAGGCATTCTGTGCTTGAACCCCTACGTCAGCTTGAGGCACAGGTGGCGCAACTCAAGGGTGTGCCTGCCCATCCTATACAGCCCCCAGCACAGCCCCGTCCTGGGCAGTGAAGGTGCAGTGGTAACTGCCCATGGGTGGGGATCTCAGTTCCACTGTTGCCATCTGTGGGCTCATTGGCTCGCGATATCCAAACATCCATCCCCGTCAATTGTGTTCCCCCTCCACATGTCATACTCCGCCCCTGTATGCATCTTGTTTGTCTTGTCTGTTAACCTCCCCAACCTACCTCCCCAAATATACCTACTTCCTGTACCTCACATTCCACTCTCACCTGAAAAAAAAATAAAAAAGGGCACTCTGTTCCCACAAATAAATTATGCCCCATGTCTGCTGGACATGTCAACTGATAATTAAAATTGGCTGTACAAAATATTTTGTTGTCCTCACCCCTCTCTCAGGGGTTGAAGGTTTCAAATTTCACACCAAATTACACACATATGCACAGCTGTTGCTGATAAAGAAATGGGCAGCTATGGGCCTTCCCTACATCTTCTCTGCAAATCCCAAGCTTGTTTTCCTACTGTCCTACCCTCTTTGTGCCCCCCTTTTTCACCACTTTCCTATCTCCCCATTTTCTTTTCTTTAAAAGAAATTAGCGCGGGTGTTAGCGAGAGTAAGCACTTTTAAGCAGTAGTCAGTGGGTGTGCGCTTGTGCGCGCTTAGCTAAGCGTGTGTACGCGAAGCTAAGCGGCAGTGCGCATGCGTGGGCACTGCGCAAACCAGCACAAACCCGCTTACAACTGCTTAAAAGTGCCTTAGTCACTCTGAATGACAAGGCCTGTAGTCTGCTCATCAGAAAAATAAAATTCCCCTGTCAGTCTCGAACCCAGGACCTTGGAAACACTAGTCTGCATGACTTACCCCTAAGCCATGACTGATATACTAGAACTTTGTGCTGAAAGCAATATATCATGAAATAGAAGGACTGAATGTAAAGGGAATATAGGAAGGCTATTACACAAAGCTTGTTTCTTGTATCTTTACTGGCAATTCTTGTGGAATTGCATTACATTAGTGTGATAAGAGAAACAGCCATGCTAGTAGGTACTAATGTTACAGTAGCACCTTGCAAACGCCACAGAGTATCAGAGCAGGATAAACACCGCCATATTTGAACAGGTAAGAGGCCAGACCTCCCAACTGTGACTGATTTACAGGGATGTCCCTGATTTGCAAGCAAATGTTAACTATGCCCCACTGACTCCCTGTGAAATGTACTAACAGTAGGCAGAAAGGTGGGGAATCCCATGTAATGGTAACTGTCAATAAGTTAAAGTAGACACTACTTGCATGTCAGAAATGGTATAGTAATACATATGCTCAAAATACCCCACAGTCACAACTGCAGAATATCTGCAATATATCATGGGTGTATCCCACTGATATGTACCATTCCCTGAGGCTGCTCAAATATATACCTGAGAGTATCCGAGGCCTGCAAGTGTCAGAAACACACAGGCATATCAGCGTGTCTGCTGTTACACACTCTGCGAATAGCTGTAGAACTGCTTCCACAAGCACACCCTCATGTAGGAGTACAACCCAGAAATATCAAAGGATGTAGCCATCTAATAAACTAAGGACAGTATAGCAGTTTACAAGCACTGCATGTGCCTGATATTCATAACTGTTAGTACAAAGTACAAGGCCCAGCAGCAAAATAAGATACCCTTGTAAGTGTCAAACCCCACACCTTGGCCTCACCAGACTGCATGCAGTGCCACCAAACCACACCAAACATATAAGAAATTGCTGCTGAAAGAAATATATCATGCATTACAAGGCGTGAATGTAAATGGAAAATAGGAAAGCGATAGCAACACATTCCAGTAAAGACAAATAGCAGGCCTTCAAGGAGTGAATGTAAAGGCTAAATAGTGAAGCCATAGCAAGAAATTGCAAGAGCTGCTGTTGTATACCAGTTAATCCACAAGTCCCACAGGAAAGTACATAATCCCATGTAAACAGTATTAGCATTATTAGGTGTGAGTTAACATACACACTGAGAAGAATGAACTGGAAGAAGCAACAGTCAGGTTTCAGTACAACATGCATTTCACTGGCTACAACACAGCCTTAGATATGAGAGACATACCAACCTTTTGACTCACACAACAGTGTCCACAGCAAACCAGCATGGTCCCCACCTTGAAAAAATGAAAGGCCGATGCCTACCTAACCTAACATTTTATAGCACTGTCCTGAAATCACAGTGAGAACTGCAATTACCACACAGCAGGCTGCATGCAATTAGTAAATGCTGGCCAACAATTGGTGCAGAGGCCATCACATGCACATGTGCAGATACCTACAAAAGCAGCCTGTACTCCCTGTCCACACATGCAATAATATCATTGTAGCAACTGGAGGGAGACAGTGAGACAGAGAGAGAGAGAGAGAGAGACACAAAAAAAAAGCCATCAAGACAGCAGCAAGCCATCCAGCAGCAAGCCAGCCAGCCTGCAGCAAGCCAGCCAGCAGCAAGCCAGCCAGCCAGCAGCCAGCCAGCAGCCAGGCAGCAGCAAGCCATCCAGCAGCAAGGCAGCCAGCCAGCAGCAAGCCATCCAGCAGCAAGCCAGCCAGCAGCAAGCCAGCCAGCTAGCAACAAGCCAGCCAGCCAGCAGCAAGCCAGCCAGCAGGAAGCCAGCCATCCAGCAGCAAGCCAGCCAGCAAGCCATCCAGCAGCAAGGCAGCCAGCCAGCAGCAAGCCATCCAGCAGCAAGCCAGCCAGCCAGCCAGCAGCCAGCCAGCAGCAAGCCAGCCAGCAGCAAGCCAGCCAGCCAGCCAGCCAGCAGCAAGCCAGCCAGCAAGCCATCCAGCAGCAAGGCAGCCAGCCAGCAGCAAGTCAGCCAGCAGCAAGTCAGCCAGCCAGCAGCCATCCAGCAGCAAGCCATTCAGCAGCAAGCCAGCCAGCCAGCAAGCCAGCCAGCCAGCAGCAAGCCAGCCAGCCAGCCAGCAGCAAGCCAGCCAGCAGCAAGCCAGCCAGCCAACAGCAAGCCAGCCAGCCAGCAGCAAGCCAGCCAGCAGCAGGCCAGCCAGCAGCAAGCCAGCCAGCCAGCAGCAAGCCACCCAGACAGCAGCAAGCCATCCAGCAGCAAGCCATCCAAACAAATCTTTCAGAAACAAAGGTAATGTTAACTACATAATCTAATAATCTACATACTGTGAACCCTCCATATGTGTTAGCAGTCTGTATCTATATGTATATGAAGATGTGCATAGGGCAAGGGACATACTGCAACTGTTAGTGAAGGCTGGACATACATATGTAGTTGAAGGTTGCTATGCACACATATCAAGGTAGGTTGTAGTACAACGTACAATGTACAATGTAGGTTGTACAGCAATGGATCTTTAGAAGTATGTTAGTGTGTGTATGTGTATGTGTATATATAAATATATGTATATATATATATATATATATATATATATATATATATTTACATATACATAGATAGAGAGGTATGTATAAATAGATAGACATATATGGATAGATAGATAGAATATGTATATAGACACATACATATATAGATCTCTATAGATACATGCACATATACAGACAGATATGAATGTCTATAGATATGTGTATATATGAATCTCTCTCTCTCTCTCTCTCTCTCTCTATATATATATATATATATATATATATATATATATATATATATATGTATAGACTGAGAGAGGCACATGTGGGTAGATGTATTGCAACAGGTGCCTGGTGACAAAGGCAAGGACTGAACACCAGTTTGGATACTGGAGTACCATACCCCATTCCAAAACACTTTAACCACTAACTACCACATAGGTGGTTGCCTGCCTACTACTGGAGGTGTCAGAAGGGAACATGGGAAACAAGTGTACAATAACCTCCCCTTTGATATCCACAGTGGCACACTAGTCTTGTAATCCCTGTACATGGTACATGTCATCACAAATGGTGTGTCAGCTAGGGAAATTTAGGTCACTGTACCCCTCTACACCTCACAATGTCCTACATGGTGTGTACCTTCCATGACAACTACAGCAAGGGAAAAGGACACAGACATACGTAACAAAGAGTGATAATGCCCTCAAACACATTCCCTATGCAGAGTGACTGACAAAACCATGGAGTGCCTTTTATACTACCCACACAGAGGTTACCACTGCTGGACATACAGAGTTATGTCACACACATACCAGTTGTCCAACCACCATGGTAACACCTCACAATCTGTCCAGCCTAAATGACCTATAGCCCTCATCCTTGTCACCACAGTAAAGAGCACATGCTGCAGGTACAGGTTGCTATCCACAAAAAAAGCCATACCCTGGACTAAACCACCCAGCATTAACAAGCAAGACTCCTTATTAGTAGATGTCAGACATAGCCGTGATGAATGTTATGCAGATAGGTAATATGCTGTATGAGTCACCTCTGTGTAACTGTGTGACAGGAGCAAGTACCATCACATTACATGTGCCCCAAGGGGCAGGGTAGCATAACACTATGCTGCCATAGGCCCAGGGCCAATAGCATAGTACCTACCTATGACACAATGCACACACATGTAGTCATTGCAATACCAACTATGTGAGGTGGAATGAGTGTGCCACTGACTGTGTGCAAGGTCTGTAATGGTGTGATAGTTCAGCATGACGTTGTGTCTGTCATGGTAGTATGTGTCCTCGGTGTGAGGCCAGAGAAAGATGTGTCAGTTATTGGGATACAAACATACTACATTGCCATATGTTGTGCTGTGGTTCCCTGTATATGACTGCGGTGTAGGTAGGGGTATGGCAGCAAAGACTGGGGTGGATTAACATTGAAATTGTAACTGTGCATTGCATGCATTGCATGGGATGACAATATTCCCCATCCATTAGCTTGATACATACCCCCAGTGTGAGGTTGCGCATTGGACCTCAAACAGTGTGCCAAGTGCTGCTGTATACTAATTTGTTGCATGGAATGTGGCAGGCACTGTCACACAGTTGTTGGCTGAGCACTGATATGTGTTAATTTACATGTGTATCCCCTGATAGACACACAGATGCTATATATGGCAGTTCAGTGATATCAGTACAGTAGAGTATTATGTGTGCCATATTACTTGCTCACATATTTTTCTTTTCCTTCCAGGGTGATAGTGCATCAGCGCAACCCCTGTTATTCAGCTGCAGAGGATGAGGAGATACACCAGAGCCTGGTGCGGGATTTTTCCACACTTTTTTCCCAGACGAGCCAGAACCAGCAGGAGAGGGCTGCACTGTGGCAAGACCTTGTCCGTCGGGTAAATGACATAGGCATGCATAACCGGACATATGAACAGGTACGCCATAACTGCAGTGATTTAATTAGAAATGTCCGTCAGAGTGTGTCTGATATCCACAGACAACAGCTTGCCACAGGTGGTCATGTGGTGGGGTACCTATCCATCCCCCCTCACCAGACTGGAGGAGCTCCTCCTAAGTGTTGTGGCTCCAGGCCAACAACAACATCCACAGACATGTGTCATGATGGAGGCTGGAGCCACCCAGCATGTGGACATGGAGTGTGCAGGTAACATGCCATATCTGTAGTTAAGTGTTGTCTGCACTGGGTAGTTTATGCATGTGTGAGTTGTGTACTGTGTGTAGCTGTTATCCTGGAAATTCTTGTGCAAGATTGATATTCTGAATATCATCAGTACAACTGTGAAAGCCAATTGTTGTACTACTGTACTGTATCATACTCACAGTATCAATGGCACAGTTGTGCCCACTGACAATAACTGTCTTATTTGTGCAGGTCCCTCTGGAGTAACAGCAAGGCAGCCATTCCATGCTGGTGAGTGTGTAATAACAATACTATTAATACTAATGATAATAATAGCAAAAATACCCTCAAACAGTATTGTGTATGTGTTGGATTGCAGGTGTGTGTGTGTTTGTATCTCATGTACTGAGGAGTGTGCATGTGTGCATGTGCATGAGTGCATGTGTGCATGTGCCCGTGTGCATGTGCCCATGAGCATGTGTGCATGTGTGCATGTGTCCGTGCACATGTGTGCACGTGCCCACATGCATGTGTGCATGTGTGCATGCGTGCATGTGTGCATGTGCCCATGTGCATGTGTGCATGTGTGCATGTGCCCGTGTGCATGTGTGCATGTGCATGTGTGCATGTGCCCGTGTGCATGTGTGCATGTGCCTATGTGCATGTGTGCATGTGCCCATGTGCATGTGTGCATGTGTGCATGTGCCCGTGTGCATCTGTGGTAACATTGTGTACACATTGTAAAATGTGTTTCCTGTCTTCCTCTCACATGTTCTGATGTTGCTCTGTTGGCGTGCAGCAGGGAACCTGAAGCCACTGCTGGGGATAGTGATAATGATGATACATGTGTAATGGCACAGGAAGGTGTGACAGGGTCTGTTGTTGGTCAGCCAATCGACAGTACACAGCAGTCAACCCCATCAATGCGCACAGTCATCCTGCTGTTACATCCATTGTCACCAATGTCCTTAGCTGTGGGAGAGCATACAGTGGGCATTGACCAGGGTAATGTGGTATCAGTGGCTTATGCACCCCCTCACAGCAGCCATGGCCAGAGTCCTGACATGGTACCACACAGGCAGATGTCCAGGTGTTCTTGTGGGAGCATCCATGGTCGTACTGCCCCTGTCAGACATGCCCACAGAGGTATTTCAACCTCAGCTATGTTCCAGGCTGTAATGCAGGCACAGGCACGTATGGAATGGTACACCAGACAGGGTCTGAGGGAGCTTAGTGCACATCGCACTGCTATGAATGACACTATGCGTGACGTAGCGGCTGCCATCCGTACTGTCGGCGAGGTCATTGACAGACGGGGGGACACATTAGATCTGTTCCACAACTACATGTCCATGAGCCAGGACAATGCAGGACGGTTGAGGCATCGACGTGGATGTATGCCAGCAACATCAGCAGCTGGCAGTCGTTGCGGATGACAACAAACCCGCAGCCGCTCCCATAGTGCCAGTCCCAGCCCCAGCAATGCTGGGTCTGTGCTGTCATCAGACCGCCCTAGAAGACCACGTGCACATGGCTCTGGACAGTCCCAGCAGGGACATGTGTCCAGTCATCAACCAACTGCTTCTGATGACAGCACCCAGTCTGGCTTAGTACCTGATACTGTCCGTAGCACCCCTGCCAGGCACAGGTACCATGTCCATGCCCAGAGACAGTGATCTGTATGACCTGGCAGGTACAGTCTGTGGCTGTCCACAAACACCCGTATATGGCAGCCATGAGGTGGAACTGTGTGCATGCATACACACATGCATAATGCTAACACCTAGGGCTAACACATACACACACACACTGCATCAACATTGCCCCATGTTGTACTGTTGTCCCTCACTAACACACACACACATACATGTCGATTGGATGTATCAATGGCAGACTCTGGCATACCAATACACACCCTGTGCATATGATGAAACTGTGCCACCTCCTGCAATCTGTAACATTGATGCAGGAACAGGATAGCATGGTGCTGATGCACAGGGTGTCTACATAGAACTGTAGTAATATTATCATGTTAACAGTACAGTGTAATGATATCATTGTGGGTATATCCCAGCATGCCTGATGGATTAACAGTATGATTGTCATTGTAGTTTTTCATACACCAGTGTTAATTCCAACAGTGTAATGTCTGCACATCTTGGCATTCTGGTGGTAAGGCTGAAAACACAAACCCACCTACATAGGTAGCACAGGGGATAAGAAAATGGAAGTAATGATACTCAATGCCAGATGAGTAAACCGCAAGATGCATGCAGTCCAAACTCTACTCAGCATGGAGAATGTTGATATCTGTTCAGTGACAGAAACCTGGTTCAAGGCTCCCAAGAGCACCCTAGCACTACCAGGTTACACCTCATACCATGCTTTACAGCCCCACAACATGGAACTAACTATGAAAGGAGGGTGAGTATCAATAAACGTCAAGGATACCCACACCCCCAGGTTGGTGCCACACCATGAAGCATCACAGACTATCCACGTGCAACTAACAGTGGGTAAAACTGCCTTCCAGTTCATAGCTTGCTACAGACCACCCTCCTAAACCCAGGAAACTCACTTGGCCTACTTAAGAACACATGAATATATGAAGGTGTCTCCAAACAACATTATATTGTGCAACTTCATCTACCCACACATAGACTGGGAGCATTACTGTAGCTCCAACACCCTAGGCCAAAGTTTCCTAGAATTCATAAACTCAAATGCTATGGAACAACTTGTTACCACTCCCACAAGAGGGGAAAACATACTGCACCTGATCATCACCAACATGGGGACTCTATCCTCCAGACCAGAAGTGTATCCCTCACTGGTAAGATGACACCATAGAGTAATCTCACTGTATATTCACATACCAACCGCAGGCCCTGCACAGAAAACCACACTGAAAAAGTTGTGTAAAGCAAATTACACACAGTTCAAAACCGAGACAGAGGTAGAAGCCTTCAAAGCCCCTGGGCCTGTGGGAAATACAGCCCACACTGCTGAATCCTTTATAAACGCATTCTATGAACACCTCCAGGAATGCACAGATCATGCAATCCCAAATAGAACCAAGACCCAATCCTCCAAAGACAGGCGTCCTTTCTGGTGGACCCCAGCCACATAACAGAAAATAATAGAAGGAGGAAGCTACTACATGATCGACCAATATCCCACAAAGGGAAGGCATCTCTGATCAGTATTTGGACAAAAATTACGGGCACTCATAAAATTGTCTAAGGCCAGCTTCAAAAGAAATATTGCACAAGACACAAAGGATAATCACAAGGCTTTCTTTAGTTATGTTAGGAATCTGGGTGGGAATTCCCACCCAGATATGCTCAGAAGTTGTCCTAAATGACACAGAATACACCTAAGCCACATACATTGCCAACATCATTGCTGACAGGTTCAGCACAAACATCTCACCCCCCTCCCCACCACAAGGGCAAATATATATCCCAGCAGAGTGATGCCCCCCTGACATCTGAGATGCTTAGTTGCCCTCTCCAAAGCAGAAACACAGCATCAATGGGAGCAGACAGTGTCCCAGGCTGCATCCTACATGAACTCCAAGAAGAACTAAACACAAACATAAAAGTACTGTTCAATCCCAGCCTTACTACAGGATATGTAGCCAAGGAGTGGCGTACAGCAAAAGTGACCCCTCTCCACAAAGGTGGTGCCTCAACGGATCCTGGAAACTATTGCCCTGTACACCTGACTAGCTTGGTCTGCAAAGCTATGGAAAGGATCATCATAGACCTCATAAATTAAGTTATTGGGGACCTACAGACACTGGATCCTACCCAGTTTGACTTTGTTGAAGGCACATCCTGCCTCTTAAACCTGGTTGATGTCTTTGAAACAGTCACCAAGGCCAGTAACGAAGGGAAGGTGTTCAACACAGCCTACCTGGACCTCGCAAAAGCCTTCGATATAATACCCCACTCAGGTATATTTCTCGGAGGTACAGGCCAACACAGAAGGACTGTGGCTGAGCAGGTTCGCAGATGACTGCAAACTGTGTGCCATAATCAACTCACCAGCCAACAGAAGCATCCTACAAAAAAGCCTCATAGAAACAGACAGCTGGTGCCAGAGCCATGGCCTCAAGCTAAATGCCAAAACCTGTATAGTCATCCCCTTTGGCAAAAACTAAGTGACCACAACTTAACACATAGGTGGCAAACCATTAAGTACTGTACACATGATTAGGGATCTGGGGACCCGAGTTGATAGCAAACTGTCATTTGACAACCACATGGTTGTAGTGGTTACACAGACAGTTTATATAGGCCACCTAATCATAAAGAGATTCACAGCTAGATCACAGGAGGTCATCGTGCCTCTTTAGTCATCCGTCATCAGGCCCATAATTGAGTTCAATGCCCCTTTTGTGGTGTACCTTACCAGACACCTGACCTGCAGCAACTGGAAAGTCCACAAAAGTACCTCACCAAGGGGATCAAAGGGCTCAAACAGATGCCTGACATATAGAACCATGTCCAACCTGGAATTAATGGACATGCTGCACCTCAGAAAATCCAAATCCCATGGAGGTATGTGCTCGTGACACTTGCACCTCAGCACTTACATAAATAGGACATGCTGGAGGGACAAATTCATAACCCAGAGGCTCCCTTCACTCTGGAATAAAATCACAGTCCAGGTTAGGCAGAGTCCCTTAATGACTCTCTGCAAGAGGAATGTTGCTGACTGGATGGGAGATTGTAGGTTTACCCAGGGTATCACTTCTGTGTCACTGTTACACAGAGGCTGAGTATACTAACCTGGAAAAAGGCCATATCAAAATGAATTTAACATGGGTGCCAAAAGACAAACACAGTCTGGATAGGCTTATAACTGCCCTAGGGCAGATAGCCTAGTATGAACCTATGAACCTATGACATGATGTATCCTCAACTGATACACAGATGTAGGAAACCCAGTGTCAGTGATATCCCTGCAGTACTACACTATACCAGTAGCCATTTTTACTGAGCCACACACATCCCTGTGAAGAATGCTGTTTGGCATATAGCAGTCTCACGTACATGCCAACAAACTAGCGATATGTTAATCCACGACTGAAAATGTATACAGTGGCCTACAATGCATTCTGCACATGACACACATGACCACCACATGGGTATCATACAGATGGATACCTGTTGTCCAAGCCATGCTCTATTACTGTAACGCAACTGTAACTTTGTCATCAGCATGTACTTAACATAGTATTCCAGTAGTACCATGTAGGTGGCAGCACCAATCATGTAGAATGGGTAATGGTGTGTACATATGGACAAGTGTTTTCTTGTCTATCCTGTGATATTCACATTTCCAAAGGTATTGTGCAGTCCCTTGGTGTATCGCCTAAGCAAGAAGGTGTCTTTATGCATATCAGCAACAGTTGCCATACAAATAAAACAAATTGGTCCACGACTTGGAAGGCGGTGCTGGAAATCCAGAAGTAAAAAATCAAATAGAAATGCTGGTACTCCTTCTTCTGCCGCCAAGCAGAAAATAAAAGGCTTCTTGTTGAATAAATCTGATGAGATTGGTGTTGACACTGTTTTTTAATAAATCAAGAGATTTTTATTCAACAAGAAGCCTTTTATTTTCTGCTTGGCGGCAGAAGAAGGAGTACCAGCATTTCTATTTGATTTTTTACTTCTGGATTTCCAGCACCGCCTTCCAAGTCGTGGACCAATTTGTTTTATTGGTAGTTGTTTCCTTTTTGGCAGTTTTTTCTTTGTAACAGTTGCCATACACCTACACTGGATGTCCATTACTCACAGACTTTGCTGTGTTATAACATGTGTGACATATACTCCAGACATGAACCCTCACCCACATTAATATATCACAGCTTTCATGACTGTGCGTCATCCAGTTGGCCTGGGACATAGATCACTGCAGTAGCCTGCATTGTCAACAACACACATGTATGGCGTACAGTCTGGGAATCTGCAGGACATGCTGGCATAGGTAACAACTGTATTCACATGAGGCAGGCTTCACACATAGGAACTATTTAAGGTCACAGGTACATATCTCTATGTGGCACACACATACCTGATGTGTGCATTGAAATTACTGTTATAATTATATGTCATACCATAATAAAAGCAACACCCACCACACATTGACAAACTGTGTGACAAAAACACACATGGTATTTGTAGGATTCAAACCCCTACCTAACTATGTTATGACCCTTGAGAGAGACAGATTAGCAGAGCTGACTATTCGCATTACTTGGTGGTTTCCTTTCTCCTGCTATACTTATAGGGTGCTGACATCATCAGTCTTTACAAAGAGGAATGTACATCATGTAGTGTGTTATTCCAGTTGCCAAAAGGTGATGTACATCATGTAGTGTGTTATTCCAGTTGCCAAAAGGTGCATTTCTTTCAAAGAGAATTGCACACACCCTGCCCTCCCCTCAAACACACACACTGAACATTTGCAGGATTCAAACCCCTACCTAACTATGTTATGACATTTGAGAAAGACACATCAGCAGAGCGCGCTATTCAAATTACTGGGTGGCTTTTCTTCTCCTGCAGTATTTATAGGGTGCTGACATCATTATTTAGAAAGAGGTATGTACATCTATTACTATCCCTCAGTATGGGGGATAGAATATATATGCATTAACAGACACCTACTTCAGGGTCACATATGCACATCAGCACTGCCAGGTTATGTTTTATACCATGCTTCATGACCACAGGACTTGTAACACACAACACAACCAGGGGGTGTATCCATATACATCACAGATACACACACCTCTCGGTTGTTACCACTGCACTAAGCATGACAGGCCATACATATACAACTAGCATTGTGCAAAACTGACTTTTGGTTTGGTGTGTAGTTCAGACCACCCCTCCCATATCCAGGAACCACACTTGGCTTCCCTGGGAACAGTGTAGGATATGAAGGTGTTCACATACACCATTACAGTGGTTAACTTCAGGTACAGGAATATTGAGTGGGGGAGCTACTCAGGCCTCAACAACATCACCCTACAGCCAGTACAATTTGTGAATCCATGTGCTATGGCAGAACCAGTCACCACAGCTACAAGGGGGAATACATATTGGACCTGACCATCAGCAACATGGGGACTCTATGTTCCACACCAGAGGTAGACCACCGTTGTTAATATCTGACCATAACCAACTTTCCCTGGACGTCCATATCCCAACCCCACCCCCAGGCAAGGAAATCACTGCAGACAAAGTATTTCTCAAAAGCAGACTTTGCACTTGTGAAGACTGGGGTGTAATACTTCAAAGGCCCCATGCTGGAGGATTATACAGCCCAATCTGCAGAATCCTTTAGAAATGCATTCTATGAGCATCCGGAAGGTTTGCATTGATCATGCTATCCCAAATAAAACCAAGACTCCTCCACAACAGGAGACCTGTCTGGTTTACACCAGCCATATATAAGCTGTACAACAGAAGGAGGGAGCTAATACATTACAGAGCAATATCTCACAGAGGGAGGACATCTCTGAACAGTATTGGCAAGACACTTCAATCCCTCACAATCATCACTTGCAAGTTTTGACAGTGAAATTGTCCAGTCACTGCAGATAAGGCTCCCCTCAGTCTGAAATTGAATCCCAATTAATGTTAGACATAGCCCCTCGCCAACCCTCTTCCAGCAAACTCCAACCACATGGATGTGACATTGCAAATTCAACCCCTGGGATCTCCACTGTGTCCCTGCTTGATGGAGGCACAGCACACTAGCCTTAAACGGTGCCTTCTGTGACCTACTTTACAGAGGCACAGTAGGCTACTGTACTGGGAAGGCAGACACCAAATACACTCTGGCTAGGCTTATGTATTCCCTAGGGCAAACAGCCTAGTGTTGACCTCTACACCCATATGTTTATGTTTCGGATGCACAATATTTGTTGCTGAGAAACTGTTTGCAGGTCTTTATTGCCATAGCTTTCCCTGTTTCTATGAACAACTTGTGTATCTGTGGAAGATGTTTGAATATGAGAGGGTTCCACTATATTACTTATGTCTCTGTTGTCAGTTAACTGTGTGCACTGGGCAGATTGCTGTATTGTGGTAGGTTCCTGGCTTAACACATACAAATGCCAGATATGTGTGGCCAACTGCTATACTGAGACATGGCCTAAGTGTGTGAGCATGCCCAGTTCAGGCTTTCCATGGTTTGTTGCCTGACATATGTCTCATTTATCAAAGTGTGTGAGCATGCCCAGTGTGACCTTTCCATATGTTGAGATCTGAGGTCCACCACATTTGTGGTTGTGTGTGAACTTGTACAATATTTGACATTTATAGTTATGTGTTGGAGGTCATGTTGTGTTCTTATTGCCCAACTGCTTTGTGTCTGAACCCAACAGGGATTATGCTGTGCCTGCAGGGTTTCCATGGGATAGTTTGCATACACTTGTCAACATTCTTCCATACTGACCAAACACTGTAATATTGTATAGTGTACTGGTTCAGTCCTTTCACTGTGGTGGACAGTATCCTGGGTTTCAGTCCTATCACTGCTTTAAATATTCATACTGAGCACACTAGACTGGTTAAGGGCCAGTTGTGCAAATATGACCATGTTGCATTTTGTTCAGCTATGGCCTACTTAAACCAGGCTTGTCCAACATTAGTAGTGTATTCATAACTGGAGTGGACATTGAGAAACACTAGGCTATGTGTCCTAGGCCATTTCTAATCCTAGTCAGAGAGTGTGTTTGTCCTTCAACACACATTTTAACTGGAGTTTGCCATGACATTTTTCAAGGTTAGTATACTGTGCCTCTGTCTAACCGTGACATAAAAGTGATACCCAGGGTAAACCTACAATCTCTCATCCACTCATCAAGATTCCTCTTGAAGAGAGTCAATGAGGGACTCTCTGGCTAACCTGGACTTGGAGTTTACTCAAGAGTGGAGGGAGCTTCTGGGTTATGGATCAATCACTACAGCATGTCCTATTTATGTCAGTGATGAGGTTCAGGTCTCTCATGTGCATAGCTCACTGGCATTCAGATTTTACAAGGTGCAGCATGTGCATTGATTCCAGCTTGGATATGGCTTTATACATCAGGCACAGATCGCCTCTGGGCAGGCAGTATGCCACTGTGTGGAGCTGCAGTTTGTTTAATCAGGCAACACATGGCATCTGTTACAGCCCTTTGATCCTCCTGGTGAGGTACTTTTGGGTCTTTCCAGTTGCTGGAGGTGTCTGCTAAGATACATCCCACAAGGGCCATTGCACTCAATTGTGAGCCTGATGAAGGATGACTGAAGAGGCACAATGACCTCCCCTGATCTAGATGTGAATACCTTCATGATTAGGTGGGTATATGAAATGTTTCTCTAACCACTATGGCCACATGGTTGTCAAATGCAAGATTTCTATCAACTTGTGTCCCCAGATCTCTTATTACTTCTAAAGTAATTAATGGGCTAACACCTATGTGGTAATTGGTGGACACTTACTGTTTTCCCAAAGGGGATGACTATACACTTTTCTGCATTTAGCTTGATGACATGGCTCTGGCACCAGTTGTCTGTTTCTATGAGACCCTTTTGTAGGATGCTTGTGTCAGCTGGAGGGTCAGATATGGGGCCCAGTTTGTAGTCATCTGCAAACTTGTTCAGACACAGTCCTTCCATGTTGGCCTGTACCTCTGAGAAATATATACCACACATGGGAGGTCCCAGGACTGAGCCTTGTGGGATGCCAGTTGTAGCTGGTTTGGAGTCTGACATGGCTGCAGCATTTCTGACCATGTCAGTTCTGTCCTTGAGCTGGTTTGCAACCCATCTACTAACATAGGGGTTTATATTTAAGCTGGTGAGCTTATCTATAATGAACAAGTGGGGTATTGTATGGAAGGCTTTTGCAAGGTCCAGATAGGCTGTGTGGACCACCTTCCCCTCATCAATGGCCTTGATGACTGTTTCAAATGACTCAACCAGGTTTAAGGGGCAGGATCTGCCCTTAAGAAAGCCACACTGGGTAGGGTCCAGTGTCTGTAGGTCCCCAATATCTTTATTTCTGAGGTCCATGATGATCCTTTCCATAGCTTTGCAGACCAAGCTAGTCAGGATTCTGGGGTGATAGTTTGCAGTATCCATTCAGTCACCACCTTTGTGGAGAGGGACCACTGTTGCTGTACACTGCTCTTTGGGTACATATCCTGTGGTAAGGCTGAGATTGAGCAGTAGTTTTATTTGTGTTCAATTCTTCTTGGAGTTCATGTTGGACACAGCCCAGGACACCATCTGGTCCCATTGATGCTGTGTGTTTTGCTTTGGAGATGCTGGCTGTTACCTGAGCATCTGCAATGTCAGGGGAACAGCACTCTGCTGGGATAGATATTTTGCCTTTTGGTGGGGGGGGGGGATTTTGCACTAAACCTGTCAGGTTGGATGTTGGCAATGTGTGTGGGTTTGGTGTATTGTTTGTCATTTTGGACTAATTCTGAGCATATGTGTGAATTCCCACCCAGGTTCCTACCATCAGTTAAGAAAGCCTTGTGATTATCCTTAGTGTCCTGTGCAATTTTTATCTTGTAGCTGGCCTTAGAGGATTTTATGTGTGGCCATAGTTTTTTGTCATAAATACTGATCAGAGATGACTTCCCTTTTTGGGTTTTGCTCTATCATGTAGCAGCTTCCTCCTTCTCTTGCATGGTTTGGCAATGGCTGGGGTCCACCAGACCGGATGCCTGCGTTTGGAGGATTGGGTCTTGGTTTTATTTGGGATTGCATAATCCATGCATTCCTGAAGGTGTTCATAGAATGCATTTATAAAGGGTTCTGAGGTCTGGGCCATATTTTCCACAGGCACAAAGAGCTTTAATGGATTCCACCTCAGTTTGGAGGAGTGCAATATTTAACTTACACATGTTTTTCACTGTGGTTTTCTGGCCAGGGACTGGGGTCAGGATGTGAATATCCAGTGAGAATACTCTATGGTCGGATCTTACCAGTGAGGGATGCACTTCTCGTCTTGTGCCTAGAGTCCCCATGTTGGTGATTATCACGTCCAGTATGCTTACCCCTCTTGTGGGAGTGGAATGTTGTTCCATAGTATTTTGGTTTATGAATTCTAGGAACCTTTGCTCTAGGGTGTTGGAGCTAGAATAATGTTCCCAGTCTATGTTTGGGTAGTTGCAGTCACCCAATATAATGTTGTTTGGAGAGACCTTCATATTTTCATGTGTTCTCATGTAGGCCAAGTGCGGTTCCTGGATTTAGGAGGGTGGTCTGTAGCAGGCTACAAACTGGGAGGCAGTTTTAGCCACTGTTACTTGCCCATGGATAGTCCGTGCTGCTTCTTGCTGTGGCACCAACCTGGAGGTGTGGTTATCCTTGACAATTCTTGATAGTCACCCTCCTTTTGTAGTTTGTCCCATGTTTTTGGGCTGTAAAGCATGGTATGAGGTGTAACCTGGTAGTGTTAGGGTGCTCTTGTGAGCCTTGAACCAGGTTTCTGTTACTGCACAGATATCAACATTCTCCATTCTGAGGAGAGTTTGGACTGCATGCATCTTGCAGTTTAGACTTCTGGCATTGGGTAGCATTACTTCTAGTTTCTTATCCCTTGTGATACCTATGGAGGTGGGTTTGTGTTTTGAGCCTTACCTATTCAAGGCACTATGGGGGTGACAACAAGCTTTGCCAGTATTCAAAAGGCCAGGGGTGATAGATGCAAGCCATCCCTAGCGGGTGGAGCATCATGTCTTGCTCAGCATGTCATCCCAGGCTGACAGGCATTGGATCCCCTTTGACTGACAGCAATGCTTAAGCCAATTGTTGTAATTGATCATCTTGTCTTCATATTGTGGCATCATGCTTGGTGAGGGTAGTATGTTAGTCAGGGTCATCAAGTTTGCGTATACTATATGGTGTTACATTGCTTAACACATGGCAATCATGCCTCAGGTGGTGCTGCAGGGCTGCCTATGTTGGATGCACATACTACACTCCCTGTACATGTTTGAAAGACGGTTGTGTCAACTTAGGCATCCCTTTTACTATATGTGTGAGTCAGAGAGAGGTATCATTTCCAGGGTTCCTACTGAGGCAGTGTATGTGCTATGCATTGCCTCTTTGGCAGGGCCAAGGCATACTGGGCACGCCTCCTTCTGCCTACTGGGGCAGGCTCAGTTTGTTCCTCCTCTGAGTCACGCTATGCCTGTGATGGCCTTGGCAATGGTGGGGGGCTGTTTGGCCCGGGCCTATGCTGGTCCTGCTGCAGCTGTTTTCGCAGAATCATATTATGTAGCATAGCACATACCATGACAATTTGGGTACATGTATTTGGTGAGTACTGCAGGGCTCCACCAGATGTGTCCAGGCACCGGAACCATGACTTGAGCAGCCCAAACACACACTCTATTACATTACGTGTTTGTGCGTGTGCCTCATTATGGCATTCCTGTTCAGGTGTGTGTGTATTTCTGATGGGTGTCATCAGCCACGGCTCCAGTGCATAGCCAGCATCCCCCAGTAGGTGACCATGTGGGATGTCCCCATTGGCAAATGTCTGGTACAGCTGCGTCAGATGCCAGATATGGGAATCATGGTAGCTTCCAGGGCAGCCAGCACACACATTCAGTATTATGCCCTGGGCATCACACACGACCTGGCAGTTGATAGAGGGGAAGCCCTTGCGGCTGAAGTAGACCCTACCCCGCTCACCGGCTGGTGCTTTGATGCGTATGTGCGTGCAGTCTATTGCACCCACTACCTCAGGGTATTCCACTATTTGCTGGAAGAGATGCATATTGCTGGCCAATACCTCACGGGAATTGGGGAAATATACATGATCACCGACATGTGCTGACATGGCATCCATGAACTGGTGCAGTACCCTGGATGCTGATGCCTGTGATATCCCCATCATATCACCAGTTGGTCTCTGGAAGGTACCTGTTGCTAGTATTCTTAGGCCAACACATACCTTGGTTTCCACTGGGATTGGCTCCCCTCTGTTGGTTCTGTGTGTGAGGCGTGGCCTGCACAGCTCAACAATTTGCTGTAGGAGGTCTCTGTCCACTCTATAGCGCTCCACTATCTCCAGCTCATGTAACCCCTGGTAGGTGACCCTGGGCCTGTACACTCTTCTCCGTCTCCTCACTGTGGGTTGTCTGGCAGCATTTGCATTGTCACCACCCTCATATGTCGCCTTATAACAGCTATGGCAGCCCCTAGCATTTTTTGTCTGAGTGAGGCTTTTTCAGTTTTCACTTGTAATAGCTTACTCCAGTGTTGCAGTGTCTCTTGAGAGAAACATACTGCACTGTTGTTTGCAGAATTTTAAGTGCTGGGCTGGGCTACTGTTCTGCCTGTGTAATTGCCTGCTTCTGATTGTTTTCACCTGTTACCTCTGCTAGTATTCCCTGGTAGCTTCCTACAATTTCTTCTGCTTCCTTTTTCCTTTCTGTTTCCTCAGGGGGGAATGACGCGCTAACAAGTGCAAACACGCTCACAGCAGCTATCACGAGCGCACACATGCTTAGACGGACTAAAACTTGCTTATTCGGGTTTAAACGCGTGTACACCAGCGCAAATGCGCTAACAGGTCTTTAAACAAGCTTCTACATGCTTACGCCAGCTTAAACGCGTGCACTCGCACTTACACGCATGCACCCTATCTTACTCGGGCCTCCGAGCGTGCACACGCATGCATGTACAGCCAGCAAGAAACTTTGGTGTTATCCACAGTGCACACCTTCCATTTCTTGGTTTTCCCATGTCTACTTCTTGACACACCTCTTTCCATGATGTGTGACTGACAGCTTTCACATGCCACTCTGCTCCACTGAGCTGCATTTCTTTCATACATACCCCCCTGTGATGTCACCTATCTCTTACTCTGTTACTCCCCCTTATCCTACTCCTACACTCCAGGGATTGTGCTCATTTGCTATGTAAAAGTGCGATTCACTATCCTAACACTCATTTACATAGGATCGCCTACTAATGCTTAGTTACATGTCTTACACTGAGCTTCCCCCCTTAGCAACCCCTAGTCGATGGCCATGTTGTTTTCAGTCTGCTATTCCCTTACATTGTAAATTCATGGTTTGCATAAAACCCACATTTGTGGGTTTTAAATTTTTATTTTTCTGTTTTTTTACAGCGCAGCCCATTTGCACGGCGCTGCATTATGTTTAAACATCGGCGCTCGCCGGAAAAAAAAAAAAACATATTTATTTTAATTTTCCATGGGGGCATGTTGCCAGTGGCCACATATTTGGCCATTGGCATGCTTCCTGGAACATATGCAACCTTTATTTGCAGCTGACAAGGCTCCATTGTGCTGTTTGCAGAATGGTACTCAGTTGTCAACTGAGTACATTTCTGTAGATAACACGGCTCTTACACGGACAGGTTTGTGCTTCCTGGATCGCAAAATGACCTCATTTGCATGCCTTTTGGCTGCAAGTGAGGTAATTTGCATATCCAAGCCCTGTCCGTGTAAGAGCCTTTTTAGGAGCTCTCTTACATGCCCCTACAAGCTGTTCGTGGATCACTCGTCGGACATGATGGCTGCATGGAGTCTTTCTTAGACTCCGTGCAAGCCATCGTGAATCCTGCCCTTGCTCTCAGTTTAACTAACTTTGGTGTAAGACCTATGTATAAACAGGTTTGCACCAATGGCCAGATTCCAAAACACCTGCTCTCAGTGTAAGTGGTCAATACACTGAGAAAAAAATCTCTTGGAATCAGGCCCGATATGTCGACATATTCAGAGGACAGAGAAATTGCCTTTTGTCTCATATAGTTTATGCATTATATTATAGCTTTTTTCTGACAAACTGTGATCTAAATAATCTAGAAACTAAAGCCTTGTGTTGTTAACTGACAGCATCACTCAGAATGGCAATAACCAACTGAACAATTGCTCTCTTGGTGTAAACATTGTTGGAATATATCACTGTATGTTATTCTGAATAGTTCTGCAAAACAACTAAAAAAGGAATGTTCAAGTCACTTTTGTCATTCATTGGTTGTAAACATTATTTTAGAATAATTTTTTATACATGTCTTAACCACATAATTCTTGAGCAGTCTGTGTATTGCATATAGAAATATTTGTTTTTCTGCAGTGCACACTTTTAAGGTCACATGATTCTAATCCGAGAGCATGTTAGAAGTGTATCTCACAAAATTTAGCAATGTTGGTGTTGGATATATTACACGCTATAAAAATCTATGTGCAACAGTGTAAATACAGTGACCCATTGTAGTGAGAATTAAAAAACTGTAAGGACTTTTTCTGTATCTGTGTGTGTGTTTGTAATTTGACTACTGCAGTTAATGTGATTTCTGAATTACGAGCCTGAATGAGAAATCCTTCAAGCCTCATAAGTATATCACTGCCATAAAGAAAACCACACTTCATTGATTTTCTTCTCAGTGAAATTATATCCACATGTACAGATAAGCAAAGCACATAAATGAAAAGTCTTAATGACAGGCTATGTCCTGCATGTTAACAGAGGCTACTGCTTCCTGTCAGAACAGCCTGTTATTGGTTTGCAGTGATGGCTGGCCTCTTCCTTAATAGTTTTATGGAACTTTACACAGTATACCATACATCTGTGCAAAACCATCAGCATTTTTATTTCTTAAAATTGTAGAACTCGTATTATTTAGTAAAATAATAATACATTTCATGTTAAATATGCCATGCTGGAAATACTGAATTTGATTTGAAAAGTTTCTTCAAGTCCAAGTTAATAAGGGGTTACTTTTGTTTGAAAGAAGAAAAAAAAATCAGTGTTGAATTATATATTATATCTTAACTGATATGAAACAAATAAAATCTATCTGTGCCATGTCTGAAGAAAAGGTTTTTGAAATGATCACTTAGCTGCTTAATGAATGTGTAATTAAATAAATATGTGAACTGATTAAAGTCTTTCTTGAACATAACATATTACTTTGCTAAGAGTTTATTTTTCACATCATTCAACAATAAAATATAATTGGTTAAGATCATCTTATTGAATTTCTAATAAGTGCACAACTCAAATCAACTGCTTTCAGCAACTTAAAGAGCTTGTATCTTGTATGTGCCTGAGAAGAAAAAAAAATGTAATGGAAGATCAGCTGAAAACCTGATAATTTTGGGAGAACAGTAGGAAGCCTTGTATCTAAAAGTCCCAGAAGGAAACTCGAGCATGTGGATGCATTAAATCCCTATTAACTTGATTCATGTCTCTATTTTCAAAAGTTTCTTTCTGGATCCATCTTGACATCACACCCCAAAACCACAAACACTGGAAACCTTCTTGGCATACATATTCCACTTCGACTAGCTATCAGAAGACAGAAAGTGAAGCGTCTGCTCTTCATTGATCAGCATTCTCTGTCTACTGCCAGAGAAAACAGAAATGAATTTGAGACAGATACCAAATCAGACCCACTGTCTGCTCATAAAATAACATTTTATTTTTTGAATGAACACAGCCAACTACCTACATGCACTCTAGCATACACACACACACACACACACACACACACACACACACACACACACACACACACATGCAATATGTATACATGTGTTACTGACAACCATTGACAATTCATGCTATCAAAGAGAAGAAAATCTGCTATGGCTGACAGAAAATCAGCCTATTGACAACCCATCATTTTTCTGTTAATAGATCAATCTGCAGTGTAGATTAATGAATTTGCCCTTTCCCCTCTGTAATATGTTCTCTGAGGTGGCATTATAATTATCAGGGGGGTGTGGGGAGTGAAAGGGGGGGTCTTGTTCACTGCAAATAATTTTTGCTTTTTTTTGTATTCTTCAATTGCCTGAGAGAAAACTTCTGCCATCACTTGCAATTTTATATGTTGATTGTTTTCAACCTTTGGATATACAGACATATGCATCTATACCTATCTCTCTCTCTCTGTATATGTATATATGTATATATAGATCTATGTCTAGCTATATATGTTTACTCACTTTAGTTAAGTGGCCCATATGTTAACCTCACAAACATCAACCACAAAAGGTTGACAAACCGAACTTTGACACGTTACCATGCATGCACAGAGAAAGAGCTTCAGCACATGCAAGTTTCATTCATTAACAATTGTGAAGCTGCCATGGGACACATACAGGATGTAAGTGTGCTAGAATGATAAGCAGCACTAGTCAAATATGCAGGCTGCTCATTGTGCCTACACAGACGTAAGCACCTTTCTGTGGCCAGTAATAGTGCTTGTAATCATGGAAAGGTGCATGCAAGCAGCAGCACACAAGGTAGGCAAAACGGATTGCCTATAGACAGTACTCAGATACAACCATGCACTGCAGCCTAGATATATTAATGGCAAGTACAGGGAAGCCTCTGGACAATACAGAGCAAGGTTAAGTGAAATGGGGGATTTGGTTCACAAAATGTGATAGTATTATTTAGTAATGTTGACTAAAGGAAATGTTTAAGGTGTACTCATATCTCACAGGCAAATGTGGTGAAAGTGTATAAGAAGCATTTCGAACATAAAAACTACAAGACTGGAGCAATGATAATCAGTGTGAGGACATGCTGATAATGGATGTGGACAGGAATGTGAATCTGCATTGAGACAAAGTGGAGTAAAGATGCAATCTACATGGTAATTAAATGGTTAACTTGCGATAACAGTTTGCAACGAAGGAAGACACTTTATGGGATGAATGCATAGCATGTAAGGATATTTATGCAGAGGAATGAAATATGAAAGCTGACAGCACCAATGTTTTACAATTGTAATGTCAGGTAACACAGAAATGGATATGTTTTTGCAAAGAAATGACAGTGGCACCTAAAGGAGAGGGTGCCATCACCTATGAGCACGTAACAGACAAGCAGGTGTTGTTTAGTTATGTAAATGATACATGGCAATCTAATAACAAACATACATAACTGACCAGTGTCAAGACTGAGTGGATAACATGTCAGAAGTCCAGTTTTACCACTGCAGATTTGCAGACATGTCTAACATACTAATACTGGGCAAGTTCACATACAGATAGGTGCAGTAGCAGAATAGCAAGTCAATAGCAGCAACACAATAGAAAGTGTTGTAACAGAGGATCACTCACATCTCCCAGAAGTTACCCTGCA
Organism: Protopterus annectens; assembly: GCF_019279795.1. Classification (NCBI taxonomy): domain Eukaryota; kingdom Metazoa; phylum Chordata; order Ceratodontiformes; family Protopteridae; genus Protopterus; species Protopterus annectens. The sequence goes on from NC_056733.1 coordinate 1,369,612,824, forward strand.
TTTCATATACTCAAACATGTATATGGAATCTCACATTTGCCATTAAGCCATATATCATGATGGAAAAAATACAGTATTAAACAAATGTCCAGAAGATGACATGCAATACAGTGCATAATTATCTTGTGAGTAGGTAATTCATATACATATCAGTCATGTAAAGAAAAACACCTCCAAAGAGAGTGCAGCACTATCATAACATATACGGTGTACTGATGACCTACCTGGTATGAAAATGCATGAAAAAGACAGATTTTACCAGATTCAGTCCTGTGTCTATTATACAAGATGCTCTCCAGACCCCTGAATTGAGTGCACATGCCACATCAGATAGCAGTAGAGGCTGTCATAAATAACTGCACTGAATGTGTGTTAACACAGAAGGTATGGATATTATATGAACAATCAGATATATTCAGAATGCCAGAAATGTGCTTCACATATTACAGTCCACAATACAATGAGCTTTACAGTATGATTTTATTTGCCAAGGAAGTTGTACACACACTGTCCCAGAAATTAACTCTGGTATATATATATATATATATATATATATATATATATATATATATATATATATATGTAAGTATGCTATAAATGCCAGTGCTCGACGCAAGTGTCACAAAAGCACTCACAGCATGACATGGCTCAAATAAACATTTCACTGGCTTGCAATCACAACATGTAATTACATACAACTGTCTAACATAAAAATTAATAACAATAACTAGATACAATGGTATTTATGTAACATCCATGCATTCAAGTAATATTGCCCCTGTAAGGAATGGGACAACAAGCAATGCAACTCTACTGACTCATGACATCTAGATGAACCAAAGTGGAAGTCTTACATCTAGTATGACAATACTCCTCTGCTACATTATTGCATCATCTGCGTCTGTGGTAAACAATTTCTAAGATGAAAGTGATCATAGAAGGCTGTCACAATGTCAATGAATGCATTATCACCATGGCACATATCAGTCGTGCGTTACAGTATAAGGCCCAACAATGGTATTAGGCAATGTACATGGATGTTGAACACGTGCAGCTCACATCAGACAATACCACTAATGTGTGACATATGTTGTTAAATTCAGTGTATTATTCCTCAAGAGAAGTGGATACACAGAGTCTCACACACACACATAAACAAATGCTCCCAACACATACCCACCCCCACACAAAAGTCTTCCATGCTGGACATTGAACCGCCTCCCTATTTAACTTACTCAATTTAAAGAGCACTGTTACACTTGCAAGCACCACAGGGGAATTCAGTCTCTCAGGTGATAGACTGCATTTTTGTTAGGAGCTGTGAGAACAGTTAAATTCATTATTCTCAGACTGAAGTGGATACATACAGATTAGTGTAGCAGCGGGGTAATGATGTGCTATTAGCCAATAAGTACAGAAACAGTAGTCAGTCAAAGGATCATGAAACAAGCTGCCATCTATATGAATGTGAAGATTTTCAGCATGCCAATAAGTAATTTACGTTAGTGTTATTTTAGCACAATATGTAGAAATTCATATTTGTGAAAGTTAGGAGTTGATAGCAAATTTCAGCAAACATGAATTTATGCAATAATCTGTATTATCCTATTGAGTACTGTAATCTGTACATCCAATTCCTTATCATGTTTAAGTTTAAAGTAGACTGAATAAGCATTGCTTAGCACAGCCGTGCAAAGTAAGACAAACAAATACAGATGAAGGCAAACAAATCCCAATATATTGCTATAAGCATTGTAACTGTAGTTGCATTTGTTGCCCTGCACCAAACATTGTGCAAATGTAAACGTGAATGAATAATTATACAAAAGGTAGAAAACACATTGCTAGGGTAACATGGAGACAGGGACAGAATAATTTATCAATGAAGAAGGCTAATGGTGACCCACAACAATATGTAAATAACAGGCACACCTAAATTACTGAACCAAAAACAGTCATTTACACTTGGCTAATAGGTGGAATAGAATCCATAACTTTATTAAAAATTCTTCGACACATTTGAGCATTAGGTCAACATGCCATAAAGGAATTACTCTTCCCACCATTAAAATAACAGTATTTAACCACACTGAAAACTTATGAAAGAAGGTGGGATGAACAGAGAGAGTTACAAACAGATGCAGAGATACATACAGAAATATGTTTTATAGTACATGTGGAGACATCTGTATGGTGTTTTCATCTTACTTATTAGGTATTCATTAATCTTTCCAACTCTGCAAAATAAATTGATTATTACAGGTACAAATAATCAATGAGAGAATGCAGTAAACATGAATACATAACCAGGATAAAAATGGATTAGTAATTCCCCTTTGTTGGGGCTGCAATGTTTTTGAAAATTATGACTTGCTTCAGTATTCAAATGTTATGTTAAGGAAATGTGTCATGTACAGAAATATAGACATTTACAATTAAATATATGATAGGAATATGAACTTTCATGAAGTAATAAACTAACATACAGATGTAATTAAACTCATGACACTATGCCAAAACACCAGGCTGGTTATTATCTCAACAGAGCAAATAGGAACTCCTAGATTAATACATCCAGCAGCCTAATAAATGTTACATTAACTGTTCCACAGTACTGCCTTTAATATGGCTTTACTCTGTATTCCCATAGCACAGCAGAGGTAAGCACATTTGCATGACAGCAACTGGACCACTGCAGATTACACAGGCTTCTCTGGCTTTTACAATAAGACGTTAAACAACATTCACTGTCACTCAGTATTACTGTGCTATGCCAAACTCTGTACAAATGTTGAGGACATAAAGTTAAAGGCTTTTCATGGGCCATTTCTGGCCATATGTTTGTTTTGTATGAATATATGTTTTGACCAGATTAAACATGTGAAAATGGGGAGGACAGGACAGTGGTGAAAATAGGGTTGGCAAGTAAAGGGTAGCACACACGGAAAAGAATACAAGAATTTGCAAGCAAGTCATGGGAGGGCACCATAGCTATCTACTATTTCATGACTTTGCGGAGTCACCACACCACTGATGACTGATAACAGAGGAATAATGTGTTATGACCACTTGGACCAAATCTAATGTGGCAGGATGACACATAGGCAAATTGTAGAACTAGATATGGGGTGTAATTTTATGTGGGACAGGTGCCTATACTTTTTTCTGGGGGGGGGGTGCTGGTGAAGTTGCTTAAGAATGAGAGGGTCAGGTAGGTAGAGTAGGTTAGGAAGCATCTGCAGACATGCAGAACATACAAGATAGACAGGGATGGTAATAGATACAAAAGGTTATGTGACACTTTATTCAGCTGCTCTTACTGTAACTGTGTTCTACCTACTTTATTACCTTATTTTGCTGTTCTGTGTGCAATTAAGTGTTCAAGTGCTCTTTTTCTGCATTTATCACTGTTTGCTTTTTAGTATCCTAATTAGATTTATCTGCTATTCTAAGCATCTTAGTTTTGGTTTTAGCACTTTTGTTTCAGGCCAGTTATTTTACATTTAAGGTTTTTGTGGTCTATACTCTTGTGGACAAACCCTTATCCAAACCTACTCTCCATAACTCCACCAAGTATTCAAAACACTATATCTAGACAATTCCCACCAGTTTCTTCTGCCAGCCAGGTCGACATGGGCATACTGAGACAGTGTAGCAACTGACTCATGTTCGTGGAAAGTCCTCTTCTCCTAGTATATAATTTTTCTATTTGCAAGAAATGCATCTACGTCAGTAAACTGGATTCCATACTGTCTCACACCACAGTCAGTACTCTTGACAAAGAGGAGATTGCCAGCACAAACAACACACAACCCACATCACATAGCCAAGCACAACACAGACACACACACACACACACACACACACACACACACACACACACACACACACACACACACACACACACACACACACACACACACACACACACACACACACACACCTATGCAGGGGTCCTCAATACAAACATACCTAAACAACAGAGAACCCCACAACACACTCATAAACATTTCACACTCAACACCAAACAGATCACATGCAGTAGTCAGCACACCAGTGTCTCACAAACAGCCCATTAGGCATAACAATAAGCCAATGCAGCCCATAAGGCATAACAATAAACCAAACATACTAGTCACTGGTGACTCAACACACTGATGACCCCCTCACTAGGCTCAGCAAGGAGAAGGTCATGGTCAGCTGTCTGTCAGCTGCCAGAATCTGCGACATCACGCATGCACTTAAGTCTCTCCACAACAGGTAAAAGTATGACTCTGTCATTGTCCATGTTAGTGTGAATGACATGAGACATACCTCCCTAGACTAAATGAAGAGAGAGACATAACTGAGCTCTCAGGGTATGTGTCCCAGGCAGGTATGACCCTAGCCCTAAGCAGTACCCTACCTTCACCAAGAATGATACCACAATACCAACAAAAATAATTGACTTCAACAATTTACTAAGTTTCTGGTGTTTTTCCAAGGGGATCCAGTATCTGTCTGCCTAGGCTGACATGGCTGACATGCCTCAATGCTTTGCCAGATATGGCCTCCACCTGTCACCTCTGGGGTTCCAGATCCTGACCAAGGCTCTTGCCACCCCCATTATGCCATTTTTAGGCTACGTCCCAAAGACAAATATTCCAACATAAAAGATCTGTCAAAAAAGCAAATTGAAGGTCATGCTGCTTAACGCTAGGAGCCTTAACCTGAAAATGCACTCACTGGAGGCTCTCCTCACATTGGCAGATGCCAATGAGTTCACAGAAACTTGGTTCAGGGCTGCAGAGAGCACCTCTGCCTTACCAGGCTATACCTCATTCCACAATTTCCGACCCCAAAATGAGGTCAGAAAGACTAAGGGTGGTAGAGTCTCAATCTTCATTAAGCACAGGCACACTTCCAGACTGTTTAACCAGCATGACACACTGGAATTACTCCAGGTACAATTGACAGTTGGCAAGACACCCATCCAAGTAATAGCCAGCTATAGACTCTGTCCATGACTCAGGACACCCACTCCTCCAACCTGGACCTATTTGACTCCATGAAGGTACCCCCTAACACCCTGATCCATGGTGACTTCAACTACTCCACCATAGACTGGGTGAACTATTCCTGCACTAATGCACTCACTCAATAATTCCTTGACTTCATCACTTCAGACCTCACTAGACCAGCTTGGCTTATCCCCCACAAGGGGAGATAACATTCTGGACTTGGTCCTCACCAACATAGGTGACTGCTGCACTACTCCCATAGTATGTTCTTCCCTGGTGAGATCAGATCATCGGTCTGTCTCATTCAAAGTTTCTATCCCACCCAACCCCCCAGCAATAACAAGGCTAAAAAATTTCTCAAAAGCTGACTACATCCTCCTAAGGGAGTGTATCAGTAGCTTCACACCACTGACCCCTTCGGAGGATGCAGACAACTATGCTGAACAGTACGTCAATGCAGCATACAATAATGTGTACAACTGCATGGACTCAGCCATACCCAACAGAACTAAACCTGCTCCTCAAGAAAACACAAATTTGTCTGGTGAACATCCACTAGCAACAGCCTTTACAACAAAAGGAAGAAACTGTTGTCCAAGGGTAAAAAGAAACAAATTCCAAGTTGGAAAAACTACCTCCTCAGTCTCAACTAGCAAATTAGATCACTAGTGAAAATGTCCAAAGCCAATTATGAATGGAAATTAGCCTCTGAAACAAAAGAAAACCACAAGGACTTCTTCAGTAATGTCAGGAACCTCCATGGCAAAGACCAGGTTTGTTCCAAATTTGTACTTAATGGTACCACTTACACTGATCCTGTTGACTTAGCCAACCTGCTAGCTGTTTGCAACTTCACCCTCCTATACTCCCAAAAGACCCATTTGGCATCCCCAACACTTGTCCCACACCTCCCATCCACATATATCTAGTGTTAAAGGCCCTATCCAAGACAAAGAACACAGCTTCCATGGAACCTGATAGTATCCCAGGCTGTATTCTGCACCATCTCCAGCAAGAACTAGTTTCACCATTGAGCACCCTATTGAACCACAGCCTAATTACAGGCTTCTATCCAGCAGAGTGGAGAACTGCCATTGTCATCTTCTTGCACAAAAGTGCTGCCACTACTTACCCATGAAACTATTGCCCCATTAGCTTGACAAGTCTGGTCTGTAAAGCCATGGAGTGTATTATTATGGATCTCACAAACAAGGACATAGGCAATCTCCAAGCACTTGACCCCACCCAATTTGGATTTATCAGGAACAGATTTTACCTGTTGAACCTGGCTGACTTCTCTGAGACCATCCAAAAAAAAAAACATGGGAAACAAGAGAAAAATGCTGCAAGTTTTATTTAACAAGCTTCTGGTACATTTGCTAAAAAGCCTTCAAGGAATAACTTCTTCATCTAGCTGCAGCTTTTTAAACCCCACCAATAAAGTGCACATTGACCAATTATTCCATTGATCAATTATTTCATTAACATCTAAACAATTAAATTAAATTAAGTCCCACGCCCAGATTCAAGCACACTTCCAAATACCAAGAGCAGAGAGCAGCAAAAAAAAAACTATCATGGTTTAACATCCATTATTTGTGACCTGCAAAATGCAAAGTTATGTTAAATATAAGCTTATTAAATGACCCAGTATTATACCATTTATAAGAACATCATTTTATACAAATAATAATATTCTATTATGTTATATTTAAATTAATTTCACACTATTTGTTACATTCGTTTTTCTTTTTACTTTATTCTTACATGATTTTTTACATGTCCAAATTAGCATCCAAGTTCAACCCTTGTGGGTGAATAGTCCTTAAATTTATAAGTTTGGCTTCCAAACTTAATAATTTACGTGTGAATCCCACCCCCCCATAACATTCTCACCAAAGGGCCTTGCCAAAATACTAAAAAAGAAACCATCAATGGGTTTATATACAGGAGGCTGTGAGCAAAGTTAAGGGGAAGAGATGTGTGAATAGTGGTAGTAAAGGGAGTGTTTTGGAGGAAAAAGATGGTGTATTTTTGTGACCAAATTTTCTCCTTTTTTGAATACCCTCGGGGAACTTGTGAATAAATTGTGGTCAGTGATTAACAGGCATGAGGCAGTGAGTAGCTTGTTTCCTAGTAAAGTTATGTTTTCATATGATAGATTCAGCAATTTAAAGGAATTGGTGAGTCAGAAGAAATTTGAGGGGGAACCAGTTGCTTTTCCTTGTGGAAAGTGCAAAGTGTGCAATAAAATCAGGAATATTCATGGTACATTTATCAATGGAAGGAAGTTTTGGATTAAAAATCAATTCAATTGTGATTCATGTGGTGTTGTATACATCCTAGGTTGTGGGTGCTCCTCAATCAAGTGGTACACTGGGAAGACTAAAAGGAAAGCCAAATTGAGAATTTTGGAACATTCGGGTGATATAAGGAATTCTAGATTAGATAGCCCAAATGCCCAACATTTTTGTTCTGTTCGTGGTGGCAACATTGATGGTTTCTTTTTTAGTATTTTGGCAAGGCCCTTTGGTGAGAATGTTATGGGGGGAGAATTCACACATAAATTATTAAGTTTGGAAGCCAGACTTATTATAAATTTAGGGACTATGCACCCACAAGGGTTGAACTTGGATGCTAATTTGGGCATGTAAAAAATCATATAAGAATAATGTAAAAAGAAAAAGAATGTAACAGTGTGAAATTAATTTAAATATAACATATAATAGAATATTATTATTTGTATAAAATGATGTTCTTATAAATGGTATAATACTGGGTCATTTAATAAGCTTATATTTAACATAACTTTGCATTTTGCAGGTCTTAAATAATGGATGTCATACAATGATAGTTTTTTATTGCTTCTCTCTAGTCTTGGTATTTGGAAGTGTGTTCGAATCTGGGTGTGGGACTTAATTTAATTTAATTTAATTTAATTGTTTAGATGTTAATGGAATAATTCAGCAATGTGCACTTTATTGGCGGGTTTAAAAAACCTTCAGATAGATGAAGAAGTTATTATTTGAAGGCTTTTTAGCCGAGATACCAGAAGCTTGTTAAATAAACCTGCAGCATTTTTCAATTGTCTCCAGTGTTTTTTTTTTTTTTTTTTTGTGAGATTTGATTCCAAGAGTGTTTTGTTTTGTGCTTCTTTGAGATTGTCATCAAGGTCCTGGATGAGGAAAAGTCAGTACATACAGATTACCTTGACTTGGCCAAGGCCTTCGACACAATCACCCACTTGAGCATCATCAAAAAGCTAACACAACTTGGTGTAAATCCCTATCTCATCAGATGGATTGCCAGCTGGCTCACATTTAGGACCCACAAGGTCAAAATAGGTGCCACCACCTCCAACAGCAGGCCTGTCACCAGTGGTGTTCCCCAGGGATCTGTCCTAGGACCCCATACTGTTTGGCTTCTATTTCAAAGAGGTCCAGGCAAAGACAAAGGGCTTGTGGCTGACCAAGTTTGCGGATGACTGTAAGTTGGGTGCTGTCACTCCCCAAATGATGTTATACTGAAAGAGGGTCTCACAGCAAAAAATGACTGGTGCCAAAGTCATGGCCGTAAGATAAGTGCAAATAAAATGTATTATCACACCATTCAGCAAAAACACGGCCCCTACTGATTACCACATCAACGGCAAGCCCCTTAGCATACAACCTGTGGTAAGAGACCTAGGTACTCACATTAGCAACAATCTCACATTTGACCATCATGTAGCAGCAGTGGTCAGAAAATACTTTTATTTGGTTCATCTCAAAAGTGAAGGGATTGCATTCAGAAAAAAGGAGGTTGTTACCTCTCTGTGCTCCTCCCTCATTAAGCCTATAATTGAGTATAAAGCCCCATTTGGTATGTACCTCTCCAAACACCTGCACCAACTGGAAAGGCCACAGAAATACCTCACAAACAGAATTCATGGCCTCCAACACCTGTCATATGCGGACAGGCTCAAATTATTATCACTCTATTTGGTATTATAGAGATTGCTCAGAGGTGATCTGTATCTCACCTACAAGGCAATATCAGACTCTGCCCTATTAAAGATGCTTCATATTTGTAAGTCTAACTCGTCATGCATTACCCACTCAAAGGGCCTAAATCTAATATGCGACATCAACAAAACCTGCTGGAGAGACAGGTTTGTCTCCCAGAGGCTGCACCATCTCTGGAATACACTTTTGTCTAGGCTTGTAAGGGCCCCAGGCCTATTAGTCTAGTAACCTCCTATGAGCCTATGAGCCTATGATCCTATGACAGTATGACTGGGGCTAACTAGGGGACACCCCACACCCAACAGGAAAAAAGTTAATCTAGTCGTCACCCTCTGAACTGCCATTACTGTCTCCTGCAACAGCTGCCTGGCTCAGTGCTAGTCATATCATTCCCTGGGATTCCGGCATGCAAATGGGATTGTGACGAAAATAAAAACAAAATATTAAAACACAATTTTAGGGGAAATCTCCGTTATAGTCAATGGCATGCAGGATCAAAACATTACCAGGGAACACTGGTTGTCAAGGGGAAATGCTCCATGTCAGAGCAGTAACTATGGACTAAGGCAGTGGGGTACGCAAATGAGGGAAAATTTACTGAATCACAAAATATTCTAAGTCCACACACTGCACCTAACCATGTAAGTGCTAGAACAGGATAGTGTAGGCAGGAGGAACAGCTAATGTGTGTGTGTCATGCTTGCTGTAAGCACATTGGAGCTCCGTTTCCCGGGTTTGCACTTAGCTAAGCACAGCTAAGCAAGGGGGTGTGTCTGAGGCTGTAATGTCTTACACCATGAAATGAAGACCGTGTTTGAGTCCATGGGAGGGAGATTTCTGCTAAAATGTGTTTGTCTTAGCTAAACGGGTGTTCATGGCATGCACTGGGACTTAAACATATAAAAAAAATGGAAATAGCAGCATTGTTTACATTTAGGCAGTGGGTTTGCACGCCACACCTCGTGGCTTAAAAGGGGTGGAAATGGGAAGGGGGAAAAGAAAAAAAAAAGGGAAATAGAAAAATGCAGCCACTCAAATACAAGTAAAATAGCTGGCAGGTGGAATGTTTCAAAGTCAGCCAATCACACAGGCAGCATCTGCAGCAGACCACTATAAACTATGCAAACACCTTCCAGTCTGTTTTTTCTCACAAACTCTGCACCATAAGTGTACACATATGGGGGAATTTTAACTGGTAAAACTAGCAACAAATTTTAGGTGCTGCTGTTACTTTGATCTATCAGTATGCGTAAGAGGCTGAGGGCACTGAGCAGGATAATGCTGAAAACCAACTCAGACCGAGGAGGAGGAGAAGAGTTCAGACCCAGGGTAACCTACCAGGGGCTACATAATCTGGAGATAGTAGAGGGCTACAGGCTGAACAGGAAAATACTTCAGCAACTCATTGAGCTGTGCAGGCCTCACCTCAGACCCAGAACCAACAGAGGGGAACCCATCCCAGTGGATACCAAGGTATGTGTAGCCTTAAGAATACTAGCTACAGGTACTTTCCAAAGACCAGCTGGGGATATCATGGGGGTCTCCCAGCATCTGCGTCCAGGATACTCCACCAGTTCCTGGATGCCATGTGACCACATGCCACTGAGCACATTTACTTCCCCAGCACCTGTGAGGAGAGGACCAGCAATATGCATTTCTTCCACAGTATAGCAGAGTACACAGAGGTAATGTGTGCCATAGACTGCACGCACATCCACATCAAAGCACCACCCGGTGAACAGGGTAGGATCTACCTTAACCGCAAGGAGTTCCACTCCATCAACTGCCAAGTTGTGTGCGATTCCCAGGGCATTATCCTGAATGTGTGTGCTGGCAGCCCTGGAAGCTATCACAACTCCCACATCTGGCATTCTTCACAGCTGTAAGAGGCATTTGCAGTGAGAACATCCCATATGGCCATCTGATGGGGGATGCTGGCTACGCATTGGAGCTGTGTCTGATGACACCCATCAGAACTGCACATACACCCATGCAAGAACACCATAATGAGGCACACGCACAAACCAGGATCATTATAGAGCATGTCTTTGGGATGCTCAAGTCATGGTTCCACTGCCTTGACATATCCGATGAAGCCTTGCAGTACTCTCCAGCCACATGTGCACACATGTTCATAGTATGTGCCATGCTACACAATAGGATCCTGTGGAAACAGCTGCAGAAGGAACAAAACGGGGAAGGGCCACACAGCACCCCACTATTGCCAAGGTCTCCACAGGCATAGAAAGACTCGGAGGATGAACATCCTGAGCCTACCCCTGTAGGCAGATAGAGGCATGCCCAGTATGCCCTGTCCTTGGCAAAGAGGAAACACATAGCACATACACTTCACTGCAGGGCCTGAGGGGCTGATATCTCTCTCTGACTCATGCACTTAGTAAAATGGATGCCAAACATCACACCACCTATACCTTACCATGTATAGGCACTGTACTGCCTGCATCCGACATAGTCAGCCCTCAAGCACCATCCTCACAACTGCCTCAGGCACAAGGTAAGTCAGTCTTCTTAACAATAAATTAATGGAGTTCAATGTTCTGACAGCATATCTATGGTATTGCTGCAAGCAAGCAAGGGAATGGGGTGGGTTACTGGGAAAGCAGCAGACAACTAACAGCTATGTGGGACAGCAGGAAGTGTATGCCCAGTACTGGCTTAACCACACTATGCAGTACCACCCTAGTTGACAGATACCACTGCAGTACATGTGCTGAGCCAAATAACTGGGGGGGGGTGCATAGGTTACATGCATGGACATCAAAGTGGGGGTCCCATACTCACTACCAGCCTCACCCAGCAGATCAGCTATAGAAAACCATACAGAAATGTCTGGCAAAGGCCCCCACATGGTGACATCCATGAAATTCCTACATATAGACTTACACAGTGATATCCCAACAGGTCTGGCAGTAGCAGTATGGCTCTGAAAGGTAAGAAGTCTGAAACTTAAAATGTTTATGTTAGAACAAACAGACCTGTGGTTGATACTGTTATGCCTGTAGTCTCAAAGATAGGGCACACCACTATGCCAAATGAGACCAAAGTGTTAAGCAAATATCAGCACAGTCTGTGCAAATGTGTATTGTGCACAGATGTGTCACCAACCCCCACCCATAATCCCATAGAAATGCAGTAACATGTCCCTAACCTTAAGAAGCATACAGCTGTCAACTAGAATGATGGCTCAACATGAACAGAAAGCAATTGTCAGTCACACTCAGTCAACTTATGGTGCCATCCCAGAGGTGTCCACTGCCTGGCAGCTTGGGAACATATGATCATCAGAATGCACTGCCTTCCTACAGATGGCCTGCATCTGTCACACCTGGCCTACAGGTCTTTGGCAAATGCCCATGCCTCACCCACTATGCCCTGTTAAGGAGTGTCATGGGGTCCATAACACCAACATAACACAGTCTACAAAATGCAAAGAAAGGCCACACTGCTAACTGCTAGGAGCAAACCTGCCAGCCTCAGAGAGCCAGATATCTGGACAAAGTCATGAATAATGGGATGATAAATGTCAAAAGTGAAGGACAGCTTTGAAATACTACTCTAATAATGTTAGAAAGTTGATGGAATGATTTTACTTGGCATGGTTTGGCAATTTATTTTTATGTGTTTAAGGATTTACCTGTCTTAACTTTTTATGTATACTAATTTTTGTGAATTTATCTTTAACTGTTTATGGATTTGACTGTCTTAATTTTTATGTAGACTGATTTTTTATATTTTTTACTATGTATTACACCTGGAGCTTTTCTCCCCGGGCCTCTACTGAAAATGGACATATATCCAGTTAGACTAGCCCGGCCAACAAATTAAAATAAATAAATAAATATTAGCATGGAATGTCTGAAGGGTTTGAAGTCTGAAACTGCAATGTCGACTGTCAGTAATATCTGACTTTAACCCTAAGTGACTTGCAAAGCACTTTTCCTTGAAAACCACACTCATTTGGATAACCAACCAGATATATGACTCATGAATCTGAACATTCTGCGATACTATGTACAGTCAACAGGCAGGGCTAGAAGTCTAAACATGGGATTGCACTCATTGCAGGCAGTCCTAACCCTGGATGATGGTGACATGTCTGCTCCCACAGAACCCTGGCCCACAGCCATAGGGAGTAACACACCCTTCCCTGATCACTCATCCTATGTATCATCCTGACCCCAAAATGTGGCCAGCCAAGCCAAATGATGTGGGCCATACATATATGTGAGACACACACACCTCCAGGCTGGTCAAACAGTCTGACACACACAAGACCCTCCAAGTGCAGTCAACCTTTGAGAAGACCCCTATGCAAAGTACTGGTAGCTATAGGCCAACATATCTGACCAAGGACACTCCCCCCACACATATCATATCCCCTACAAATCTATCTGGAGTCTGCCTGTCACACTGATCCTGCCTGACTTATATTACCCAACCATGGATTGGAAATCAGACCATGCCAGAACAGAAATGCACAGAGATTCCACCATTGTAATATATCACCGAGGTGCTGCACCGTTTCCACAGCTCCAGCAGTTAATTGGTTGTAGGCACACCTCTCAACAGGCTGGATTGTGCAAAAATGCCTAGCATTTGGCCCATAATATTGGTGTGTGCATCATCCATCTTGTATTCCTCTGGCAAATCACTGTGATGATCTGAGGAGGTATGTCACAAGGTACAGAAACAATACATGAGACTGTCAAATGTCATAAATGACAGATGTCTTTGAAAACAAACCTTGTAACCCCCGCAACCCATATATTACTAAGAAAAATAGTCACACTCACTGTATGGCCCATTGTCTCCTCATTTTGATACCCTATCTCCAGATATTCTGCACCAACAGGTTGAGAGGTATGGCTGTAGCACAAAACAAACCAGACTGGAGCACAACAATCCCTGGAATGGAGTCCCACTTTTACTTTCGAAGGTCACACTGGGCATGCTCATACACTTGGAGAACTGTCAGTAGGATCTAGGAATTAACAGACCTTTCAACCCAGTGCACTTCCCATTGCCCTACTTTAGCAGTCCTGAAGATGTCTGTCACCATAAAAGTCCCTTTCGTCAGGCCTCAGCCCTATAAGCTCTGTGGTGCAGGTGATGACTGTGTAACACTATAGTACAAATAACTAGTTAGGTAGGAGTTCTGATCTCACTCCTGGCAAATGTAAAATTGCATGTGTGTGTGTTTATAAGTTAAAGATTTTGGATCCAGTCAAACCCAGTACACTTCCCTTTGACCTGCTTTAGCAGTTCTGCAGATACCAGTAACCTTAGAAGTCCCTTTCATCAGGCCTCAGTCTTATAACCTCTGTGGGGCATGCGATAACTGCATAACACTATAATACAAATAACTAGTGTAAAAGTGTGTGTGTGTGTGTGTGTGTGTGTGTGTGTGTGTGTGTGTGTGTGTGTGTAGATTTTGTGTCCATTCAAACCCAGTACACTTCCCATTGCCCTACTTTAGCAGCCTTGCAGATAACAGCCACCTTAGAAGTCCCTTTCATCAGGCCTCACCACTATAAGCTCTGAGCTGCATGTGATAACTGAGTAACACTGTAGTACAAATAACTAGTTAGGTAGGAGTTTAATCCTAGTTCTGGCAAATATGTGTGTGTGTAAGTGTGTATATGTGTAGTTTAAAGTATTTTGTGGCCTCTATCACCCAGTACATTACCCATTGTCATAATTTACAAGGGCTGGTGATGTTCCTCACCTTCAAAGTACCTTTGGACAACTTTCACTCTATAACCTCTGTGGCACGTGCGATAAATGTGTAACACTGAAGTAGCAATAAATAGATAGGTAGGGGGTTCTAATGACAGTAATTTGAGTGTGTGTGTGTGTGTGTGTGTGTGTGTGTGTGTGTGTGTGTGTGTGTGTGTGTGTGTGTGTGTGTGTGTATAAGAACAGTATCCTGTCTGTGGGGAGGTTGTTGTGTTTGTGTATGAACCATATCCATTGGGGGGGGGTTGCTATGTTTTGCGGTTGCCCACCCACTATATGCCCCAGTGTCCACATTACAAGGCCCACAGTTGTCAACCACTGTAGAGGGACCTGTAGACACTCTGCAGCTCTTTAAGCATTGTGCCATGTGCAATAACAATGTGACAGTATGAAATAGATAACAAGCTAGGCAGCCCATCTAATCATTGGATATCACTCCCCACTCAGGAATCACACACAAACACACTCAGGTAGGCAGCAACCCTACATCAGTAGGTGGTCTGCAAACTGGCTCACAGATAGAACACACAGTGTGAAAGCAGCAGACTCCATGTCAGATTGCTGAACAGTCAAGAGTGGAGTCCCACAGGTTGTGGACCTGGGTCCCCTCATGTTTGGGATCCACACCTCTGATGACCAGCCCAATACGAAGGCACCCTGGCTGACAATGTTTGTAGATGTTTACAATGTGGGTGCTGTTATTACCCCCCACGTGAGGTTGACATCCTTCAAAAAGGCCTCTCTGAGACCTATGACTGTTGACAGAACCATGAACATAAGCTCAATGCCAGATGATGTGCCACCATCCCCTTTGGGTATGACACGATTCCCATAAAGTAATACATTGATGGCAGTCCACTGAACACTGATGATGGTATAACAGAACTGGGAACACAGGTTGACAGTGAGCTCTCTGTTGACCACCACGGTCCCACAGTCTTCTGAAAGTCCTTCCATGTGTCACTTTTCCTAAGGATGTTGAATCAGGGAAGTAATAGGACAGTGTTTCCCTGTACTTTCCTCTCAGTAGGCTAATCAATGTGTACTATGACCCATTTGCCATGTACCCCACTGGACACCTGCAATGACAGGAGAGGCTGCAAAAGTACCTCACAAAGAGGATCTTAAGTACTACACACTTGCCCCATATGGACAGACTCCAACAACTCCAGTGAATCTCTGTCTCATATTGGCTACATAGGTGCGATATCTGCCTGACATGCACAGCCATGTCTGACCCAACCTTGTTAGGAATGTTACATCTGAAGAAAGCAATCTGTCCACACAACATGCCCCAGATAACTCAACTCGATCCTCACAATCAACAGGACATGCTGGAGGGACAGGTTCACAACCCAGAGGCTGGCCACACTGTAGAATAGACATCACATACATGTCAAGCAGAGCACATCACTGGCCCTCTTCAAGAGAAATCTGGAAGAGTGGATGGGGAATAGAATACCCACCCTGGGGATCACTCCAATGACTATACTCAGTAGACACACTGGGGAATTTCATCAGGTGACATGATGCCAATGTATTCCCATGGGCTAGCCTTGTAAAGCCTCCATGTCAATTTGCCACATACACAGCTATGAATCTTTGAACCTATGGATCTCAGTACTGTCAAGTGTGTGTGTGTGTGTGTGTGTGTGTGTGTGTGTGTGTGTGTGTGTGTGTGTGTGTGTGTGTGTGTGTGTGTATGTGTGTGTGTGTGATTGTGTGTGTGTGTGTGTGTGTGTGTGTGTGTGTGTGTGTGTGTGTGTGTGTGTGTGTGTGTGTGTGTGCAGCCACCCATGTAAACCTACATGGTTTTACACAATCTATAACCTCCAGTACTAAGATCAGCAAGCCTAACAATAAAGAAAGTATCCTGGACTGGATATAATTAATAGCCCCCACCACATGTACAAATCAGGTACTCTCCCTGAAGATCTAAGCAACCATTTCTTAACGTATACTATTAGGCATAAATTTGAATGTCTACATCTACCCACATCATATAAAATAATAAGAAACAACAAAAACTTCAACCTTAATAAATTCCTAGAAGAACTTAAGTTATGCAATTGGTCAATTCTAAAACAACTACCACTAGATGAGGCAGTAACACACATTAATAACACATTCCTGGCCATCCTTGACAACCTTGCACCTGCACAATCTATTAGAATTAAAACAAAAGTTGCCCCCTGGCTCACTAAAGAAACCAAACTAAGGATCATCCAAAGAAATAATGCCTGGAACACCTGGCACACCTCTAAAGCTCCACAAGATCAACTCAAATTTCGACAATACAGGAATGATACAAAAAATCCATATTACTAGACAAAAAAACTATTTCTGCCATCTACAGCAGCAACACCACAACAAGTCACAGAAGTTCTGGGCAGGTATTAACAAACTCCTCCACCCAGGGCAATCCACTACTCCAACCCCCTCAGCCCCTACCCAAAAATCACCAGAGTCCATTGCCAACACCTTCAACAGTTTCTTCACAGAAACCATCCAAGCCCTTGCTAGCAAACTTAAACCCACTTGTCCTAATGCTGTAACCCTTAAACCTAGTGACACTCTCTCCTTTAGCTTCCAAAAAGTTCTGACTTCACTCATTAGAGCCCTAATTAGAAACCTCAAACCAACCACCCTTTCAACTGACTTCCTCCCTGCAGACTACCTGCAAAAAGCTGCTGATGTCATAGCATACCCTGTTGCTATTTTGATAAAAAGAACCATAACTGAAGCCTTTATCCCCTCTATCTGGAAAATATCTCATGTCATACCACTCCATAAAGGTGGCAGCTCCATTGAACTGTCAAACTATAGACCAATAGCTATCCTTTCCCCTCTGGCTAAAATTATGGAAAAGTGTATACATAAACAACTCTTACACTACCTTATTCAAAATAATCATCTGGCCAACTCCCAGCATGGATTTAGACCACAGCGCAGTACCACCTCAGCCCTCCTCTCCTTTTCTAATGTCATACATTCCAATCATAACAACAACAAACTATCTTTTGCCCTGTTTCTTGATCTTTCCAAGGCCTTTGACATGGTTAACCATCAGCTACTCTTACCCTAAATAAAATATCCCTAAACAACCATGGTATACAATGGTTTCAATCTTATCTTAGTGCAAGACAGCAGGCTGTCCTTTGGCAGGACAAACTCTCCACCCTTCTCCCCATTACCCTTGGTGTCCCTCAAGGCTTCATATAAGGTCCCCTTCTTTTCTCCCTCTTTATCAATGACCTCCACACTGTAATCCCAGATGCAACCTGTATACAATATGCTGATGACACCACCCTGATCTGCTCAGCCTCTACCACTACAGATATCCTTTGTTTAACCCAGAAAACCTTTAATACAGTGGAAAACTGGATCTCTAATCAGCAGCTGATATTAAACCATAATAAAACAAAGCTATTGCTCTTCTCCCCTACTCACAATTCCTCTCATCCTTTGTTTACTATAACATCTAACAATGGGACCATAATCTCACCAGATATGTATACCAAACTCCTGGGTGTTATAATAGACAACAACCTCAAATACGATATACATGTAAACCAAACTATTAAAACCATTAACAAAAAAACTTGACTCCCTATACAAAAACAAACATTTTCTCACCTCTCTAACTAGGACTACCATTGCCCATACCCATCTGCTTTCATCTCTACTCTATGCCTCACCAATACTCATTAACTTGAACAAAACTGACCTCAGCAAACTCTTTAGCTGCTACAAAAAAATTGCCAGGTTTGCCACAGGAACTCCCTACCCTACAGGACACACCATTGTCAAAACATACACCTTTTAGATTGGCTAGAACTCCACAGTCTAATTCAATTTAATCAACTTACTGTAGCATTTAAGGTTATTAACCATCCAGAAAAAAACTACCCTCCCTTAAAAATATTATCCATCCCTACAAAAATGCTAGGCCTCTTTGTTCCACTACAAAACTTTTGGTTCAATCTGTAAAAGATAAGTGCAATCAGACCTCTGCATGTATGGCTACTGAACGGCTCAAAGGCATCAAGGAATTACAAAAACATGGTAGAGCCAGCAAACAGTGGACCAAAATCCGTTTATTAAAGGAAGGAGGAAAACAACAAGTTGAATCAAAATCCATCCTTCCTTGGATCAATAATCCATGAAAATAACAGAATTCCATCAACCAACAGCAAAGGAGTAAATCCAAGATAAGTGCAATCAGACCTCTGCACGTATGGCTACTGCACGGCTCAAAGGCATCAAGGAATTACAAAAACATGGTAGAGTCAGCAAACAGTGGACCAAAATCCATTTATTAAAGGAAGAAGGAAAAAAACAAGTTGAACCAAAATCCATCCTTCCTTGGATCAATAATCCATGAAAATAACAGAATTCTACTGACCAACAGCAAAGGAGTAAATCCAAGATAAGTGCAATCAGACCTCTGCACGTATGGCTACTGCACGGCTCAAAGGCATCAAGGAATTACAAAAACATGGTAGAGCCAGCAAACAGTGGATCAAAATCCGTTTATTAAAGGAAGGAGGAAAACAAGTTGAATCAAAATCCATCCTTCCTTGGATCAATAATCCATGAAAATAACAGAATTCCATCAACCAACAGCAAAGGAGTAAATCCAAGATAAGTGCAATCAGACCTCTGCACGTACGGCTGCTGCATGGCTCAAAGGCATCAAGGAATTACAAAAACATGGTAGAGCCAGCAAACAGTGGACCAAAATCCGTTTATTAAAGGAAGGAGGAAAAAAACAAGTTGAACCAAAATTCATCCTTCTGCAGTAGATGTACATGCACACATACAGGCACACTCACACAGACACACACACACACACACACACACACACACACACACACACACACACACACACACACACACACACACACACACACACACATACACACACACACTTTTACACTAGTTATTTGTATTATAATGTTATGCAGTTATCGCATGTGCCACAGAGGTTATAAGACTGAGGCCTGATGAAAGGGACTTCTAAGGTTACTGGTATCTGCAGAACTGCTAAAGCAGGGCAAAGGGAAGTGTACTGGGTGTGACTGGATCCAAAATCTTTAACTTATAAACACACACACACACACACACACACACACACACACACACACACACACACACACACACACACACACACACACACACACACACACACACACAATTTTCTGTTATTTTCATGGATTATTGATCCAAGGAAGGATGGATTTTGGTTCAACTTGTTTTTTTCCTTCTTCCTTTAATAAATGGATTTTGGTCCACTGTTTGCTGGCTCTATCATGGTTTTCTAATTCCTTTGCACAGAGGAAGGAGGACAAAAAAACCTGGTGGTGCCATGAGGAAGTACAGGGGAGTATACAGAGAAAGAGGCTGACCAAGTAGAAGTGGGACTGTCAGACAGATGAAGAAAGTAGACAAGTGTATAGGGAGATGGGGTGCATGGCAAAGAGAGTGGTGACAAAGGCTGAGGATGGGGCATCGGAAGGGTTATATGTAAAGTTGGACACCAAGGATGGAAAATAGGACCTGTACCAATTGGCTAGACAGAAGCATGTAGCTAGGAAGGATGTCCAGCAAATAAGGTTGATAAAGGATAATGGTGGATGTGTGCTCACAACAAGGAGAGTGTGTCGAGCAGGTGGAGACAGTACTTTGATGGGCTGTTGAATGAAGAGAATGAGAGAGAGAGAGAGAGAGAGAGAGAGAGAATGTTGGATGATGTTGGTATGGTGAATCAGTACATGTAACAGATTAGCAAGTAAGTAAGGATAGCTATGAAGAGGTTTAAGAATGGAAAGGCTATTGTTCCAGATGACATACCTGTGGAAGCATGGAGATGTTTAGGACAAATGGCAGTGGTCTTTTTAACCGGATTGTTTACTGTAATCTTGGAAAGTGAGGGTATGCGTGAGGAGTAGATAAAATGTGTTTTGGTACTGATTATGAGAATAAGGGTGGTGTGCAGAGCTGTAGTCACTACAGAGGGATAACACTGATCAGTCACAATGTAAGGTAATGGTAAAGGGTGGTGGAAGGTAGGTTAAGAAGGGAGGTGATACGAATAGTGATCAGCAGTAGGGTTTCATGCCAGGAAAGAGCAGTACAGATATGATGTTTGCTCGGAGAGTGTTGATGGAGACATACAGAGAAGGTCGGAAGTAGCTGCATTGTGTCTTTGTGGACAGAGACAGCATATTACGGGATGCCTAGAGAAGAGTTGTGGTATTGTATGAAGAGTTCAGGAGTGGCAGAGGAATCTGTAAGAATGCTGCAGGATATCTACAAGGCTAGTGTGACAATGGTGAGTTCTGTATTGAGAGTGACTGGTGCATTTAAGGTGGAAGTGGGGGTACATCAGGGATCAGCTATGAGCCCTATCTTATTTGCAGTGGCGATGGACAGGTTTACAGACATGATCAGACAAGAGTCCCCATAGACTGTGCTGTTTGCAGATGACATTGCGGTCTGTAGTTAGAGTAGGGAATAGGTTGAGGAGACCCTGGAGAGGTGAAGGTATGGTCTAGAGAGGGGAGGAATAATGGTTAGCAGGACTAAGACAGAATATATGTGTGTGAATGGGAGGGAGGATAGAGGAATGGTGAGGATGCAGGGAGTACAGTTTGCAAAGGTGGATAGGTGTAAATACTTGAAAGCAACAGTTCAGAGTAATGGCGAGTGTGGGGAAGAGGTCAATATGAGAGCACAGGCAGGATGTGGGTGGTGGAGTAGTGTCAGGAGTGATTTGTGACAGATGAATACCATTAAGAGTGATAGGGAAAGTCTACAAGAGGGTAGTGAGACCAGCTATGTTGTATGGGTTGGAGACATTGGCACTGAAAAAAAGGCACAATTCATAGCTGGACATAGCAGAGTTAATGATGTTATGATATGCACTGGGTGTGACGAAGGTGGACAGGATTAGGAATATGTATGTTAGGGGATCAGCCCAGGTTGGACAGCTTGGGTACAAAGACAGAGAGTGGCAGGATTATGTTGGATTGGACATGTGATGAGGAGGTATGCTGAGTATATTTGGGAAATGATAAGGCTGCCAGGTAAGAGGAAAAGAGGAAGGCCTGAGATAAGGTGGATGTATGTGGTGACAGTGGACATGTAGGTGGTTGGTGTGACAGAGCAAGATGCATAGGACTGGAAGACATGGAGGCAGATCTTCTGTGGTGACCACTAATGGTTACAGCCAAATGAAAAAGAAGGTGAGGTTGTAATGTCAGTGTTCACAGGTTTACAATTATTTGCCAGACATAACACATCTCTTTACATAACTACAAATAAGAGGCACACATATGGTCAGTGTGCATAACACTGGACAGTTGAATGGTATGAGCTCAGTATATCACATGCAGTTCAACACACACAGCTGCAACAGTATTTCAGTATGCAAATAACCTGTATAGGTCCATCACATGTCTGAGACAAACATGCATACAATATTTGTATTGACAATTAACATATGGATATCTGTGACATCCCAGTAGCTGGTCTAGCAGTGTCACAGTCAGTATTGTGCAACACACACTCTCCGGTAGTGGTCATATGTGAGCCATCCTTTCTGCGGGTGACTCAGGGCCCTGAGCTGTGTTCTGTCACTGCAGACAAAGATGCTATGGCCATAGTTTCTGCTCAGCAATAAATCGCTACACCATGTGTTGTTGACATATAATATTGCTTGAACTTCCTATTTTCCATGTTTACATACCCTCACTACATTCCATTACATGCTTAATTGTTTGACATACCCTGTGGGTTTTTTTCAGTTAGGTTGGTATAATCCATCAATTTCAGTGTGTGAGTGTGTGAGTGTGTGTGTGTGTGTGTGTGTGTGTGTGTGTGTGTGTGTGTGTGTGTGTGTGTGTGTGTGTGTGTGTGTGTGTGTGTCTGTTTGTTTGATTGTCTCCCTCTTTGTCTTTCTCTCTCTCTGAGACAGATGTAGGATATACATTGTTTTGTATAGGCAACAGCTTGCCTTTTGTAGGTAATGCTCATGAGCTGCTGATGGCCTGTGCACCAGTTGGAGTCCCCCACTTGCTAATTGCATGTAGAGCAGCTGTGGTATAATTTGCATATCAAATAGCATGGAAGCACACTCCTATAACTGATTATTTCATGTGGGCGTTGCCCCTTTTCCTTGCCTGTGAGGAGAACTTCATGGAGGTGTGTGACAAACAGCATCACAGAGGGTAGTTGGAAATACCTCTTACAACATACACTGTGGAGACAGCCCAACAAACTGGGGGAGAATGTTCCAAACATAGGGACAGAATGTAAGTATTGCTATTATACAGTTGAAGTGATGCTAGTTTGACAGGGTTTGTGTGGATATGGCCGCTCTGCGTGAATTTAAGTCTGATAATGTTATGTGGTTGACATAACTCTCAACTGTAAGGCTATCCATAAATTGGCCAGAGTTTGGATTCTTATATTTGGTGTGTTACTCACACATTTTTTGCCATTGGAAATTCAGTAGTATACTCTGAGGATTGCAGTCAGTAAATGGTAACATCCATGTGTATTTCTGACTTCATATGTCTCAGAACAGATATGTTACAACAACCCTGCTACACCAGCAATGTTCTCAGTTTATAACAGCAATATGCCAGTAATGCCCCTGTGTTTGAGCCTCTGTCCCCAGGTATGTCAGACTTTGTCCAGATGTAATGCAGTAAGACATGGATAGATATATTATATCATTATATAGTGACTTCCTTCCTGATATCATCCCAGTGATGTATCAGACTGCCAGACATGTCATGTGTAGGAAGCCTTATAAATGAGGACAAAGCCTGGAGATTCTGTGGGACTCTATACAGTTGGGAGGGCTGTCTATTTCTATCAGTTGTTGCCAGACTGTCAGGATTGTGTAGCAGTGTATTGTGAATGTGTTATTTGGCCTGTGTATGGAGGGGGGTTGATGTGAGTATTATGGGTCCTTTTCTATTTGACTTTGCATGCTGCTCCAGTTTCTGATGCTCTATCAGCTGTATATGTTTGTAGGTGCAGACTGACACATGTCCCATACCACAGTCAGGCATCAAACTACACTGTGAATTGGGCCAGTATATGCAGGGGTAGTGTGTGAGTGGCAAACATGATGATGATTTTTTTCAAACAGTCCACATACTCTACTGTTCATGTGGCATACCAGTATGTCACCTTGAATACGATGAGATTGCTTATGGGTATGCACTTTCACACTGGTGTCTTTTTGTCAGTGCTGCTACATCCCTGTAGTGCCTGATATATGTGAAATTACATGTGTATTCCCCCATAGCAAAATTGGGTAAGTGTTGTGTCAGTCTGCCTGTAGTTTAGACAGTCTCTGGTGACATGCCAAGCAGCCCAGTGTAGTTTCTCTACTGTGATGTTATGTCCAGATATTTATCAGATGTATTGTTGCCTGGCCCCCATACATATTGTGTATTTCTGATACATCAGTGGGAATGATGTGAAGATTTATGTCAGTAACTAGTGGAGAGTAATTTGGTTTTGGACGAGCTATTTCAGTCAAAATATGTTACAACACATTCACAATACACTGCTACACACACCTCACAGTCTGGCAACAATTGCTAGAAACAGACAGTCCTCTCAACTGTATAGAGTCCCACAGAATCTCCATTACAACAATATTACTGCATCAACTGTGTCACCTTATCTACTCCAGTATTTGGGATAAGTTCCCAGTTTCATGGCTTTACCCCCCCCCCTCCTTGTCAGGCTTGGTCCAGATTTGTTGCACTAAGGGGTTCTGAGAATTACTCTCGACTAGCCAGTTTGTTTCAGACTGTCCAGGTTTATTTCTCATATTTCTAGTCTGTTCCACAAAGTCATTATTTTCATTTCTGTGGTAAATCACTGTGATGATGTGAGGATTTCTGTCAGTAAATGATGACACATTTCAGTTTCAGAAATCACATCCTTCTGAACATAAATGCTGACACAAACCCTGTTACTGTAGCAACATTCTACATTTATAACTGCAGCACATACATTATGTCCCTAGTCTTGGCCCATTGTCCCCCCATTTTGACAGCCTTTGTCCAGAATTCTTGCACTAAGAGATGGAGAGGTATGGTGCTGGGTATGACTCCACTGCATGTTATGAGCACATATATATATATATATATATATATATATATATATATATATATATATATATATATAGGTCCCCTTCAGAAGGTTGAACTTTTAAAATCTTGACTTTCGTATGGCCGAGACCATATAATTGAACTTTTAAAAGTTCAAATGGTCTGAATAGGGATCTCCATAAAGCGCGGAATTGGAAGATTTCCCTTTACTGCAATGTAGTGCAATCTCAGAGTTGGTATATTTAAATAGCAGGGGTGTGGGGGTAGCAGCACCCCACATGGTGGGTGCAGGGGAGCTTGCCCCCCTGCTAGAACTGTTTATTTTTATTTTTTTGTTTGTTTTTTTTAATTTTTGTTCTCACATTTTCAAAAATTCTAATGTTTGCTCATATGGTCTCGGCCATATGAAAGTTGAACATCTGGATGTGAAGTAGATCCATATATCTATATCTATGTATCTATATATATATATATATATATATATATATATATATATATATGTATATAGATATGTATATGGATATGTATATAGATAGGTGTGTGTGTGAGTGTGTGTGTGTGTGTGTGTGTGTGTGTGTGTGTGTGTGTGTGTGTGTGTGTGTGTAGATATATATATATATATATATATATATATATATATATATATATTCCTTTTTTGATATATATAAATATATTTATATAACAATATATATGTATATATTCTATAAGTATTTGTTTTATATGTATAGCTCCACATATCTGATGTATATACTTCGTACAAAAAAGCTACACAAACTGTTAAAAAACAAGAAACGAGGTGATGTACACGGAGATTACGCCACTTGAAGCACAGGCAATTGCAGATAGCAATAATTCCTTCCTTTTAACACACTTTCTTTATTGGTGTTTTCGGAGACGGCTATGCGTTTCCTTCCTCAGAAAAAACAGCGAACAACAAACATTACATTAACAGCGTTCAGCCCTTATTTTTAAAACTAAAAGACATCATTTTTGATATATATAAATATATTTATATAACAATATATATGTATATATTCTATATGTATTTGTTTTATATGTATAGCTCCACATATCTGATGTATATACTTGTTCATATTTATCTCTCACCATACACATCTATATGTGTATATTTATATATACTAAACATGACTGATTCCTCAATGTTTGTTCCCTACTATTCTATACCTGTACTGATTGATATATTTGAAAAAGCAGCATTCATTATTACAGCTCAGATGTTGTAGTGGTACATTGCTCTGACTATTGTGTACAGGGTCCTGAGCTTGACACTTGGCAGCTCTGATTATTTCCTTGTTGGGCAGAACAGTGGCTGATGGATAGAAAGTGATTAAGGCACTTTTAAGCAGTTGTAAGTGGGTTTGCGCAGGATTGTGTGATGGTAATTGATGTCAACACATGGTTAAATAGGAAACTGCTTAATCTATGTAGGCATTGCTTAGCATTGTGCAAACTCACTTACTGCTGCTTATTGCCACTTACTTCCGCTTACCCCTGCACTAATTTCCTTAAAAGAAAAGTAAAAAGGATGATAGGAAAGTGGTGAAAAAGGGGGCATGCACATCGAAAAACAATATAAAAGATAGCTAGGGATGTGCAGGATGAGTGTAGGGAGGGTCCATAGTTGTCCATTTCTGATACAGCAACAGCTGTTCATTTGTACTGAATTTGGAGGTGAATTTGGACACTCAAATCCCTGAGAGAGGGGTGAGGACAACAGTAATGTGCTGTTAAGCCAATTTGACCAGATGACATGTGTCCAGTAGACACGTGTGCGAAATGGACAGCTATGTATGGGGTGATTTTTTTGAGCAGAACAGATTGGATTTTTTTAATAAGGTGAGGGTTGGATATTGGGGAAGGATATTAGGTACATTTGGGGGGGTTAGTTGCGTAGGAAGACAGACAAGACAGACAAGACAGCTGACAGGGGCAGTATACCACACGTGGGTGGTAAACACCTTGGATGCGGAGGGTGGTTGGGAATCAGCTGCACATGAGCCCCCATATGGTTACAGTGGGACAGAGGTCCCCACCCATGGCAGTCACCACTGTACCTTCACAGTCCCAAAGGTGGCTGTGCTGGGGGCTTTGCAGGAGGGGCAGGCTTACCCTCAAGATGTGGCAGGTGGCCCTCAAGCTGGTGCAGCTGATCACCATACTCTGAAGGGAGGACACTTCACACCAATCCTTGGACCTGACTCCAGGTGATGGTCTCCTCTCTGCACCTGCTCCCAGGTGGACGAGGCCCAACCCCTGAGGTGGTTCCACCTGAAGGTGGTGTAGGACCAACAGAAGAGGAAGGCCTGGGTTGTGTCCCAGATGTGCTGGGACCCTGTGCCATGGCCAGATGAAGCTGGACAGGTGAATCTGCCAGGATCTGCCTTCCCAGATGTGCTATGGTGTTTCAGTTTAAAAAATATACACCAAAGAAGATCTGTAACTGCTAGAGGTGTCTCAGTAAATAGACAAAAGAGCTAGACAAAAACCTGAGTTCACCACCACAGCTATACAATTCTAAAATTCTTCCTTTATTGATATATTAAAACTAGTTAAGCAGATAAAAATCAAACTCCCATATTTTAGTTCAAAGTATGATAAGTGCTTTCAGCAGGGTTGCCTTCTTCAGATCGTAAAGTATTTTGAGTTTGGTGAACTAGATATATTGGTATTAACCAATCAAATGATTTTTTGTGAGACACACCTTCATGTTATCCAATTAAGTTGTATCCAATAGTTTGAAGGAAAAGGGGGCAAGCCACTAGGATTTAACCAATAGTTAAGCACCTATTCTTCAGTATTGGTATTAAAGGAACCATCAGGTTTAAACCTGGATATCTATGTGCCTTTAGATTTATAATCCATTTAATTTCACAAGTTTCTATACGATTCTCTGCATTGTTTCCTCTTATATTCACAGGTAAAAGTTATATAACTTGGAAATGAAACTTATGTATGGGAAAGCTATAATATGTCCATTAGACTGTTTTTGTTGTGTAAATGCGAAATATCTCTTATGTGTCTTAAAACCCTGTCTTTAAAATGCTGGTCTGTTTTCCCCACATAAAAATCTTGGCACTGTTGACAGGTCACCAGGTCAACTAAATGTTGACTATTGCAGGTAGCTGAAACTCGAAAATGGTAAACTGTTAGAGTGCTGGGATGTGTAAAGGAATTATTAGTATCAATATGTTGACATGCTTTACACCTTCCACACTTACATGTACCTTGTCTCTGTTTTTTATTTTTATTAGGAAAAACATGCTTGTTATAAAGTAACCTTTTTATATTCTTCTTATTTTAGAACACACACTTGGGATGTTCCCCTACAATATTTCTGAATTTTCTCATCCTCCACAAGGATCGGCGAAATTTCTTGATAATGTCACAGATCTTTTTTTTTATCTGTACTACACATAAGTATACAATTAATCTGGTTTATTCCTTTTTGTTTGCTACTATTATTTACATTTTCTCCCATCAATCTATCTGATCTATGAAAATATGGACGTCCTTTGGTAGACCTCAGTAAACCTGGTTCGATTCTCAAAGTAAGTTCCTTATCCCTGTAGCCTCTCTCTTGCAGATGTTCATGTAACAACATACATTCCTTATCAAAAATGTCATCTTCTGTAAACAATCTTGAGAGTCAAACCATCTGCTTTTCCATAACATTCTTGAAGGTAAACCCTGGATGCATACTACTTCTATGTAAGTAGTGATTTTTCCAGGTAGTCTTTCTATGAATACCAGTGGTTAAACCTTGGCCAGGATCATAGCAGGTTAAACATTCTTAGAGCTAATAGACACAGTTCCTTACCTGTCAGACCTGTTGAAGAAATATGTGTTAACACTACCTGACTGTTTCTGCACATATTCACATCTTCACAGTTACATATGTGACACTGACAGGAGTGCCTGGCACTCATGCTTGGGGGGTGTGGTACTGACATACTCCACCAGGGTTTCTATCTGTATCCCTGGTTATTATCATCAGTGACCATTAGCCTTGATAGAGTGACACTTGAGGGACATGTATCGGAACAAAATGCTTAGTGTATGTACTTATCTTGCTGTTAATTGCAGCCTTGGGTTTGGACAGTGGATATGTTGAACACAGAGTGTGTTGGTAAAGCCTTCTTACAGCTATTACAAACATTTTCTTACCTCGCAGACCTGTGGCAGTAATTTATGTTAATGCTACCTGACTGTTTATACAAATATTCACATATTCTTTTTTGACAATATGCATTCAGTGTACTACCACTGCTAGGATGCAAACCGTGCCTGTTTGTGCAAATAGGTACACCACAGCTGTGTTTCATCACAAGGAGCTACTGAGGAACTACTGACTCATGCTTGACTTTTTTCTCCCTAGTACTGTTTGGTTTGCACAATCTGGCCTTGTAGTTAGACAAATACACTAGGTAATGACAACTGTACTGCAATTTTCAGACAACAGATACGTGTTTAGTTTTCAGTAATAGTTGCATAAAACAGTTATTTTCTACCAGAAACAGAAAACTATGCAGAACTTGTACACATTTATATTCCTACCACACCATGACAATGTAAATGCAGCAGTCTGAGGGTTTTATTTTTATTCCATGTTACAGAAACCTTTATTCACCTGATAACAGTCCTTTATTCATTGCACTCAGTGCACTGTTTACCTACTAGTTGTTGACAATCTACTACTTTCTATTTATTTACCCTGCATAATGCAAGCTAGATATTTACTCACAAGTCTCACAGTGCAGCCTTAGCAGCCTGCTGGCATGTGCATTGATATTTGCAGCCCACTCATCTGCAGCTGTACAGGAGATAAATAAACATTTATGCACACCTATTGGTTACATACTCAGGCTGGCCTTTGCAGAACACTAATTGATACTGATACTTACACACTTCAGGGACATTCTGTGCCTGTGCATCTTGGATCCACTGGTCCAAGAGATCCCTCTTCCTATGCTTCAGGTCAGTGTAATGGTGATGGACCTGCTCACCAGTCCGAGGGATACCAATAGCACTGGTGAAGTCACATGTGAAATGATTCCAGGCTTCCGCTTTGTATTGAGATCCCTGGTACTGGTCCTGCAGCAGTCTCCTTCATGGTCTTTTAAAAGGAGTCCAACCATGACCCTGCACTCCTGCATGCCTCAACACTGCATCTGAAAGTGCACACCCTCACCAATGCCAGCCATAGTGCCTGCAGTGATCAGCTACAACTGGTTATGGTTGTATTCCCACCTATGAGGTTTAAATAGGGCTGATTTCCAACCCCTTGCCATGATTGGATGATTTTGAATATGCTGAGCTAATCTTTACTAAACTGACACCTCACATTTGGACCTGCTACACTACCCTAGTTAACAAAGACATGCATCTGGAGCATTTCTCCCCGGGCCTCCGCTGAAAACAGGCTCTGTGGAACCTAGTCGGACTTTCCCTGTCAACAAATGTTAAATAAATAAATAAATAAATAAACATGCTTAGCTAAGATAAGCATTGCTTAAAGGGGTAGCTGCTAAACACTGCTTACCAGTGTACAAACCCACTTAGCTACACTAATTATTGCTAAGCATTTAAATTTAAGCAATGCTTACACTGGCAAAGCATAGCTGAGCACAATTTAGCATTGTTCAGCTTTCATTTTATGGACTATCAGGATTGTGGGGTTGATTCTTCATTAATAACATATTATGATATGTATGTTTACCTTCCATAACATCCCCTTATGTGCTTTCCTTACATTATATTCTTGTGTGGCTATACTGTATGGGCCACTTGTGTTTATATGGGGGGTTCCCATCTTTACTAAACTGACACCTCAGATTTGGACCTGCTACACTACCCTGGTTAACAAATACATATTATTTACTACCTATTTATAAAAAAAAATAATTTTTAGTGCTGCTTTCACATATAAAATTGAATGGATAGCATTGTGGCTTGAACCATGAATGACTACATGCGAGGTGAAAACTAACCACTCTGCTATCTCACTTTGGGCATTTTGGCTGTATATTTCTATTTAACTCCTTAGGATGTTTAAGCTATGCTGAACACAGCTGCGTGATGCGCACACCCTCTCAGTTACTCTTAAACTTCAGTGGGGATGGGAAAAAAAGAAATTATTTGTTTTATTTTTCTTAGTTTAGGGATATACACATAGGTAACAGTCATACCTCTCCACCTCTTAAAGCATAAAATCTGGGCAAAGCCTAATATGATGGGGAGACAAGAAGGGACAGATTTTAAATATTGCTCTTACAAACTTAGAAAGTTGATAGAATAATAGGTTTTGCATTAGCATGACTTATTTGAAGGATGTGGAGTCTTAGACTCAAATGTTTATCATTATTTAATTACTTCGATCCTCAGCTCTTTGTCCAGATAGTAGGAGGAACACACCTAACATATGAAGCACAAATTTGGACATTTTGCGAATATCTGTTCAGTTGGGAGATATGCTAACAATGTCGGCGGATACTGTTTTTGTTTTCAAAGTGCAGTATGGCACTTCCTGAGTGCAGGGAGTGTGTTTACTGTGCGAGCCCTTTTTGGACATGCCCTCTGCACTCGTTCACGGATCGTGCCCGTACAGGTTATACAGCATCACACCTTCATGAATATGCAAGGCACGCTGTTGTGCTGCATGGGCACGATCCACTTCATGCAAGAATCCCAGGTATTGTCTTTGCAATGTGACATAGGACCTTTCAACCCTCCTGGTACATACACCAAGGCCGCTCTCTATTATATCCTCCACCAGCACTGTCATCTCCTGCAGGGTGGCAAAATAGCCACCTTCACTACTACTGCTCTTGGAGGGTACCACCACAACAGCAGCCAAGGCAGAACTACCTGACTTACTTGGATAAGACAGGGCAGGGGTTGTGGATGCAACACTGACATGTTGTGACCCTGAAGTGTTGGGTGTCTGTGCTACTATCTCTGGAGGTATGGTCAGTATATCTCTATGTACTATTGATTACTTTTCATTAGCAAGTTATGCAAACAGCAGATTGTTAATAAATCATAGCCCCCCCCCAAATAAAAGAGACAAGGGTGGGGTGAGACAAAAAATAAGAGATAATTAGATACATTTCATGTAACAGTACTGTATACTTTCTACAAACTGTTATTTTGCAATACATAAACAACTATTATAATTTGTTATTGCACACCTTTGCCACATCTATATATGATGGAAAGGAATGTATTATTAAATAAACATGTATCACTGCTCTAATATAAGAAACAGGTGCTTTTATTTTACTATGATGAATTGTTATTATGGAATCTAAGTTAATAATTATAATTATCATAATGTAATCATGCTTGACAGGCTCCTGTTCAGATCTTATACATAATTATCCATTTTTTTGCTGGTCAAAATTATTAGTTAAAAAAAATAAAGAAAGAAATATTGCTTCTGGCTACTGAACTCACATACAATATACCTGATATTCTAATTGTCTAATGCAAGCAGCAGCACTTATCGAGGAAGACATGCATGCTTGAGATGAATGATGTGGTATGCCTGCTCGAGATGCTAGTGTTTGAGGGAGTGAAAATAATATTATGGATTTCCTTTTCCTTTGCATTAGACTTACCTCATGACTCTCTGAGGTGAGTTAATCTCTCCTGGTGCACTCCATGGTTTACAGAAATCTTATCTGCAGCTGTAGAGAACAAAAAGAAGGCAAATATATATCAATGCATAATAAGTAACTGCATTGGCTGGCAAAATAATTACTGCAATATTATAGACAGGTTATGGGTCATTATACTTGCACAACTGGGGGGGGGTGTTATTCCTTTTTTATTATTTTTATTCCAGTTTGATGACCAGGGAGGTCCACTGGGCTTAGGGAGCCCATTTTCAGCAGAGGCCCAGGGAGAAAAGCTCCACATTACATAGTTTAGTTACAGAGAATCTTGCAAAAAATTATTTGCTTAGCATACTTTAGATAGGTACAATTAAGAAGATGAAGAAAGCAATTACAATTTCATTTTAGCATGAGAAACAGGCAATAACAATTAAGATTCAAAGTACAGTTTTTGTTATTTACAGTATGTACAATTGTGTCAGGTCAACTCGAGTTCAGAATTAGCCAGGAGAGTAAGGGGAGGAATCGTTATGATGTGTGAGGGGAAGAGCACAGTTGCATTTCCTGATTGAGAAAAGATAGGAATGTAGCTGAGTTTTAAAGTTTTCAAAGTTTTTGCAGGTCCTTAGTGAAGCAGGGAGAGAGCTCCATTGTTTTGCTAAGGAAATTGCTAGGAGATGCTGACCTGCAGGGCAATTGAGTTTGTGGACAGAGATTAGGTTTTGATGAGTAGATCTGAGAGCTCTGTGAGGGGTGTAAGGTTGGAGGATGTTGGATAGTGCAGGGCAATTAGTAGGTTGAAATAATAATTCATGGGCTGTGATGATTTGGAGGTAATCTATATGGTTGGGGAGCTCAAGCCAATTTAACAAATGAAGGGAAGTACAATGGTGGGAGGAAGCTTTGGCCTTGGTAGCAAATTTGGAAATTTTGTTGTAACAGACCTCCAGTTTGGAGGCAAGAGTGGGGGATAAGTTAGTTAATAGGGGAACACCGCACAGAAGTGGCTAGAGTTAGTCTGGTGGAGGGAGAGAGGAAGTGGCTGTTTCTGTATAGTAAACCAAGTTTTATATGGGTTTTCCTAATGTTTTGCTGGATGTGAGTATTGAATTTTAGGTGTTCATCAATAGTAACTCCGAGAAGTTTGGCGAAGGGGACAACCTCTATAGTAGAGTTGTTTAGGCTGGTAATTTGGAATGATGTTTTGCCTGTACGGGAAGCATTAGAAGGAAAGAATAGAAGTATTTTGGATTTGCTAGCATTTAGTGAGAGATGATTTTGGAGCATCCAGTTTTCAGTGGTGGAGAAAGCAGTTTGAGTGGCTGTTTGGAGCTCAGGAAGGTTTGATTCTCACTCCTAAATTCATCCCCCCATCAGCTTAGGACATCCTGCTCGGACTTTCTAAGGCACTATAGAGGTGATGACATTATTCCCCAGTGCACAGAATGCCAGTTGCACTGGAGATAGCCTTGGATAAGGTATTTCAAGCCTTAGCCTTATTCCGAGAGCCAGTATAATCCCACTGCAGCAGGCTCTGACTGTACAGCTTCTTGAGGAGTATCACAAATATCCTGGACTCCTCAACTTCCCACCTTTGTGCTCTAAATTTAGCACTGCTCTCACCATCATTCTTTGCACCATGGAAATTTGACATTTACTAATATCTGAATGAATGGAGATATGCTTCAGAGAGGCCTGTATGTGTGTGTGGTTCTGATCTGGTCTTGGAATGCAGACAATTCTATGTAAAGGTATCACATCACTGGATTAGACCCTTTACTGCAATTAAACATGGTTGACATGGATCCAGTTTAATGTGGGGATCATGATAGGTCTATTTATGTTACATGTATACTTCAGAAGACATAAGGGTCCTAAACACATAGTTGGGATATGTGATGAGTCATAGTGATTAGGGAGATGTACTGTGCCCATCATATATATGCAAGTGATTTTATCTGAAATATAGTAATTGACAAGTGTATGAAGGTTTGCATACATTTGATTGTGTTTATATGTATAACAGTAATAAAATATGCTAAAACATGACCTGAGACGTACCTCCCTGGAGTACATGAAAAGAGACATAAAGGAGCTCTCTGAGCATGTAGCCCAGGCCGGTATGACCCTGATCTTCAGTAGCATCTTACCCTCACCAAGAATGATGCCACAATATGAAGACAAGATGATCAATTTTGAACAATTGGCTTAAGTACTGGTGTCATTCAAAGGGGATCCAATGCCTGTCAGCTTGGGATGATATGCTCGACAAGCCACAATGCTTCGCTAGGGACGGCTTGCACCTGTCACCCCTGGGCTTTTGGATATTGGCAAAGGCTCTTGCTACCCCCATAGTGCCTTTTTTAGGCAAGGCTCAAAAGACAAACTCACCTCCATAGGTATCACAAGGGATAAGAAACTAAGAGTAATGCTACTCAACGTCAGAAGTCTAAACCTCAAGATGCACGTGCTCGAAACTCTCTTTAACATGGAGAACATCGATATCTGTGCAGTAACAGAAACCTGGTTCAGGGCTCCCGAGAGCACCCCAGCACTACCAGGTTATACCTCATACCATGCTTTTCGGCCCCAAAACTTGGACCAAACCACAAAAGGAGGGGGAGTATCGATATTCATCAAAGATACCCACACCTCCAGGTTGGTGGCAAAGCACGAAGCATCAGAGACTATCCATGTGCAACTAACAGTGGGTAAAACTGCCTTCCAGTTTATAGCCTGCTACAGACCACCCTCCCAAACCCAGGAACCCCACTCGGCCTTTCTGAGAATACTGGAAAATATGAAGGTCTCTCCAAACACCATTATATTGGGCGACTTCAACTACCCAAACATAGACTGGGAGCATTACTCTAGCTCCAACACCCTAGCCCAAAGGTTCCTAGAATTTATAAACTCAAATGCTATGGAACAACTTGTTACCACTCCCACAAGAGGGGAAAACATACTGGACCTGATCATCACCAACATGGGGACTCTATGCTCCAGACCAGAAGTGTATCCCTCACTGGTAAGATCAGACCATAAACTAATCTCACTGGATATTCACATCCCGACCTCACCCGCTGCCCAGAAAACCACAGTGAAAAACTTCTTTAAAGCAAATTTCACACTCCTCAAAACCGAGGTGGAATCCTTCAAAGCCCCCGGGCCTGTGGAAAATATGGCCCAGACCGCAGAATCCTTTATAAACGCATTCTATGAACACCTTCAGGGATGCATGGATCATGCGATCCCAAATAAAACCAAGACCCAATCCTCCAAAGGCAGATGTCCTGTCTGGTGGACCCCAGCCATAAACAAACTATACAATAGAAGGAGAAAGCTACTAAATGATAGAGCAAAATCCCAAAAAGGGAAGGCATCACTAATAAGTATTAGCAAAAAACTACGGGCACTAATGAAATTGTCTAACGCCAGCTTAGAGAGAAAAATTGCACAGGACACTAAGGATAATCACAAGGCTTTCTTTAGTTATATATAAACAACAAAGACTATCAGTGAGTCCCAGCTCTACCTTCCAATAAAATTTATTTCGTTGAACAGTTCCTTCTCTAGCGCCTCGGCCAACAGCCTTTACAGAGTAAAACAGTAAAACTCATAAAACACTTGCAATATATACAAAAAACCAAGTAATCAATCAATTACATAATTAAACTATCAAATCACATAGCTTAAATATATTTAAAGTCATAGTCTTAAACAAGACATTGCCAGTTACATTCTCTGTTCATTCCATGTGGATGCAAAGTCCCAAATTTCATAATCAAAATGCATTCCTTTTGTCTTAACATATTTTTTTGCCTATCAACATCATTATAATATAATGGAACATGTTCCAGAACAGACACTTTTATATTCTCAATATTTCCATGGTGCACTGAGTTAAAATGTTCAGCAATAGGACTAGTAATTTTATTATTTTAACATCTCTAATATGTTCTTTTATCCTATCTGCTAGCATTCTTTTGTTTCTCCAATATAATATTTGTTACAATCACAGAATATGACATACACAACACCTTTGCTCATACATGTATATTTGCCTTTTGTAACAAAAATTTTGCCATTTATTTTATTCACTTCATTTACAACATGTTTACATATAGCACATTTTCCACAAGGAATGTTCCCAAATTCTTCACAACATTTAATTCATTAGTACAAGGCTTTTATAAATGCTGTGTATCAGAAAGTCCTGTATATTTTTCCCCTTTCTATATGATGTCATTAATTTTATATTTTTCAGTGATGTTATATCTTTTTAATAAAATTCCAATATTCCATAATGATTTTATTACCAATCATAGAGAAGTTAGTGTACTTTGTAACAAAAACATTCTCTCCTGTTCAGTCCCATATTTATTGCTCCTTTGATAGTTATTTTGTCTATTAGTGCCCTTACTCTGTTTAAAGGCTCTATGCAAGGTATTTTCTACATCATCTGGGTTATACCCTCTATTTTTAAATATCTCAGCCACTTTATAGGCCTCCCTAAAAGCCATATTAATATCAGAATTGAGTCTTTTTATTCTCAAAAATTCCCCATAGGGGATGGCTGACAACGTATGGGGGGGATGGCAACTATCTCCCCACATTTTCCAGCTTATTTCATCAAATTTTCTATGAATACTAGTATATATGGGAAAGCCATTATTGCCCCTAAGCGAAATATCCAAGAAATTAACCTGATTTCCCTTTTGTATGTCACTAAAATGGAAATGTCACTGGAAAATATGGCCCAGACCGCAGAATCCTTTATAAACGCATTCTATGAACACCTTCAGGGATGCATGGATCATGCGATCCCAAATAAAACCAAGACCCAATCCTCCAAAGGCAGATGTCCTGTCTGGTGGACCCCAGCCATAAACAAACTATACAATAGAAGGAGAAAGCTACTAAATGATAGAGCAAAATCCCAAAAAGGGAAGGCATCACTAATAAGTATTAGCAAAAAACTACGGGCACTCATGAAATTGTCTAACGCCAGCTTAGAGAGAAAAATTGCACAGGACACTAAGGATAATCACAAGGCTTTCTTTAGTTATGTTAGGAACCTGGGTGGTAATTCCCAGATATGCTCAGAATTAGTCCAAAATGACAAAAAATACACTGAACCCACAGACATTGCCAACATCCTAGCTGACAGGTTCCCCCCCCCTCCCCACCAAAAGGGCAAATATCTATCCCAGCAGAGTGCTGCCCCCGTGACATCTCAGATGCTCAGGTAAGAGCCACCCTCTCCAAAGCAAAAAACACAGCATCAATGGGACCAAGAAGAGCTAAACCCAAACATAAAACTACTGTTCAATCTCAGCCTTACTACAGGATATGTGCCCAAAGAGTGGCGTACAGCAACAGTGGTCCTTCTCCATAAAGGTGGTGCCTCAACGGATCCTGGAAACTATCGCCTCATAAGCCTGACTAGCTTGGTCTGCAAAGCTATGGAAAGGATCATCATGGACCTCATAAATAAAGATATTGGAGACCTACAGACACTGGATCCTACCCAGTTCGGCTTTGTTAAGGGCAGATCCTGCCTCTTAAACCTGGTTGATTTCTTTGAAACAGTCACCAAGGCCATTGACGAGGGGAAGGTGGTCCACACAGCCTACCTGGACCTCAAAAAAGCCTTCGATACAATACCCCACTCGGGCATTATAGATAAGCT
This sequence comes from Protopterus annectens, assembly GCF_019279795.1. NCBI lineage: Eukaryota > Metazoa > Chordata > Ceratodontiformes > Protopteridae > Protopterus > Protopterus annectens. The sequence goes on from NC_056733.1 coordinate 1,369,651,050, forward strand.
CACCAGCTTAAATATAAACCCCTGTGTCACTAGATGGATTGCAAACTGGCTCAAGGACAGAACCCACATGGTTAGAATTGCTGGAGCCATGTCAGACTCCAAACCAGTTTCAAGTGGTGTCCCACAAGGCTCAGTCCTGGGACCTCTCTTGTTAAGTATATATTTCTCAGAGGTACAGGCCAACACGGAAGGACTGTGGCTGACCAAGTTCACAGATGACTGCAAACTGGGTGCCATAATCGACTCTCCAGCCGACACAAGCATCCTCCAAAAGGGCATCATAGAAACAGACAACTGGTGCCAGAGCCATGGCCTCAAGCTAAATGCCAAAAGGTGTATAGTCATCCCCTTTGGCAAAAATAAAGTGCCCACAAATTACCACATAGGTGGTAATCCATTAAGTACAGAAGAAGTAATTAGGGTCCTGGGGACCCAAGTTGATAGCAATCTCTCATTTGACAACCACGTGGCCAAAGTGATTAGAAAAACATTTTATATAGCCCACCTAATCATGAAGGGATTCACATCTAGATCAGGGGAGGTCATCGTGCCTCTTTACTCATCCCTCATCAGGCCCATAATTGAGTACAATGCCCCTTTTGGGATGTACCTTACCAGACACCTGCAGCAACTGGAAAGACCCTAAAAGTACCTCACCAAGAGGATCAAAGGGCTCAAACAGATGCCATATGCTGCCCGGTTAAAGAAACTCCGGCTCTACTCAGTGGCATACCGCCTGTTCAGAGGCGATCTGTGCCTGACATATAAAGCCATGTCCAACCCGGAATTAATGGACATGCTGCACCTCAGAAAATCCAAATCCCATCGAGCTACGCGCTCGAGAGACTTGAACCTCAGCACTGAAATAAATAGGACATGATGGAGGGACAGATTCATAACCCAGAGGCTCCCTTCACTCTGGAATAAAATCCCAGTCCAGGTTAGGCAGAGTCCCTCATTGACTCTCTTCAAGAGGAATCTTGATGAGTGGATGGGAGATTGTAGGTTTACCCCGGGTATCACTTCTGTGTCACTGTTAGACAGAGGCACAGTATACTAACCTCGAAAAAGGGCATAGCAAAATAAATTTAAAATGAGTGGCGAAAGCCAAACACATTCTGGCTAGGCTTATAAATGCCCTAGGGCAGATAGCCTAGTATGAACCTATGAACCTATGAACCTAAAAAGCACATTTCCACTATCCAAGGCTCACTGATAAATTGCTCACAGGAAAAAATAACATTATCATTTTTCTTTACTGTTACAGTCCTATTCAAATATCTATCAGAAATGTACTTCTTATCTTGCAGGTGAATATAAGCCCTAAATAGCCTATTTGATTTAATGAAAGTCATTGCTCATGCATCTTGTACCATAAAGATAGCTGTATGACAGGTTGAATTTCACATCTCAGTATTGTCCAGACTGCTGAAGACACTGCACTGTTGACAGGTGTGGTTGATAAACTTAAGGTAGCCTAAACTAAATTTTTCATTGCATTCCTTAGCTAGTGAACAGTGTTTGTGTGATGCCAAGTGGAGAGCAAATGTACATTAAAATGAAAATTAAATATTGTGGATAATGGAAAAGTGATCACTAAACAAGACTTGAACAATGCTTCATGTGCCTTATTTCTCCCAGTTCACTTCAGTTGTACCTTGTAGCACAGAAATTGACATATGTCATGTGCAAGTACTCTCCCTATTGCAGAGTGCCAGGCAGCAATGTCAGGGACATTTGAGCTACTTTAGGCAGTCTAAGCTACATTTTTCATATTTTTTCCTTAAGCAATGAGCCATGTTTGTGTGATGCCAAGTGGAAAACAAATAGAAAAGACATTAAAAGTGTAACATATGTGAGACAACCCACCACTGGACCAGTAATCAAAGAGTCTCATTCCTCACTACTGGTAACAGTGGGGGATATACACTGGGAGGATAACAGGCAAACACACAGTATTTCCAGATGCAGCTCTCTGCATCAAGTACAGTTTCTCTTAAGAGCATACAGAGACCACAGTCAGTCTGGGGCTGGTTTCTCACTCATTCCCCAGATCCCCAGTAAGACTCCACATTGGCACAACTACAGAGTTGAGATCTCAGCTGGGTGACCAAGCCAAGACAAGACCTACCACCACCCTCTCTGCCCTACCAGTGCTTTGTGCCTCTGCCCAAATAGCTGACACACACACACACACACACACACACACACACACACACACACACACACACACACACACACACAGACACACACACACACACACACACACACACACACACACACACACACACACACACACGCGTGCACACACACACTCTTTGAGGTTTGATTTGCATATAGACACACCTGGGAGAGGCTGGCTCAGGTTTACTAGCTCATCCCCCTTCTGCTCAGACTATAAGGTAGTTACTACTGCCTCCAGTCAACTCCTTATTAACTACATTAAGGCACTTAACAAAGGGTGTCCAATCTTACTGTGTAATATTAATATTAATGCAAATGTTAGTTTGACCAAGAGCAAGACTGTTAGGAGTGGCCCACACAGTATCACCAAATAAATAAGCAAGTACCCTCTAAACTTAAATATCTCTACACAGATCAGCCACAATGAAAGATTTAAATATATTTAATAAAAATATTTAAAGAACAAGAAAATACTCAGTATATATTAACAGTGACATCAGAGTTCAAAACTACAGGAAATATTTAAAACAACATTGCAGGACAGTCTCAAATATATAAAGAAAATATCTAAACTAACCTTTACTATATTCACCACTGTATCTAAGAGAATTACTATACCCTAGTTAACTTACTTAATTAGAGCAAGACAGATACCATGGTGAATGGTTCTTGTCAGGTCCAAGACAGAATACAGAATGCTCTCCTCTATAAGAGTCTTCTCAAATTAATATCTCAAATATTGCTGCTGGGATAGTTTGCAGAATTATATCATTTCTTGTCATCTGACTTTACCCCAGATGAAACTTCACTGCTGGAATATGGCAGTATTTAGCATCTACCTGTAAAAATACATAGACCTCAGATCTTTGACAGATGCTGAAAGTCATGAAACAATTACATTTCTCCACATTTCAAGATTATTTATTATTTCACTTGAAAGACAATACAGAAATCTCCCTATTACAGACAGTATGTCTCTGTCTCTTTGAAATCTAAAAGATACCATCTTTTATTGCATTGCCATAAAGCAATTTAATTTCAGCTATTTTTCTGAAGTTAATATCCTGTATTCCAGTTTCCACTGCTAAAATATATATATTTAAACAGTTACAATAGTGCATGTATATTTCTGTTCTATGACAGTAGGGCACATTGTGGTTACATTACAAACAGCAATTTGCAATCATTCTTTCAACCTCCACTTATGTACCAGCAGTTTGATATACACATGGCATACAGTTCTAATACATTTGTAACACAAGCATCTTATATAAATCATGTTGATATTCACAGATGACTTATAATTATTTACAACATTCCAAATAGTTGCACTGGCAGTATTTACCTTTGTAACAATATGTTAGGAAAATTACAGATAGTGAATGAAATGCAATGCAATGCATGGGCATATGTAGCAATGACTGGGCAAGATGTGCATTCAAGTGAACAAGTCTGCATTTTCACTATTCCTTGAATCAGACATGCACTTTGTGGAACACATTACCAGACATGTAGTTACTGCTACAATATATTACAGTGGCAGACTAAAGATTGCATGTTGTTAGCAATATGAAAACAGTTGATTTTTAAATAACAATACAATGATATTGCAAACTTGATTAAATATATATTCAGACACTTTTCTGTAAAGATATCACATCAGTAGATTAGAACCTTTCATCAGATATACTTCATCTATAAGCTCAATGCACTTACAATTTATGCCACAGAGAAATTACATGTCAGATGTATTTTCTTTCCAGAGTACTATCCACAGTGCTGTTGGCCATGTGATGTCACCTCGATGGTTTGTGTGACCTATGGAAGACAAAACTTTTTCAACTTTTTTCTTAAGTCATAAAAATGATTTTCATGCTACCAGCAGTTGCACAAATGATAAAAGCCAGTTCTGAAATATTAAGACTGTTGCTGTCCTATATCAGTGAATGTACTTGCAGAGGTTTTCTAAATCCCTTCTCCCTGCCACACCCTTATTAGGAGTATATTAGAGAGGGGAAACTGTAAAAGCTGATTGTTCTTGCTGCCAGGGTAATCATATATACATGTAAGCCATTAACAGGTAACTCTTCTCAATGACCATCCTTGCATTGTTAGGGTGTGTTCATGGATATGTGTAGGTACTTACACTATGTTTATATTCCCTACACGTAGTGCAGCTTTTGGTATTCAGGAATGGTAATAATATCAGACTTCATTTGCACACTCACAGAACCCATAAGGCTGAGTCTGCACTATGTGAAGGTAATGGTGTAGGCAGTGTCCTTGTATCATAATGGGGACACTATTTTGAAACACAGAGCTAAATACTGGTAGAATAGCAGGACGTTGGGATATTTAACAATTTTCTACAGTGCTGTTTCATCAATGTATATTGCTATTTCTTAAATAATGTTTTCATTTTAACATTTACAAGTGAAGTGCAATGACAGATGAAAGTATGTATAAAAGTTTAAATGTGTTTACCTTTTACATTGGCCAAAGATATTTCTGCATTTCTACAGTTATACTACTGAATGCTGCATGACAAAATATATTATTCAATTTGTATGTCATGTGTGCACACTTTTTGCAGATTATGGTATTGTAAATATATAGGGAAGTCTGGTGCTATTTATCTGTGTTAGCAGGGAAAGGAAAACATGTTCTGTTTGTGCATTTCTACTAGACTTAACTCCACAGCTGTGGCTATGGAAGCTGTAACTGTTTGGTGTTACTTTTCTAATGCTGCATTGATAATTGTTTTTGTTAATGCAGAAATGTATTACAAAGTTTAAGTCTGCGTTATCTCTTTTATAGAGGAGTTATATGATCTGCACTGACAACTGAGTTCCAGATATACATACTTTTATGTGTTTTTGGGGAGTTGGTGGTGGTGTGGTTTAATTGGGGTTAATTTTTGTGGAGTCATAGGGCATATACATATTTTAATATGAAAGTAATCAGTTATATAACTTTTTTCTTTACAGTTTCTACACTTCCTTATCACCAGTGCAGTTATGAATTGAGTCCTTGGGGTTGCCCCTATCAGAGCAAAGTCATTAAATGGTTAAGTAAAGGTTGTGAGATCTAGCAGGCATCAGTTTTCATATTTATAAGTGCATGGGATCTTAAGATTTGACCTAGATAGTGATTGTGTGTTATCCTTTGCCTCTTAGCCAGAGCTAGGTCATACTGTGCACACCTCCATCTGCCAGCACCATCTGCAGATGATGGCTCTTGCTTAGATTCCTCATCTGTATCTGTTGCTGTTGCTGCTGGCCCTACCTGTGGTTCATGAAACTGCATTCCTGTATCTTCCTCTCCATGATGGAGCTGTTTCCTGAGAATGATACTGTTAACATGGCACAGACTGTAAGTATTCCAGTTCAGGTGCTCAGCTCATACTTCAGTTCACCTTCTG
>NC_056733.1:1369661654-1369864154 GCF_019279795.1 Protopterus annectens
GAGTGACAGATACATTTAAGGTGGAGGTAGGATTACATCAAGGATCAGCTCTGATCCCTTTCTTATTTGCAGTGGTGATGGACAGGTTGACAGATGAGATCAGACAGGAGGCCCCGTGGACAATGATGTTTGCAGATGACATTGTGATATGTAGTGAGAGTAGAGACCAGGTTTAGGAGACACTGGAGAGGTGGAGATATGCTTTAGAGAGGAGAGGACTGAAGGTCAGCAGGGCTAAAACAGAATATATGTGTGTAAATGTGAGGGAGGGGTAGAGGAATGGTGAGGATGCAGGGAGTAGAGTTGGTAAAGGTGGATGAGTTTAAGTGCTTGGGATCGACAGTTCAGAGTAATGGTGAGTGTGAAAGAGAGGTGAAGAAGAGAGTACAGGCAGGATGGAATGGGTGGAAAAGAGTGTCAGGAGTGATTTGTGACAGACATGTACCAGTAAGAGTAGAAGGGAAGGTCTACAAGAGGATAATGAGACCAGCTATGCTATATGGGTTGGAGATGGTGGAATTGAAGAAAAGGCAGAAGTCAGAGCTGGATGGGGCAGAGTTAAAGATGTTAAGATTTGCACTGGGTGTGACTAGGATGGACAGGATTAGGAATCAGTATATTAGAGGGTCAGCTCAGGTTGGAAAGTTTGGAGACAAAGCAAGAGAGGTGAGATTGGGTTGGTTTGGACATGTGCTGAGGAGGGATGCTGGGTATATTGGTAAAAGGATGCTAAGGATGGAGCTGCCAGGTAAGAGGAAAAGAGGAAGGCCTAAGATAATGTTTACGGATGTGGTGAGAAAGGAAATGCAGGCGGTTGATGTGAAAGAGCATGATGCAGAGGACAGGAAGAAATGGAAACAGAAGATCCACTGTGGCGACCCCTAATCTGAACATCCAAAAGAAGATGATGATGATGATATATATATATATATCTATATATATATATATATATATATATATATATATATATATATATATATATATATATATATATATATATATATATATATATATATATATATATATATCTAGAGAGAGAGAGCTATCTATATATATATACATATATACATATATATATATATATATATATATATATATATATATATATATATATATATATACAGATCTATATATATACATATATTTATATATATATATATACATACACAGCTATATAAATGTGCCTATATGTGTGTATGTATACATATATATATATATATATATATATATATATATATATATATATATATATATATATATATATATATATATGTGTATATATATATATATATATATATATATATATATATATATATATATATATATATATATATATGATTAAAAGCAGACCCCATATATATATATATATATATATATATATATATATATATATATATATATATATATATATATATATATATATATATATATATATATATATATATATATATATATATATATATATATATATATATATATATATATATATATATATATATATATATATATATATATATATATATATATATATATATATATATATATATATATATATATATATATATATATATATATATATATATATATATATATATATATATATATATATATATATATATGCACTCACATTTATATATAAACCCATATATATATATATATATATATATATATATATATATATATATATATATATATATATATATATATATATATATATATATATATATATATATATATATATATATATATATATATATATATATATATATATATATATATATATATATATATATATATATATATATATATATATATATATATATATATATATATATATATATATATATATATATATATATATATATATATATATATATATATATATATATATATATATATATATATATATATATATATATATATATATATATATATATATATATATATATATATATATATATATATATATATATATATATATATATATATATTTATATATATGATATGAGTCTATATATATATATATATATATATATATATATATATATATATATGTACATATATATAAAATCTCCAAACAGTCGCCTGTGCATGTATAACATGAAGTGCGTGCACGGAAAAATTCCACAATAGAACAACAAAGTAAATCCGGCACTGCACCATAACACCATAAGCCAAACAATAAGCTTTAAATAAAGCAGAAGGAGCAAATAAAGTACAGTTTTGTACCTACCATAAATGTAGATGTCCGAGAGGTATGCATCTGCAGTCCTAACATATGGGTTGTCCTGCCTCAGGCAACCCTTCGGTCGGCCGGATTCCAAAGTCTGGGTCTGGCCTCGGCTGATGTCGCACTTCACCCGACGTCATAGCTGCTGTGAATTGGGTATAAAGGCATCAGCCGACGCCATTTTCCTCAGTGTTTCTTGCCCCAGATGCCAGGTGCCCTCTAGGAAGGCTAAATTTGGATAAATGCAAATGGTTCCAAACAGTAGAGAGCAAACAATATAAGCATGTATATACATATATACAAACAAATACACCATAATAGATTCCCCCAGCTAGCTACAAGATGGGCAAATACCCTAGGAGTACCACAGAGGGGAAGGAGGGTGGGTAATCCTGACTGCAGATGCATACCTCTCGGACATCTACATTTATGGTAGGTACAAAACTGTACTATGTCGGATGCATCTGCAGTCCTAACATATGGGTAGAATACCATAGCCAAACTGGGGGTGGAGGCACTAAGATGATTATGGTGTAGTTAAGATCCCTTGCAAAACAGCAGTTGCAAAACCTGCTCGGGATCTGGAGTATAAAGGTAGATTATAATGCTTGGCAAATGTATGCACGGAGCTCCAAGCAGCAGCTTCTAAAATGTCTTTGGTAGCCACTCCTCGTAGGAAAGCTGTAGTAGTGGCTGTAGCCCTTGTGGAGTGAGGTCTGATGTTTTCTGGAGTTGTCTTTCCAAGGAAAGAGTAACAAAATCTAATGCAATTTCCTATCCATTTTGAGATTGTCTGTTTTGACATTGCTTTTCCTTCCATTCCTGATGCATACACTACCAGAAGCTGGTCCGTCTTTCTGTTGGTCTTGGTTCTGTCCAGATAATAGCGCAATTGCCTGTGTACATCCAATGTATGTAGTAGTCTTTCCCCCCTGTTCTGTGGGTTGGGGAAAAATGTTGGCAGGTGGATTGCTTGGTTCAATGATACCCTGGAGACCACTTTTGGCATAAAAGTAGGATTAGTTCTCAAGGACACTCTATCCTGATGGAAGTTAAGGAAGGGCTGTACTGCCATTAATGCCTGTAATTCAGAAACCCTTCTTGCTGAAGTGATTGCAAGCAGGAAAGCAGTTTTCCAAAATAAGAACTGTAATTCTGCTGTTGCTGCTGGTTCAAAAGGGGGAAGTGTTAACTTTTCCAGCACAAAGTTAAGGTCCCATGTAGGCAAAGGTGGCTTCCTTGGAGGCTTTACATTTTTAATTCCTCTCAGAAACTGCCTGAGTAGAGGATGAGAGAAGACTGGAGGATCCGTGTTGTATTCTGCTGAAATTGCTGATGCATTGAATCTTAATGGAGGAGTAAGACAGGCCATTGTGGAAAAGTTCTGCTAAGTATTCCAGGATGTTAGCTATGTTTGCTAATGATACATTTTCTCCTTTTGCTGCACTCCAAATGAGGTATCTTTTCCATTTGGCTGAATAAGTCTTCCTTGTGGAGGGTCTGCAAGCCTCCAGGGTAATGTCTTTAACCCTCTGAGATAAGTCTGGGTTATTTTGCTTTATGTAATATTCCAAGCACCTAGCTGCAGTGTTTTCAAGTTTGGATGAAGGATCTTGTAGTTGTTCTGTGTTAGTAGTAAAGGAACTAGAGGTAGAGGCCATGCGTGTGTCCGAGACATACTCCTCAGTAGCAGGTACCAATGCTGCCTCGGCCAGTCTGGAGCTATCAGGATGATCCTTGGGTGATCTTCTTTGATCTTCAGTAGTACTTTGTGCATCAAAGGAAGAGGTGGGAATGCATATGCTGTCAGGTTTTCCCAACTGAAGGATAGGGAGTCCACCTTCCAAGCCAGTGGATGGTATGTCCTTGTGCAGAATTTCCTCAATTGGTGGTTGTGTGGGGATGCGAACAGGTCTATTTCTGGTAGTCCCCATTTCTTTGTAATGGTTTTGAAGATGTCTGGATGCAGCATCCATTCGTGGGCATCTGTGGTAGTTCTGCTTAAGGTGTCTGCTAGTGAATTTTCTTTTCCTGGCACCAATTTGGCCTGGAGTTGAATGTTGTGGTTCAGGGCCACATTCCACAGGTCCATTGCCGTGCGGCATAGAGGATATGAGTGTGTGCCTCCCTGTTTGTTGATATACCACATGACTGTGGTGTTGTCCGTCCTTATCAGCAAATGACCTTGTTGAAGAAAAGGTCTGAATGTCAGAAGTGCCTGTTTCACTGCCAGCATCTCTTTTTGATTTATATGTAGGTTCAGCTGGTCTTGTGTCCATAGGCCTTGTATACACTTGTCCACCATGTGTGCCCCCCAGCCTAGGTCTGAGGTGTCCGTGGTGATAGTCTGGCTTGGGTGAGATTTGTGGAAGGGCAGACCTCTGTTCAACTGACAGGCCTGAGCCCACCACAGGAATTCTTGTTTCAGGCATGGAATTATTGGAATCTGGGCTTCTAGACTGTGCTTGTGTTGAGACCATACATTCTTTAGGTACCACTGCAACTTCCTCATATGTAGCCTGGCATGTGGAATCAATATTATGCAGGATGCCATGTATCCCAGGGCTTGCAGGACTTTCCTTGCTGTAAGCTGGTTCTGCGTTGTTAATGCCATGAAATAGAGTGGTAGTTGCTTTTGCTTTTCTGCTGTGAGAAATGCCATTTGATTTGATGTGTCCAGTTCTGCACCCAAGAATGTTATCCTTTGGGATGGTACCAGCCTTGACTTTTCATGTTGACTGTGTATCCCAGGGCTTGCAGTAGTTGTATAACCTTTTCCAAATCTTTTGTTAATTTGGTCTTGTTGTCCGCTTGTATCAGGCAGTCATCCAGGTATGGATAAATTTGAATTCCCTGAAGCCTGCAATGAGCAATTACTGATGCCAGGCATTTCGTGAATACTCTGGGTGCAGTAGATAAGCCAAAGGGCAATGCTGAGAATTGATAATGCTCTGATCCTGCAAGAAATCTGAGGTATCTTCTGCAATCTGGTCGTATAGGGACGTGCAGGTATGCCTCCTTGAGATCTAGAGTCACCAGCCAAGACTCCTTGCCCAGCATGGGAAGAAGTTGCTGTAGGGTCAGCATTTTGAATTTTGGAACAATGAGATATGTGTTCAGAGCGGACAGGTCGAGAATAGGTCTCCATTGGTTTTCTTTCCTTGGTACCAGGAAAAGTCTGGAGTAAAATCCTTGCCCCTGTTCCATAGGCGGTACCTTTTCTATAGCTCTCATCCTTAGTAGGTGGTTGATTTGTGCTAGAGCGTTTGTTTTTTGGTTTGGTGGTAGGTTTGGCATTCCTCTCTTTTTTGGTAGAGTGTGGAAGTGAAACCTGTAGCCTTTGTCTATTGTCTGTAAAATCCATTTGTCTCCTGTAATGTAATGCCAGTTTACGGAAAATAAGGCAAGCTTTCTGCCTAAGGGTGCTTGCAGTTGTTCCCTGGTAGGCGGTATCAGAGTCAAGTCATTGTGTCTGTCCTGTGGGGCTGGTCATAGCTGAATCTGTGGCAGTACTTCTCTAGTTGTTAGGCTGCCACTGACGTCCCCTGTAGGCACCTCTGGATTGACCTCTGCCTCTTGGGTGCCTATTTCTGCCTCTCTGTGCTCTGGAGGTGTCTGGAAAGGACCAATTCTTCGAAGGCCAATTTCTACTAAACCTCGGAGGCTGGACCTGTAAGAAATCCTTGACTGTTTGGACAGATTTTGCTTTTTCTTCCACCTTCTTTAGCACTTGCTGTGCAGTGGAGCCAAACAAACTTTGTTTCTCCATGGGAGCATCTAGAAGCTTTGACTTTACATGGTCTGGTAAGGATTGTTCTTTAAACCAGGCATGCCTTCTATTCACTGTTCCAGTCATAGCTGATCTAAAGGAAGCCTCCAGTGCATCATAGCCGCATTTTAAGGAATGATTACTGACCTGCTGAGTGCTATGTACCAAATCCTGAAGGGACTTACGGTCTATAGGTTCAGGAGAGGACAGTTTTTTATTTAGCTGGTCTAACAAAAATTCCTGATACTGAATCATGTGGAACTGACAGTTTAAGGCCCTAGCCGAAAGAGTAGCAGAAGTATAAACTTTTTTACCCCATCTCTCTAATGCTCTAGATTCTCTTTCAGAGGGAGGGTTTTGGCAGAGGCAGCTGCTACAGCTTTGGGGCCCTGTGAAATGGTTTCAGGATCTGCAATAGGAGCCTTATACAAGTGAAAGTGTGTGTCCGGGACCCTGTAATATCTGTCGGGCTTGGCAGAGGCCGGGGGAAGAGAGTCATGGGCAGTACAGTCATCATTATAAGCATCATCAACAACTGTAAGCACTGGAGGAATGGCTAAAGGCCTATGCTGTGGTAAATGTAAAAAGGTCCTTAGCCTTTTCCTTGAATCTGAAAAATCCTGGCCCTGCCATTGAAAATGCTCTCTCATAGCATGTAAGGTTTCCCCAAAAGAAAATTCCTCAGGAGGAGAGGCAGAAGGAATGGAGTCTTCTGCATCAGAATCCTCATAAGGAGAATATGGGCCTTCTGGAGGACCTGAGTTTTCTGAATCATCCGAGGAATAGTCTGTAGAAACAGGATCTGGGGGCTCTGCTCTAGGCCTCTTCTCTGGAGGGGGTTGAGAGGCCCTGTCTGGGTGAGGTTGGGATCCCCTGATCAAAGAAATGAGATCCTCAGCCAAGCTGAGCATTTGGGAACTGGAGGTAGGCCTGTGTGAGGGGGTTTTAGCAGGCAAGGCCTTAGAAGATTTAGCTGCTTTAGCCCTAGAAAAAGCCTTGATAGACATAGATGCAGGGGGCCTAGCAGCTCCACGTGCAGGAGTAGATATGTCTAAAGGAATAGTATCTGATAAATCCTGGGAGCCTGCTACAGCAGGGGTAAGTTCAGTAGCGGATTCAGCCATGCTGTGTGAGGCCTCGGCTATCGGAGGCAAGCTTTCGGCCGAAGGAAGAACCGAGGACTCGGTTTCGGCCGAAACCGAGACACTCGCAGTTGGCTTAACCGTGGTTTCGGCAGAAACCGCGGACCGCGAGTGTCGGTCCTTTTCCTTACGCTTTTTAGCTAATTGTGAAGTCGGGGTCTTCGACGGCATTTTGTAAGCAAAAGCGGGACCAAAAAACTCCTCTGCAAACTCCGACCGACGTCTAAGTGTCCGTCGGTTGAAGGAAGCACAGGCTAGACAAGCTGATACGTCGTGGTCAGGGCCTAAGCAAGGAAGGCAGTAAGAGTGGAAATCCTTATGAGGTATTTGTTTCCCACAAGTTAAACAATTATTTACTTTTTCTGACATCGGCTGAGGCAAGAAAGAGTCCCCAACGGGGTACTTAGCTTTTTAGAAGTCTTCGGTAGTAGAAATCTCTGGATCTGACCGACCGGCACTTGCGAACAGCTTCTGCTTCAGGCACCTCGCGGCAAGAAAGACTGAGGAAAATGGCGTCGGCTGATGCCTTTATACCCAATTCACAGCAGCTATGACGTCGGGTGAAGTGCGACATCAGCCGAGGCCAGACCCAGACTTTGGAATCCGGCCGACCGAAGGGCTGCCTGAGGCAGGACAACCCATATGTTAGGACTGCAGATGCATCCTTGAAGGACATCTTTCATAGCTCGCAGACAGCAAAAATACTCACTCCAAACCGGTTTCACCTCTTAGGCGTCAAAAGTGGATTATACCCAGTGCCTTCATCACAACATTAAATATGTCCCCCTTAAAGAGACATGCCCAAATTTTAAACAAGCACCAATATACAAATAAAAATAAAAATAAAAAGTACAAAAATACAGAAGAATACAAATGTCATATAATTAATGCAATTAATACACATATACACCTATGTATTTTACTATCCTTAATAAGTTTTTTGTTTTATTCACCCATAAACCTTATTTAGAAAAACTCATTTAAACCAGGTTTATATAGAGCTCCTAAATTCAATATCCACATTCTTTCCATTTTATCCAACAATAGATGTTTTTCAGTCTCCCTCATATTAATGCTACGTATTGTATCGATCCCTATAAATATAAAGTGTGCCATGACATGATCTATTTTATTTTTATATAGGGCACTTCTTACCTGCTGACATTTAATGTCACTTATATGCAGTGCCACTCTACTTTTAAAGGATCTTGATGTTTGGCCCACATAAAAGGCCCCACATTGATATATTGCCATATATACTATCCATTCTTTCCTACAAGTTATTAGATGTTGTATGTTATAAACCTTGGATGTATTAATGGATGTAAAATATTTAGTTTTAGGAATAATTTTACAATATGTACATCTACCACAAGGGTTACACCCTCTTGTGGTACCCAATTTTGTTTTTTTACACTCCATTTTACTATACCACAAAAGTGATTCCCCTATGTTTCTACCTCTTCTATACCCAAATTTGCAATATTCCATAAGATAACTACCAAAAAATTGATCTTGTTTCAAAATATACCAAAAATATTAATTATACCTCGAAATTTATAGGTATTAATTCCAATTGTAGTAATAAACCTTAAATGAACTATCCTCCCAGTGTTCTCATCATGAAACTCAGATTCAGAATTTAAACTTCTTTTCCTGCTGGATACCTTCAGTATCTCCTGATCTATAATATTTTTATTGTGTCCTCTTTGTTGGCAGAAGGGGGCAATTTGCGTAAATATATCGATACGTTGAGTTTGGATAAAGAGGATAACACATGGCTTGATGGCAGACAGTGGAATGTTACTAATGTGAGTAATACAGAAGCAAATACTCTGTCACAATTGCAACATGATTTTAAAGAACTGTCTTTAAATACTAAAAAATACTGCTCAATTATATGGCATATAAAACAGTTAAAGGCCTATTTGGGTGCTGGTATAGCACCACGAGGTTTGCATGTTTATGTGGAACCAGGTGTAGGAAAAGAAAACAAAAGTTTTCTGGCAAGATGGTGTTTAATACAAACTACAGCTTCAAAGCTTTTTGTTGAAAACACAACAAATTACACATTTTAAAGAAATTAGGTGGGGGGCTTCACCCCCCACACCCCCCAACTATATATACCAACTCCATGGTCGCACAACATTGGGGAGGGGGCAAATCCCAAGTTTTTGACTTGAATACTGGTTCTCAATCAAACGAGCTGTTGACCAAATGAATGTCAATCAAATGGTCTGTCGCTCTTATGAAGTAGACCCATATATATATATATATATATATATATATATATATATATATATGGGTAGCTATATAAATTATTGCACTATAGTGAAGGAAAGAGAAATCTCCCATTCCGCGCTATACATGTAAGCCAAAACAGAAGACTTTCCATTCCTCTGCTATAGTGTGGTCACAGAACATTCACATTTAAACTGCTAGGGTACAGGGGACCAGGCCCCCTGCAATAAGGTAATTTAACTTTTTCTTTTTTTAAACGCAAGGCTCCCATTCACAATTTCGAGTGAATGGAAGTTCGAGATTCTGGTCTCGAGATTATGAATTTTGAGCTTCCATCCATTCGATCTTGTGAAGGGGAGCTATAGATATACATACATATATATATATATATATATATATATATATATATATATATATATATATATATATATATATATATATATATATATATATATATATATATATATTTAAAGATAAATAGATATATAGCTATAGATATGTATATATGTATAGATATATAGAGATACCTATATAAAATTAATCTAAAGAGACACTGGAAGCAGGATAATTTTCTCATGGCAAAAGGAAAATAAAGTCATAGAACACTTTGTTTTGCAGATTCATACTAAACCATATTGCACCTTATTTTTCCCCAAAATTCTCAGTCAGCACTGTCTCTCTGGCATACAAGCTGTCTTAGAAACAAAATTCCAAGGCTACATGCTTCTCCTAGGCCCAACTTCCAGCTCTGGAAGCAAGTACATCAACAAAGTACACAGCAAAGCTCAGCTCCAACAGGGCTCTTTTACTCTACCTTTATAGGACCATCAATCAAAAAATTGTTCAGGTGGAGAACTAACTTCCAAGCTTGCTGCTTTCACTAACCTCCTCATGCACTCCCTAATTCTCAGTTAATACCTTTTCATCATGAAAATTTATCTAAGAATATTTCCATACTCCAAACTGCTATACACTAAAAGGCACATTACATTTATTCTAGTTAGAACCATTCACCCCAGCACAAAACCAATGATTTGGATTTATAATAATTTATTTATTTAATTAGTTAGTTAGTTAGTTAGTTAGTTAGTTAGTTAGTTAGTTAGTTAGTTAGTTATTACCTCTTTAGTTATTTATTGACATTTGATTGCAAGGAACAACTACAGGGCTAAAGTTAATGATGTCCATTGAATTCCCTCCTTTTGTAGAGAGATAATTTGTGATTTTTCCAGAGATAGGAAATGTATGATTCCTGGATGCACCTGTTTATAAGGATTGAGACAAAATAGGCAATACTATTAGCTGCTACTTTAAGGCACTCACTTCCAAGGTCATCAGCTGAGGTAAAGCATGGTTTGAGTTTGTTCATGAGTAGTTTTATATATGTTGTGGGCACAGGTTTGAATGTCAAAATGGATATGTAAAATATGGCTGTTGGGCAGGGTTGGGAATAGATGCTGGGTAATCATGGGTTAGGGCCACTATACTATGTACTCTTTCTGAATCAGCATCTATCTTTAACCCCCACTTCATAGACTCCATCACCAAACTAACCCTCAATACTAACACTAACACTAACATCCTCTCACACCCTCTTCCCTCAACTACTTTAGCTACACTTTCACTTAATCCTGTCTCCACTAACTACATAAAATCTCTTCTAAACAAACTCAAGACTTGCTCTCCTTCAGCTGACATCCTTCCTCCCTACTTCTTCAAGCTTACTGCAAAATCTATTTTCTACCGTTTCCATCCTTATCAACAGATCTATGCAAGAAACCACTGTCCCCTCCATTTGGAAACAATTCTCTACTATTCCTATCCACAAATGTGGACTATCCACTACCATCTCAAATTACCACTCCATTGCTATACTCTCCCCTAGAAAAATGTATTCACAAGCAGCTCCTACACTTCCTGCTCCAAGAAAACCTCCGTTACACCCACCCAACATGGTATCTACCCAAACTATAACACCTCCACAGCTCACATTTCTTTCACACAAACAGTTGCACATGCTTAAGATATAAACAAACTAGTCTGCTGTTTGTTCCTGGATCTCTCCAAGGCATTTGACACTCTCTCCCATCCCAAGCTTCTTACTAAACTGTCTAACTTCAACTTCTCTAATTCCTCACTAACATGGTTCTCTAGATACCACACCAACAACAATCAGTTAAATGGCTCTCCTCCTCCCCCTTTCTCTCAGTCCCCACAGGTGTCCCACAAGGCTCTATTCTGGCAACACTGCTATTCAACATTTTCACCAACTACTTCCATACTTCTTGCTCTCTTTCCTCAGTCATTCACTATGCTGTTGACTCAACTATCATCTCCATCTCTGATAGTCTCTCAGACATTCATACACTAACCATTAACTCAAACTCCTTCCTCTTCATTGAAAACTGGCTTACTAACAATCAGCTCATACAAAAAAAAAAAAAACTTCTCTTCCTTCGGCCTAAATCACTTTCCCATCAAAAATCAGCATTCACTATTACCTCAATAAATAACACAGTCTTAAATGTTGATATTCACTCAAAACTCTTGGATATAATCATTAATCACCAGCTAAAGTTCATCCTCCATGTATTAAACTGAATCCAGAAGACACATCAAAAACTAGGACTACTCTACAGAAATAAAAAGTTCTCACAAACAACTCTTGACTTTCAATTGCACATGCCTACCTTCTCCCACCAATCTGTATGCCCCTCCAATCATGAGCAATTTACAATCCACCCTCAAAACCAAATTCAAGATCGCATACAACAAAATTACATGATTCACAGCTAATTTACCCTACAGCTCTCACCACTGTCTTTCACTACAATCTCTACACTGGCTAGAATTTTGCAACCAATTGTTATTTCCCAACTGACTTTTGTTCACTCCATTCTAAACAAAACATCCTCTTGTCCTTCCACCTCTTCTCTGATGTCCCTATATACATCTAATCACTCCTTAGAGAGTTTGGACCAGCTTCTATTATCAATCCACAAGCCAAACAAACAATATAACAACTCTTATATAGCTACTCTGTTGTACAGGTCTGGAATAAACTACCATTGAATATTAGAAATCTTCCTTACACACATGGCTTAAAAAAAACACTAAAAGAGACGCTACTGAAATCCTGGACCTGCTCATGCCAAAGACCTACCTAACCTAATCTCTCACTCTCCGTCTTCACACCTGTATACTCCACCTTTACTTTACTCCCCAAACTACTCTACACAACTTTTCATAACTACCTATCCAAACCCTTTAAAAGGTATTCCACTGCTCCTCTCTTAACCTCACTCTAGACTAATGACACCCACCTATTGCTTTTATTTATTTATTACTACTCTCTTAGTACTAACTCAACCCTTCACAGAGCACTACACACCACATATGTCAATGTACAAAATTCTTACTCCTTGCAATAATTGTTATACCCAATCTGTTCCATTGTTGCTACTGTTATACAGCTTGATTATGTTAAGTAATAATTGTAATTTGCTTGTTAGTGATAAATGTAATTTGCTGTGTATCTGTATGGGGCTTTTCCCCCTGGGCCTCTACTGAAAATGGTCTCCTCACCAAGTCGGACATACAGGGTTTACAAATGTCAAAATAGATAAATAAATAAATGCATGAAATAAGACTTGAATTCTATTGCATTTTTGAGTGATGAGTTATTGAGTGAATTCAGCTGCAGAGAAATATGGCCATTGTGAATTCCCCAGGGGCAAATTGAAGAATGTGGTGCCATGCCCACAATTTCAATAACCAAATGCTCAGGAGGAAATTATCCATGGACACAAGGCAATACGAGACAGCAGGTAGTACAGCTGGCATCAGCAGCAGGCTGGCTAGTCAGTAGCAGTAAAATGCAGTACACAATGGGCAGTGCCTTTATATTTGGTATATGTGGACCAGTACCCCTTCACAGTGTGTATGGAGCATTACCTAAAATGCATACTGGAGCATAAATGTTACTACAGTAGCATTCAGGATTTCCTCCACTTCTGCATGTTGCAAATACATAGGTATGTACTGTACACTGATTACAACACTCATTACTTCTTTAGCCCTCATGCACTTGGTTATTAAAGCTGCAAGCATAGCATTGTGTGCTTCTCTTTTCCCACAGGGAATTTACACAGCTATAGTTCTCTACAGCTGAATGCCACTTCAGCTATGTGCCCCCAACCAAATGTGCTACAGGGAAATGCCTCATTGCCTAGGCTCCTGAACCCATCGATCACCACCTTCAGAACTTTTGTATACTGCAACATGAGTTTTATATCTCTGTATTATACACAGGTGTGAATGTCCCCCTTTTTCTTGAACATTTACATTAGTATGCTTATTCTCCAGTCATCTGCAATATGTCTTTCTCTCTGTACTGCTGTGAGTACCCTCAGGAGCCATTTCTCCCCTATCTCACCCAACATCTTGATCAAATCTGCTATTACCTCATTTGAGCCGGCTGCTTTGCCAGAGTAAGGATGACTGTTTGGGGTTATGGGGTAAAAGCTGTTTTTTGCTTTTCTTTTAGTATTCTCAAATGTAACCTTTTGGATTATATCTGCAATTACTTTTTTGATGATTTTAGTGGTGATTAAGGGTAATCATCAATTAATCTGTTTGAAGTTTTGTGTTTTGATCAAACTCACCAAGATTATTCATTATAAACTCATAAATTTATATAGAGATAGATAGATAGATAGATAGATTAGATAGATAGATAGATAGATAGATAGATAGATAGATAGATAGATAGATGGATAGATAGATAGATAGATAGATAGATAGATAGATAGATAGATAGATAGATAGATAGATAGATAGATAGATAGACAGATAGTTGTCTATATATGTGTGTGTTTCAGATATATCAGCATTTGAAGTGGTAGGCACTGCTTTTTGCCTCTGATTACTGTATATGCCATATTCCCTATTTAAATGTTTTTTTCAGTTGAAACAGAGCTAAATTATATAGTTTCTGGAAATCAAAACAGCCATTTTCCTCTTAAAATGAAACCATTAACATTTATTATTTTTTAAATATTGTGGTGGTAGTTTCCTTAATGTTTGAATAAATGTTCCTATTTATATAATGCATCTCCTTTAATTTCAATGTTTAATAAAACATTTATTTTAAGTTTGTCATTAGTGGGTAAGTATACTGACCCAAGGAACCTTTTCAGGCATGTCCCTAGCCAACAGGGCAATCATTACAAGAACTGAAAATAACAGAAAAATAAATGAGAGAATATATGCCATGTTGGCAGATTACATCTACCAACAGATTAA
Source organism: Protopterus annectens (assembly GCF_019279795.1). Taxonomy (NCBI): domain Eukaryota; kingdom Metazoa; phylum Chordata; order Ceratodontiformes; family Protopteridae; genus Protopterus; species Protopterus annectens. The sequence goes on from NC_056733.1 coordinate 1,369,676,341, forward strand.
AGAAAACATGGTTCAAAAATTTAGAATGCAGAACAATGCCAAGAAAGAAAAATTACACATTTCATAATTGCCTTTAATGCTGAACAGGAATGATTTTACTCAATGCCAAAACAGAAAAATTACAAGTTACATAATTGCTTTTAATGCTGAACAGGAAAGATCTTACTAATAAAGGAACATATATAAAAGACTGTGTCAATGTGTGTGCTTTGACCTAGAGAAATCTTATGGGAGTCAGCCTATAAATTATAAGATGAGAGAGAGTTGAAGTGACAATGTAGTTAATGAGATATATCAAAGCAGTTTCAATGCAAGATATGTTTGAGATGATTTTTGGGGTAATAGTCTAAATTTTTGAGTAGTATAAGTCAATCATATTTTCTGACAGATTGAGTTTCGGATTGTGTGAGAAATTTTGGAACAGGATGTTTCTGTTGTGGAAAGGATACAAAAAGGTTTAACTAGGAGGCTGCCATCTGAGTTTCTTAGGGTCTATGACCTGTTTCAGAAGATCAGTAGATTTTTAAGAGCTGCAGTAGTTGTCACTGAGAGGTTTAAATGCTACGGAGCAAGAAGTTAAGGCTGTAAGGCTAACCCTGCTTGAATTATTGGACAATTGCTTTCATAAAGGTTAAACACTTGTGCTCTTTATGAGGAATGAGACTCATGAATTTGAGAATTTTATTGTCAGTCTTTTACAGTATACCTAAGTTGTGTACTGATTGAAAGGCAAAAGTTTATTATCAGCTTTTTTCAGTTTGTCCAACGTTTGTGATAGCTGAAAGTCAGTTACTGCCATGACTGGCCTTACACATAGCCAAACTAGGAAGACATGCCATAAGTGAACCGGCATAGCGCCAACTTGTCTGTAGGTAACTGTGCTTCTTATGATATAACTTGTTTGTCTGGGGTAGATTCAGAATGTATGTGTGTGTGTGTGTGTGTGTGGGTGTGTGTGTTTGTAAAATAATATCACAGTGTTAAATCTCTTGGCTCACACAGTATTATCATGAATATGCATAACTTTTGTGGTAAGTAATAAAATAAAATAAATAAAACTCATCACAAAACATCCAAACCCTCAGAGTTCTGGAAGCCTGGCAACCCCCTTAACTGAAGTTATATACGTGGATTTTAACACAGGCTTAGAAGTGTCTTGTGCTCTGAACCCTAGCTAGTCTAAGATTGCAGTAGCTTGTATGAGGTGCTCTGGACAATGTGGTATTTTCTTTTTTTAATTTTCTCACGTTGGAGGCCGCTACGGCTTTTCTAGAGTCGGTGTGCTGTTTAAAATAAACAAGTCCGAATGCATTTCTTGTGATTGCCTCTTTATTTTTTTCTCCAGTATCATCCCAGTATGACATCAGTGGGGTACACAGAGGACAGCTGCCTTCCTGAGTTACATTAAAGAGGCATGATATAAGTATGTATGATTGCAGACAGTTGAAATACATGACTATAAGCATGTATGCCTTCACTTATGTGGTGCAACAGATACTATTGTCATCTCACACCAAGAGGTTCTCCAGTTCAATTTTATGCTAGGATGCTTATGTGTGGAGTCTGCTTGTCCTCCCTCTGTTTGCATTGGTTTCCTCTGGGTGCTCCAATTTCCTTCCACATTCCACTGACATACAGTAGGTAGACTGGGCACTCTAAATTGGCCATAGATGTGAGTGCACTGATTGAAAGGTAAAAGTTTATTTGCCTTTTTCAGTTTGTCCAAGTTTTGTGATAGCTGAAAGTCAATGACTGCCATGTCTGGCCTTACACATAGGCAAACTAGGAAGACATGCCATAGGCGAGCCGCCATTGCTTCAACTTGTCTGTAGGTAACTGTGCTTCTTATGATAGAACTTGTTTATCTGGGGTAGATTCAGAATGTGTGTGTGTGTGTGTGTGTGTGTGTGTGTGTGTGTGTGTGTGTGTGTGTGTGTGTGTGTGTGTGTGTGTGCATGTGTGTACGTGCATGCGTGTGTGTGTGCATGTGTGCATAAGTGTGTGCGTGTGTGTGTGTGTGTGTGTGTGTGTGTGTGTGTGTGTGTGTGTGTGTGTGTGTGTGTGTGTGTGTGTGTGTGTGTGTGTGTGTGTGTGTGTGTGTGCGCATGTGTGTGTGTGTGCATGTGTGTGGTATGGAAATACAACTGTGGCAGGTCTAGCCACCCAATGGTGTAAATCTTGGCTCTAGATGATTATCACTGTTGAAGTGACACCCCAACCCCATGTGCAAAAATGGAAAAAAGTGGTTGCAGATGATGGATCAATGAATTACATACCAATCTAACACCAGAGTGAAACACATAAGGTAGTTGCCTTGTGGGGGTAAGGGTGAGGAGGCACACCGTACAAATGTATTACAGCAGCCACTTGAGATACATGACTAGAAGGATAGACAACATCTGACTACCTTATTTTTTTTCATGGGGGAGGTAGGGAGGACTCTTTTCCTAGATATAAGTTATCTTTTCTTGCAAGCATTTGTCTTGTTAGTATATTGTGAACAGCCATTTTGTCTGCTTTGAACATTAAGCCTTGTACAGAAGTTATTTCATTCCTGAATAAAAAAGTCTGAATTTATTTCCTTACTTATCATTTCTGCTCTGGCCATTACTGAAACAAAAGTTTGGAGAAAAGCTCTAAAAATGCATCTTAGAGGAACTTCTACAGCCCCACAGATTCTGTGGTCCTACAAGCAGACAGACACCCATCTTAACTAGTTGACTTCCTACACAGTTATTTAGTGCAATCTTAAGGCATTTTTAAATGATGCATGAAAAAGGCAGACAACAAATTCATTTCCTTAGTCATGATTTTGCTCTGCCTATCATTGGATGAAGAGGTTACTAATAAAGGCATAAAACATAGATTCATAGGTTCATAGGTTCATAAATCACAGGATTGTTTTGGATCATTGCAGCCCCTAGGCCACCAGCTTTATTTGTTCAAATTTTCCTCAGTTATTTGAGTGCTATATTGGCTATTTAAGGTGTGCTGAAAGGATGCATGAAAAGGCAAAGTCAAAGAGTAAAAACTGGATTGTATTCCTTAGTCATGATTTTTTTCTTGGTATCACTGGATGAAATGCTTCTTCTAAAAAGCTGTAAAATGCACCCCAAAGTACCTAGAACTTCATAGCCTAATTCAATTATTTCTTCCACATTTATTACAAAGCAGTTTTGGCCAGTTAGACTTTATAAAAAGAATGCAGGAAAAATCTGACGAGTAAGACAAAATGTTTAAAAAGGGAAGAAAAGTAACATGGATAGTGTGTGGGAAAGGCAGGAATGAGGGGGGACAGCGGGAAGAGGACACTGAGGTTATGAGAACAGTAGAGCAGTAGACAGCGATGGGGCATGGAGCGCTTCACATAGGGTGCCATTTCACCTAAGGCTGACCCTGATGATTGCAAGGGGAGCATTCTAATCTATGGAGCAGTATGTTTATGGCTATGAGCAATTTGTCATCCCATTTTTCATCCCAATTTTTCTCTGCACAGCTGACCATAATGCAGAGTGACACATCCCTGGATAGCATCATACTACTGCCATTTTGGTCTTTTTTGTAATCTTAATCCTCATGTATATCCAGATACATTCTAATGATGGAAAATGCATAGGATGCCAGTTATGAACTTCCCTTCATTTCCTCAGCACAAAAGGTTGATGTTAGCAAACTGCCTTGCCTATCTTTGCAGCTCTGTCATAGTTTCCCTTGCCTTCACTAAGAAAATCTTACCACTTTGTGTGTCCTGAAAATGTGCCCCCCTTCTCCTCCTCCTGGAATTAGCACACAAATTCTCCCTGCCAGCAGCTCAATCATCCAAGCAACTGATTAAACTTGGGTCACCTAAGTTGTAGTCAGGGTTTTTCTCTGTATGGCATTGCACTGGCTTCCATATGCCATTCTTAGTTAGAAGATAGGAAATATTTAATTGAAATTAAGTTGAGATAACACATTTTCTGCGACTATGCCTAAAAATAAAGAAATTAATTTAGCATTCAGTCTAGAATAACCTAAGTATTTCTTGAGGGAGATAACTGGGAGAATATGGCCTTATGGCTCAATCATTTTGATTGGGCTAGTCTGTGCTAGTTTTATATTTTGCTCAAAAAAGCATAACTGTTGACTTATTTTCATTAAGTGATGGTTTATTTTCAAAGTCATTTTGTACTGTTTTCTTAAGCTTCATTAAGAAAGTTTACTCATTTGTGATGATTATCTTATGAGTGTAATCTGTTAAGATTATAGAGGTTGAAGGCTGGTTATTGATAAACAGGAAGCATAGCAATAGCAAAGGCTAGTGCCGTGTGGATTTTTTTTTTAATATTTTTTTTCTACCACATAGGCAAACATTAGGTGATACAGTGTGTCACCTTAATCACTTGATCAACCTACCCTGCTTCCTTCCATGGACTTGTTCTGAATTAAGGTTATAACAGGCAAGGATATGAAGTCATTAATATTAATATTAATATTATTAATATTTTACTTATTTACTTTCACTCCCACACCCATCCAGTTACAGCCTAGGAGCAGTATGTGTAATGGTCATCAGAGGTTGATCAAGCTTCATTTCAGTAAGGGGATGATGTCAGCAGGATGCCCAATACGCCATGCACCCACAGGCAGCACTTTGCTGTCTTTGCTCCACTCTGTACCAGGGAATTGAACTGTGATATGTGCCTTGAGCATATACCCCTTCCCATACCTCTTATCCTCTTAGCAGAAAATAAATCTGGACAAAGCCCTAAAATAGGGGCAAATTTTGGTACTTACGTATTATCGCAACCAGATTTTCGCGATAATACAGCTTGCTTCCTGATCACTATATCTGTTTGTTGATGTTGAAATGGAAAACAGTGTGTTTTCTTTACCAAACCAGGTTGTTTCCTGGAGGGCTATAACACAAACTAAAAAAAACATACTGTTTCTTTCTGCTCTTTACTGGCAGCATGTTGCTTCTTGACAAAGCTGTCCACTGAACGTTCTTTGTCAGCCAATGCTGTCAGATTACGCTCATACATACCAGATGTTTGCGATTCTCTTGCAACCAGCTTCCAATTCTCTGATAATTCCTGACAATTATGACATTATGGACAAATGAGTCGTTGTCCTTATTGTCATGATTTGGGACAGTTTATGGTATAACCTGTATGCCTTTTTGCACTGTCCTGCAAATCGGAGTTGAGACGGACCCGGACAGTATGTCAGGAAAAATGTAGTAGCTGGCTCTGGAAGTTGGCTGCGAAGCAGCAGTGTTGGCCACCGGAGTGTTATGCTCTGTGATGTGTGTTTAATAATAAATGAATCACGTCTGTAGATGTTACATATTTTTCCCCCTTTTTGGATGGTGTGTGAACTGTCAGTTGCTTTTTACCCCTTTTGGGCTGCTAGTTCTGGGGAAGGGAATATGCTGCAGATGCGGCTCTTTGCATCCAGCCACAAAATATCATCGCTTGAAAGGAGAACTTGTCTTTGCTGTCACTTTATGTCTTTTCCGGATCAAGTTTTGGCCAAGCCAGAAAGAAACACAGTTCTTTGTTCACAACTGTTTACATTCAGTGGGTGCTGTGATTGTGATTCAGAGTAATTACTCTATTTTTTTTTTTTTCCCAAGATGTGATGTATCTTTATATTGTATTTAGAACTCAACTATCTTCCTTTTTTTTTGCATTAACAATGTTCATATGTCTGTTATGTACTTGGAGCTTTTCTCCCCGGGCCTCCGCTGAAAATGGACATGTATCCAGTCAGACTCTCCCAGTTAACAAATGTAAAATAAAATAAAAATAAATAAAATTTCACATACTTCTGCTGTGTTGTGTGCACACATAACAGGACTTGGAAACGTACTATGACTGACATGATGTCGGGAAACGGCATAGGTTCGAATAAACAGTCATTTTTCAAGTACTACACTATTCCTACCTCAACAAAGTGTTTTTTTTAAAGATAACATTCCCTGTGTGATTCTGCATACTTTTATGGTTACAGTCACACACCGGGAAGCAAGCCGTATTATCGCAAAAATCCAATAATACATAAGTACCCAAATTTTAAATATTGCTGCTATATACTTAGAAAGTTACTAGACTAAAAGGTCTTGGATTAACATGCATTTTCTGAAGGGTATAAAGTCTGAAACTCTAATGCCTGTTATTATTTAGTGAAGGCAGTCTTCTTTTGGCTGTTCTTGTTAATGGTGACCACAGCAGATCATCTGTTTCCATTTCTTCCTGTCCTTTGCATCTTGCTCAGTCACACCAACAACCTGCATGTCCTCTCTCACCACATCCATAAACTTTATCTTAAGCCTTTCTCTTTTCCTCTTACCTGGCAACTCCATTCTTAGCATCCTTCTCCCAATATACCCAGTATCAGTCCTCAGCACATGTCCAAACCAACACAATCTCGTCTCTCTGTCTTTGTCTCCAAACTATCCAACCTGAGCTGACCCTCTGATATACTTATTTCTAATCCTGTCCATCCTCTTCACTCCCAGTGCAAATCTTAACATCTTTAACTCTGCCAATTTCTGCTGTGACTCCTGTCTTTTCATCAGTGCCACCATCCCCAGCCCATATAACATAGCTGGTCTCACTAACTTTCCCTTTCACTCTTACTGGTACCTGTCTGTCACAAATCACTCATGATACTCTTCTCCACCCACTGCACCCTGCCTGCACTCTCTTCTTCACCTCTCTTCCACACTCACCATTACTCTGAACTGTTGATCCCAAATATTTTAACCTATCCACCTTCACCAGCTCTACTACCTGCATCCTCACTGTTCCTCTGTCCTCCACCTCAGTCACACACATATATTCTGTATTAGTCCTGCTGACCTTCATTGCTCTCCTCTCAAAAGCCTATCTCCACCTTTCCAGGGTCTCCTCAGCCTGTTCCTTACTCTCACTACAAATCAAAATCTCATCCACATCATAGTACACATGAACTCCTGTCTGATCTTGTCTGTCAACTTGTCCATCACCATTGCAAATAAGAAAAGGTTCAGAGCTGATCCTTGATGTAATCCCACCACCATCTTGAACACATCCATTACTCCTATCGCAGACCTCACCAATGTTGCACCGCCCTCGTACATATCCTGTACCACTCTTACTTACTTCCTTCTCTGCCACTCCCAACTTCATCATTCAGTGTCACAACTTCTCTTTAGGCACCCTGTCATATGTTTATTCTAAGTCCACAAAGACACAATGCAAATCCTTCTGACCTTCTCTATACTTCTCAATCAATACCCACAGAGCAAGCATCGACTCTATAGTGATCTTTCCCACCATGAAACTACACTGCTGCTCAGTAATCATCACCTCCCATCTTAACCTAGCTTCCACTACTCTTTTCCATAATTTCATGCTGTGACTGTTCAAATTTTTCCCTCTTTAGTTACTACAGTTCTGCACATCACCCTTATTCTTAACAGTAAGTAGCAATTCACTTCTGCACTCTTCACTCATCCTCTCACTTTCCAAGATTCCGTTAAACAATCTGGTTAAAAACCCTACTGCTATCTCTCCTAAACACCTCCATGCTTCCACAGATATGTCATCAAGACCAACAGCCTTTCCATTATTCATCCTCTGCATAGCTGCCCTTACTTCCTCCTTGCTAATCTGTTGCATTTCCTGATTCAGTATCTCTTCATCATCCAACCTTCTGTTTCCCTCAGTCTCTTGATTCATCAGCCCCTCAAAGTACTGTTTCCATCTGCTCAACACACTCTTCTCACTTGTGAGTATGTTTCCTTCATTATTCTTTGTCACTCTAACCTGCTACATATCTTTCCCAGCTCGGTCCCTCTCTAGCCAATCGGTGCAGGTCCTTTTCTCCCTCCTTAGTGTTCAACCTTTCATACAATTCACCATACACCTTATACTTAGCCTTTACGACCTCTTGCTTCACCACAGACCTCATCTCTTTGTACTCTTATCTACTTTCTACATCTCTTTGACAATCCCACTTCTTCTTCACCAACCTCTTCCTCTGTATACTCTCTTGTACTTCCTCATTCAACCACCAGATCTCCTTGTTCTCCTCTGTCCAGATGTCACACCAAGCACCTTTCTAGTTGTCTCCCTTACCACCTCTGCTGTAGTTGCCCAGCTATCTGGTAACTCTTCACTGACACCCAGTGTGTGCCTTAACTCTTACATGAACTCCACCTCGCAATCATCCTTTTTCAACTTCCACCATTAGATCCTTGGCACTGCCCTCCCTCTCCTCCTCTTCTTCTTGATTGGCAACGTCATCTTGCAGACCACCAGCCTATGCTGCCTAACAATGATTTCCCCTGTTATCACTTTACAGTCTCCAATCTCATTCAGACTAGCCCTCCTGCATAGGATATAATCCTCCTGTGTGCATCTTCTTCCACTCTTGTATGTCACACTGTGCTTCTTCTTAAAATGCATATTCACCACAGCTGTGTGCATCCTTTTTGCAAAATCTACTACCATCTGACTTTCTTGTTTCCTCTCCTTAATACCATACTTACCCATCACCTCCTTATCCCCTCTGTTCCCTTCATTAACATGCCCATTGAAATCCACTCCAATCACTACTCTCTTAACCTTGGATATACTCTCCACCACTTCATCCAGCTCACTCCAAAATTTTTCTTTCTCAAATATCGCACACTCAACTTGCGGAGCATATTAACTAACAACATTCATCATCACGCCATCAGTTTCCAGCTTCATAAGCATCGCTCTGTTTGGCTGAGGACCAAACTAAAATATGAAGCAGAAATCTGGACATTCTGTGAAAATCTGGACAGTTGAGACATATACACCTTCCCAAGTCCTATTCTAGGTCTGGCATGACCAGACTCCCCTGCTCGTGCCTCAGCAGCCCTAGCCAGTAATCAGACCTGAATCATCTGCATCATAGTCAGGGCACTGTCACTCGACAACAATGAAGTGAAAACACCTATGTGATTTGCTGCAGATTTAGTTGTGAGTTAGCAATAATGGTAATAGGAGAGCATATTTCTTTAGAGAATCGACTTATTTTCAGTTTTTTTTTATGTTTTTTTAATTAGAATGTCATGATCTACACATTTAAAAGTTCATACAGTATTAGTGAGTTTTGTCATGTTCCTTAACAGAACAGATGTTGTTTGTGATTCAGGAGATGGCAGTTGTAATGATCTACTTGCGTGTAAATGCATGCTATCAGAAAGATTGTCACACTCAGTAAAACATGCTGTATACTACAAAGGGTAATACAAGACAAACTAGATCTCTGCCTGCTTTGATTTCTCTACAGGTCTCCCATGTCTTCTTGTTGATTTTGCTTGTTCTCTCTTTTTCAGTGTGCATGAATGACATGTCACTTTCATTTTCTTGTCCGTTTCCCACCCTCTGCAAAGGGTATCTCAGATCAAGATTTATCTTCAGTTTCACACTTCGCTTTCTTACAGATAATCTGTTGATTACAGTCTGACTTTACTGCTTGACACTATCAGAGACAGGGTCAGAACTCTACATGTTTGTACCTGTCTCCTTTTTAGTACTCATTTTCTTGTGAGGGTTCTTCTTTAAATGTCCTGGTTGTTTCATAATCTATAGTGAGTACTAGGCTAGCTGCCTTTACAGGCCATTTTAAGCCCAGCCAATTTCCTTTCAAAAGTCAGAATTAAATGCTGTACTTCCTGATTGTTAGGTAATCACCTTAACCATTATGCCAGCCCCCAAGATCATTAAGCCCTTTCTGTTTCCACACTGACATCTCTTCTAAGTATCTATGCTGACTTGTCTCTTATGCCGATTCTTACATCTGAATGTTTTATCACTTCATCTTCAGTCTTCATACTGATGTCCTTTAAAATGTTATTTCTGTTGTTTCTGTTCCTCTATCATTTGGATTGTTTCTTATAACAGAAAGGATTCATTTTCCTGTTTAACTTTTCAAAGTTTCTGTACTAGCTGCTCTTTTCTGGGTTTGATTCTGGATTTCCATATGAGGGTTACTGGGTTGCTCCCCCTCCCAATTATTATTCAGAAAGGGATTATCAAGATGCTGCTTTATCTCTTTCTGATCTGTACGTGAGCTGACACACTTTAACTATGGATTATCCCTCCTCCCAGATTTTCCATATTGTCTTAAGAAAGGGAAATTCACATTATAAAGCAAAGGGTTGGGAGAGTGGCTTAATGGCTAAGGTGTTTGCCTTACAAACGCAAGGTGCAGGGTTTGAGTCTCATAAGGGGTAATGGACTGGGCTTAAAATGGTTTACAAGGGCAGTTAGCTTAGTACTAAACTATGAAATCAGGGATTACCGCCACAGGATGCAATAGTTCCCAGAACTGGATATCTACATATATATATATATAGCAAGATATTCCTATCTATTTCAATGGATGCATATTACCTTTGCTTTGGTTGTTACTAATCATATGATTACATGGCAGGGGACCTTGGCAAGATAGTCATGCTTCTAGATGCTAGCAGGGATTAAACTTCTGTTCATTAAGAAACACGCTATTTTCATACTCCATATGGGCCACTTCATTTGTAATATTCATTTCACTTTTTACATTTATACTACTAAAATTCTCTTATGTATTAGTAGCACAGAACTTAGCAATTAGACTCCCCACATTAAAAAAGTTAACATATTGCTCACTGCCTTTTGTTTCACAGATGATATCACATACTGTATTGCAGTTTTAGATACAGAAGCAGAAAATTTAGCATTATGCTTTGCATCAAGTAATAACTGCATTACTAACATTACCAGTTAATTAAAGTTCTTAAGATCACTTTGTAATACCTATTTTTTATATTAAATATTTATAAGCAAAGCTCTTTTAAACCTTGATACTGTTAAAATACATAACATTTTCAACTTACTGTTTTCATCAGGTTCTAGCCATAGCCTTAAGATATGTTTTAAATCATGCAGTTTTGCTCCCACTGGTGTAAACATTCAAAGTCCAGTTATAAAGGTTTATGTCTTGTAATTCAAAGTTATCTTGATCATAGCTAAAAGTTGTGTTTTATAACTAATCATAGCCTAAGTCATCAGTCCCCTCTACACCCGGATACATTTTTGAAGCTTCTCATGACAGCTTTCATGACAAGATTTTCATGCAGTCTTCTCTGTCACAGTTTTTTATGGTGGTGTAATGCTCAAAAGCCATGAGGTATGATTCTTGCTATTTTTTCATGGCAGGCACACCTCTAGAATTAGTGACTACACTGCCAGGGCAAGTAATTGCTGGGATAGCTGCACCAACTTTTGAACAATCTCAACTTTAAATTCAACAAGGATTTTCAGCAAGCTGTCAAAGTTAGGGCCTCCAGGAAATACACAAGGAGACAGCAGTAAATAACAATTAAATATATATTTGTAAGCTCTAAAACCAGTAGGTAGTGGTTTTATAGGAGATTAGTATATTGGAGTTTCTTGCTACTGGTAGCAGAGATAGCATAAGGAAGATAACATAAGGAAGATTACATGGCAGGCCCTTTTCTAGATGCATTACATACTAGTGTCATTTCAAGAGAGTACTGGATGCAGTAAAAAATCCACAAGTTTATTCAGTATTGTATCAGTATTTGAAAAAAAGATGATAGCTCATTTGACTTTTTTAACATAGATAATTCTATAATTTCACAGACCAAAAAATGATAGCCCACTTGGGTTTTGGCATAAATAAAACATTTGTGTCTTCAATATTTGTCTCTACAGTATTCCTGTGAAAACATTCCCGCAAACAGGCTACTGATGTAAAAAAAGTCTAATGCTGCATGCCTCATGGGTACAGCTACACATATGGCTTTAACTGGGCTGTCATACTGTATGTCTTCAAGATATTCAGTCAAGCACCTGCATTGCTCATTCTCCACTTTTATCTAGTAACTTCCTATCTTACTGTTGCAGTCTGTTCCGTATATACAGTAGCTGCTGGGAATTAGTGTGTTGTTAGCTAACTATTACATTCATGCTCCTGGCAAACTTTCAGTGAGAATATTCCCCCAGGCTAGTTGCTTTTTCTCCTATTCATAAATACACAATATACATTTTCTGTGCTCAGCATGTTATATGGCAGATGAAACTGACATACTGTACATCAAGCAATTTCATCTATGATCACTTACACCAAACATGAAATGTACTGGGAAGCAAATCATCCTCATCATCATCATCATCATCATCATTATTATTATTATTATTATTATTATTATTATTATTATTATTATTATTATTATATTTTGCATTTTATGCCTAGGATAGTCTGACTGGGAAAGTGTCCCATTTCAGCAAGCAGAGACACAAGACATTAAGGTCTAATACAAATGTAAAACCACAAATAGAAAAAAAACAATTATCTAGGGTGTACATTTTACGTGTTTTTTTCCCATTGGTTAATTTGCTTCCTGAGTGATAATTAAATACACAGAATAATTTCTGAGTCGTTGCCTTTTCTGATAAGACTCAAACCATGCAAAAACTATAAGCACCATTGGTGACTTCCTGCTGGGTGAGGAAAGTAAATCTATATTCTTTTGTCTGTGAGTATCTTAAACTGAGAGACCTGCTCTCTGTTTTACCTGTTCCATTTTGTTTTCTGTTTTAAGAAATCTGCTTGGCCTGATGTTTTTGTTCTATGGGGCAGATATACACTTAAATTATCTAGGTTCCACATTCACATGCAAAAACTACAAGCACTGCTGGTGACTCTCTGCTAGTTATTTTTCCAACCCATCTTCCAATTCATTGGTCTGCATTTAAAATTTGGTGATTTTAATTTGCCCACCCTTATTATAAATTGAGCTTTATAAGCCTCTCCCTTTCTGCACTGCTGTTTATACCTTGAATAATTTATTTCCCATTCCTTGTGCTTATTTTGAAAAAAGTGCATTTTGCCTCTCATTGTCTGTTCTACTGATTTATTTCTTCTGAATTCATTATCTAGCTAGCGTTAGGCTAAAGTAGTATATTTTATACTGTAGCAATCACTTTTCTGTGTTTTTGCATAAAGATGTCAGTGGATATTCCATCTAGTGGCACTGATGGTAGCCTGGTCTGTATAGGTTGGGGGAAACATACTAGAGATTCATGCATGCAGTTATTTTATTGGTTAGAGGGCTTATTTTAGTGCATTTATGAAGTCTGTACAATTGGTTGGCTCTTGGCTCATTTCTACAAAGTGAAGTACTTTTTACTGAATAATTACACTTTTATAAGCTGTTTAAAGTACACTGCTGAATATGTCTCTCTTAAGTTTGTTTTGGTGGTATTTCTGCTGTTTCTGTAGTTGCTAACCATCTCACTGATTGTTTTCTGTTTGGCGACTGCTGCTCCTCCTGGAAGGTGTAACCTGCTCCGTTTGCCCTTTGGGCTCACACTGCTCCCCTACTTGGCCCCCAAATCTCACCCGACCCCACTACTTGTACTTTTATACATTCAATGACACCTCCCCACCCAATACCTCTCTAATTACAACACACCTAAGCCAAACCCCACCCACCTGTAGATCTACATCACCTCAAACATCCACCCTTCCTACAATGGTCTATATAACATCTCTCCCTATAACCCCATTTGCCCCACTAATCTCTCTATCTCTTCTCTTACCTATCTCACAATTTTCCCAACCCTTGTCATAACTCTCACACACACTCCACTACATCTTACCATCAACCTCACTTCCCATCCTACTCATCCATCTCACATGAACTTTTTACCTCTAACCCAGTCTACTTCTTCAAACCAAAACTGCTCCCAAACCAACCCCTCTACACTCCAGTCTTAAATGTGGTACCAGAAAATTGATACTCTCGCACAATCTAAGCTACATTTGCCCAACACACTGCCTCACTCTTCTATTCTACCACATCTCTCTCTCACTAGCTGGCAACATCCACCCCAACCCCGGACCCATCTTTAACATCAATCTCACCAAACCCTCCACTCAACCCACAAAGTCAAAGTCCATTCGCCTTACAACACTTAATGCACAAAGCCTAAAAAACAAAATCCCTAACCTCCATGCCCGGCTCTGCTATAACCACCCCGTCATTACCGCTGTTTCTGAAACCTGACTGAAAACTTATATAAAAGATAGCAAAAGCCTACCACCAGGTTTCCAAATAATTTGCAATGACAGAGCCCACAAAAAAGGTGGTGGAGTAGCAATAATCTACCCCACCAACCATACCATAACGCCCTACTCGAATAAAATACCAAACTTTGCCAATGCTTAAATTATAATGGGTTTACTAAAAATAAACAACCACAAGTCCATATGTATCACTGCACTCTATATTCCGCCTGGTGATAATATCAAAACTCTTGAAAGCATGCTTTCCTGGTTCTCCTCCAATATAAAAAATGAAACCTGTATACTCGGTGATACCAACATTAACTGAAATACTATTAACGCTGAAGCCCCGTCCCACACAATCAGCTTGTACAACTTCTCCCAACTAATACAATCTCCAACCAGACCAAACCTTATCACCAAAACTGGAACATTACCTGATCCTCTCAGCGATCACCTACCAGTCTTAGCTGACCATCTCCCATCTCCACTGCATAAACAACACCACTACATCCAAATCCGCAAGCTCTCTTCTTTCAGCCCTCTAACTTTCTCCTAATGGTTAAAGCATACTGACTGGTCCCCTCTAAAAACCTTTCCTCTAGATGATGCATTTCCTACTTTAACCATTCATACCTAACCCTTCTCAATCAGCAAGCTCCCCCCTCAAACCAAATGCATCAAAACCAACCCCTGCCCATGGTTGTCAAAAGATACTAAACTAGTCTCACACCAAAGGAACAAAAAATGAAAACAATATCAAAAACATAAAAACTCTAACACCTTCCTAGAGTATAAGCAACTATGAAACTCTGCAAAAAACTAATAATTAAAGACCGCAAAGCCTATTACTCCAAACTTCAGTCCTTGCACTCAACAAATACCAAAAGATTCTAGGACTCCATCTCATCCATGCTGCATCCTGGCAACAAAGAAAATCCCTGCCTAGACCCCAATCTCTCCACCCTTGAAATAGCCAACCAGTTCAACTCATTCTTCATAGACTGCATAGCTAAACTATTAGCCTCCTTCCCACCCCCTTCCTCCACCAACCCCCCTTCTGCCCCAACCACCACCCCCATCATCAACCTTCCTCCACATCCTTCTGCCTCAAGCCCATCCCCACAAGCACTATAAAAAGACTTCTCCTCAAACTCAAACCCTGTCGCAATGCACCTGACAACCTTCCAACCACCTTCCTCAAACAATCTGCAGACAGCATTGCCTATCCCATCTCTATTCTTATAAACAGATCCATACAAGAATCATGCATCCCTTCTATCTGGAGCCATGCTTACATCATCCCCCTCCACAAAGGTGGCAAAAATACTGATACCACCAACTTCAGGCCCTATTGCCATCCTTTCCCCTCTTTCTAAAATACTAGAGAAAAACAAATACAAGCACAACTCATGGCACACCTAACATTAAGCAATCTCCTCTCCCCTACCCAACATGGATTCCGCCCTGGCCACAGCACCATAACTGCCCTTCTTTCCTTTCTTAAAACTATAAACCTTGAACATGACTTAGGCAAGTTTGTATCCACACTATTCCTAGATCTGTCAAAGGCCTGTGACACCATCTCACACACCCTATTTATATCCAACTCTCCACCCTACACCTCTCTCCCACCACCATTGCCTGGTTTTCCAGCTACTTGTCCAACCACCAACAAGCTGTCCAGTGGAAAACTTAAACCTCCCCCTTCCTTCCCACACCCACAGGTGTCCCACAAGGTTCTGTTCTTGGCCCTCTTCTCTTCAACCTATTCATTAACAACTTTCACCAATCCATCACAGACTCATCTATCATCCAATATGCAGATGACTCAACAATCATCTGCTCAGCCTTCTTCCCCTCTGACCTTCTAGCAAAAACCCAACTAGACTTCTCCAAAACAGAAACATGGATGCAGTCTAACCATCTAGCACTAAATGCAAATAAAACCAAACTCATGTTTTTCCCCTACCAAAAACTCCATTGACAAATCTGCATACACTATACAGAGCGAAAACAACACCTTCCTTGAAACTGTTCCCAACATCAAGCTTTTTGGCATCATTATTGATGAAGAACTAAAATTTGACACCCACATCCACTCCACAATCAAAAAAATCTACCAAGAGTTAGGTCTCCCGTACAGACACAACCACTTTCCAAGACCCTCTACCCATCAAACTCTTGCATCCACCTTCCTACTCCTCTCTCTTATATATGGTGCCCCTCTTTTTACCAATCTCCAACTTGTCCTTCAGTCCAAACTTGAATCCTGCTACCACAAGATCTTCAAATTTGCAACCAATTCAAAAAATTAATCCCACCACTGCCACTCCCTCCTCACCCTCAACTGACTTGAACTACCCAACTACCTCACTTACCTACAACTCACCATTGCCCACAAGCTCATCTTTAAACCTGCCAACTGCCCAGCTCTTGCTACCTCCTTAAAACCTTACTTTCCCAGCCACTCACTCAGATCCAAAAAACAAAATCTCCTTCAGGACCACGAACTTGCATGGCCTCCTGGCCATCTGCTGCTGTCCCACTCCTTAGGTAAACAGTGTAACTCTCTCCCCACACACCTACGCAACCTACCTAACCATACAAATTTCAAATCTCAGCTACTCTCTCATCTTTCTTCCAAATGGGAATGCCCTTACTACGCTCCAACTTAAATCCCCCATTCCACCTTGCACTGGCTCATCCAACTACCTCTACTATTACCTCAGGCCACCGAAAACAATCCCTCCCCTACTAAAAACTAATGTTCTCTCTAATATCTATTGTGCTATACTCTCCAATCTCAAATATACTATTACCCTCTCCATCCATGATATTTTCCTAACCTACTAATGGCTAATAGCTATATATCTTGAAATGTTAAAATTACAATTGAATTTATAACAAAAATATTCACTTTATGTAAATGTTGAAATTTCTGTATTGAATTATGCCTTTTCATTTTTGTAACATTGTGACAAGCCAATTGCAAATATCATGGAGCTTATCTGTAAATGTTTAATTGGCTGTATGAACTATGTCCTTTTGTAACCCCTGGCCTCCACTGAAAATGGGTTCTTCTTGGCCAAGTGGACTTCCCTGGTCATCAAACTTAAATAAATAAATAAATACATAAATGTCAATCCCGACACTCTGTAACATGTTTTTACATATTCATCCAGTGGCAGTAGGTGTTTACCTGATCTGTTTGAGTTGGGAATCAAACAAAAGGCTCTATGTGTAGTAATTTTATTTTCCAGAGGGCCCAGGAGTCAATTTTCTGTATTTCCAGTGCTGATTTAAATTGTGAACATCTGCATGGAGCTGCTCACTATGCCAGTGCCCTGTACAGATGCAAACATCTGGAAACATTGCTTATTTTTATTATACTGTAAACGTTTACTGTGCTAGTTACCTTATTATAGCACCCAAGGCAATCACTGCTCAGAGACCATATGATTTGGTGGTTAGGTTAATTGCAGATTATAGCATATAAGCACTCTTCCCTCATCCGGTTAAAAACACTGTTCACTCCTACCCTTTCATAGGACCTGCAACTATGGATGGGCACATTCCTGTTATTTCTGCATCCAGCTTGGTGGACTTGGGTATCCTGAAGCAATATAGCAATTGCCTTATATACACTGACAACAACCTTATTTTAGAAGAGATGAATACAGTGTGTGAGAGCTGTAGTTATACATTGACTCTGGAAGTTAGACTCTCATATAAAGACAAAATAAAGCAAAAAGAAAACAAGTTGTCAGTGATTCACACACATCACTCATCACACCTACAAAGGACCACATGCACAGACCCACATATGTGGAGATGCTCACATGTAAGTTACCCAAACCTCAAAGGCCTCTCAGGTGCAGTCCTCATAGACTCTACATGTACACAAACAAGACAATTCCCATCACAACATATAAAACATCATCTCATTGTGCTTCAACTACCAAGTCCATAAGGTGAAACACTCCATGACTCAATATTCTGGTCATAGCAGACTCCATTGTGAGACACATCGATGTCCCTCTTACCAGGATGGATATGGGGAAGGTTGCAGTTAGTTGCTGTTCAGGTACTCAGGTCTTTTACCCCCTAAGTATTAGTATGACTCAGTCACACTCCACATGAGCTTGAATGACCTGAGATGTACCTCCTCTGACTATATGAAGGCAGACATGATTAAGCTCTCAGAATATGTGTCACAGGCAGGTATGAGCCTAACATTGAGCAGCATTCTACCATCTCCAGGGATGATGCTACAATTTCAGCAGAAATTATCAACTTTAACAACTGGTTTAGCTATGGGTGTCATTCTAAAGGGGTCCAATACTTGTCAGACTGGGAGGACATGGATAATAGGCCCCACTACTTTGCCAGGGATGGTCTTCACCTGTCACATCTAGGCTTTTGGATATTAGCCAAAACATTATCCACTCCATAGTGCCTTTTTGGCATTGCTAAACAGATACACCTTCCAACATAACCAAAACTACTCAGGACAAGCTAAAGGTGTTACTGATCAGTGCTAGGAACCTCAAAAGTAAACTGCACTCCCTGGAAGCTCTCTTCACCCTGGAGAATGCTAATGCCTGTGCAGTTACTGAAACATGGTTTAAACAGAAAGCACTGGGCAGTGCAAGGCTATAATGCCTTTCATATATTCTGACCACCCACTGAATATGAAAGAGAAAAAGGTGGAGGTGTATCTGTCTACATAAAGGATATGTACACCTCAAGGCTGATCAAGCAATATGACATGCTTGAGCTGCTCCATTTCCAAGTAACTATGGAAGAAAATCCATTACTGTACTCTTGTTAGCTAGAAGTCCCCTGCCATGAACCAGAAAACCCTTACAACATACCTAAAGTTACTACAATCACTTACAATCTAGCCAAATACCATACTCACAGGTGAGTCTAAATATACCCCCATTAATTGGGAGGCATACACAAAACTAACATGCAGTATCAAAGATATCTTTTGTAAATTCAAATGTCCAGGAGCAGGTAGTCTGCAATCTCACTAGGGAAACAAATATTCTAGATCTGGTACTCACAATTTTGGAGAGTGCTATCTCCCCAGTGGGATTTCCTCACTGCTACAATCAGATCACAAAGCAGTCTGCCTTGAAATATAGGTAGAACTATTCCCTCTACCTAACCCCAAAACTTTTCTAAGATAAATTACCCCTTATTAAATGACGGAATAGCTAGTTTCCAAGCTCCCCTAAATATAGAAAACACATAAACTTATGCAGAGATGATGGAAACAAAATATATGCGATTAAAGCTGAACTCTTTTAGGAAGTCTGGACTAAACTACTACTGTTCAATTAAAAGTGCACTGGAACTTAGAAAATTGCCACATTGTTTACATGACTAATTGTATTTTATTTTATTTTATTCTACAAATTGGTTTTAAATACCATTTTAAATCAGTTGAAATTTAAGTGTATATTTTGTTTCCATCATCATACATACATTTTTTTCTTATTTTTATTTTTTTCTGGTTCTTTTTTCCACTTTATTCATAATGATGTGTAATAACAATACTAACTAATTATACAATTACATAGGTTTTTAGTGTTCTTGTACACAGACCTGAAGAAGTCTAGAAGGACGAAAGCGATCTTTGTTAACAATAGGTTATGAAAATAGAAATTGATTTTTACATGCAAAATGTATATGTATATATTTATATATATTTTTTGATTGCCAAATGAACTAAGGTTGATATATTTCCAGCCATGTAGTATATTGTCTTGGATAAAATCACAGACTTAATAATCCACTTAATAATTTGGTTAAATAAGAAGTACCACATCATTATAAACTTTATTTAAAGTACATAAGAGTTACATATTATTATGACTTTTTGTTTTGTTTTGATTTAAGATGAGTTTACGTTTGCCACTTCTACTACTATTGTCTGATCTGATTAATATACAGTGATTAATTAGAAATATATGGACTAGAAATCTTCCACACAGAGAAGTTTCTTTTAATGTCTTGTAAACATACTTCCCAATGAGGGAATGTGATAAAGTTTTGGCTATGTTTGAAAAAAGAGGTTATCCATCAGGATTTTTGGTAGAATTAAAGGATGAGGTTGTGAGAAACAGACGGAATGGTGTATTTTCACCACTTTTAAGCACTGGCAGTTCTGCCACCATGGTTAGTAATAAAATAGAGAGTGATAACATTATGAGTTGCATTCTGACTTATAGCCTGGATAGTAAGAGCATTAGGAACATAATAGAAAAAAATGGTGCATTATTGCTAGTGACATAGATAGATGTGTATGGTATGATATTAGAAAAATGGGTAGTAAACTAACTTTTGTATTTAGAAAAGGGGTGATGTTGAAACAAAAGTTGGAAGGGAAGCACGCTCAGAATTTTAATAGTATGCAAAACAATGGCACTAAAAATGTGGCTCATGTTCCCAGTGTCCAGGTATAATGTGTAGTGATTATTTTATAGTAAGGAATGTTACATATTATGTGAAGGGGAGATTTAACTGTGATATGAAAAATGTGGTCTATATTGCTATGTGCAATCAATGTTCAAGTTTTTACATATGTAAGATGAAGAGAAGGTTACGTGACCGTATGTATGAACATTTCTCTGATATTAAAAATTGTAAGTAAAACAATGCTTTATATCGATACATTAGTAAAAATCTTTCCCACAGTTTTAAGTTCATGGTGGTGGAAAAGGTAGTGAAAGATGTACAAGGGAGCGTGGTCGATGAACATCTTGATATGGTAGAATTAAAATTAAAGCAAATTGTTTTAAATGCAACTCATCACCCAGGGTTGAATTATATTTTATCCGTGCTACCTGTGTTAAAGTTAAAACAATTGAATTTTAAATGAAGTTTCACTGTTTTTATTGGTAGAAAAAGACGTGATTTTTAAACTGTTGGATTAGAATGGTATTTAAATTAGTTTGAATTTTTTATTAAATGAGTTCTGAGGAAGTTCGATTGTGAATGAAAGTGCTAAACTCTGTGAAGTTTGTGGAATAAATGACAATTTGATCATATGGACTGTTTCCTTCTTACAGTTTATTGGCTGCTGGCAACATCTATTGCATTGTGTACTAGCTGTTTCTACTAGCTGCCGATGTGTGTTCTGTTTGTTTCATTTCGATGGTTGGTCTGTTCATCAGTTTTTAGTGTCTGGTTAGATAAATACCAAAGGGGGCATTGTACTCAATGGCAGATCTAATGAATGCTGAATACAGTCAAACAATGACTTTCTTGGACTTAGATATCATAACTTTGTTTATAAGTTGCACAACCATAAATGATTTCCTCACTACTGTAGACACATGATAATCAAAGGCTAGATTAATGTCTATGTGTGTTCCCAAGTCTCTGACTACTGGGTCAACTCTTAGGGATGAGTTGTTAGTATGATAGTTACCAGGGGTGGATAGCTTCCTGAAGGATACTATTATCTATTTCTTGGCATTTAGGTTTAGTCTATGACTCTGACACCAGCTGTTTGTCTGTGTCAGCCCTTCCAGGAGAACATTTCTGTTCTTTTATTAACTACAGAGCAGAATCTTGTTGATTTACATTTGGGGCACATTTGGTCATTAGGTGGTGCATACAGAAATTCTTTAAGTAGGTGTCATCAACTATATTATTTCCATACGTTTATAAAAATCATGTGGGTTGCAAAGCTTTCCCTTTTGTATTTGTCTTAATGACAGCTAAATCTTGCAATACCTATAACATGATGTGGAATCTATACTACAAGTATTGTGCGACTGTGGGTTATACACTGACTATTAGGTTTGTATTGGAAGATTTTGAACATGCTGCTATCCAGAGCATCCATCATAATGTTCCAAATGTGGAAGTAAAAGGTTCTTTCTTTCACTTCTCACAAAACATTTAGTGGAAGATTTAAACATTGGATCTGTCTACACTGTACAGTTTGTGCTCTGCATTTCACTCATTATATAAGCAATTAGTGTCCTTGTGTTTTTTGTCTCTGAGTGAAATAAGTTGCGCTTATGAACTTATTATGATTGGCTTTCCATTCTCCATTACTCCAAGAAGTATTACATGTACTTTTATAGCAGAAAAATGTCAGCAAGGTCAGAATATGTGAGCTGTCTTCCACTTGCATTACAGAGTGTTGCTGTTGAGTGTAACCTCCTACACACTCAGAATGTTGTGGATGGTTGGCATAGACATTTTTTGTTGTATGATCGAGAGATGGACTGGTGATTATATGAAAATTATGTATGTTTTAGTTCAAGAACAGAATCGCATAGAGGATCTATGTCTTAGGACACTTTCTGGAATATGTAGAAGTCCTAGAAATGTGTTAACTATAAGAAGAAGTGAGCATTATGTTCTATTTCACAACGTAAAGGCAAGTACATATTTCAATAATTTCTACTTGCTATTTCCTCTGCATTGTATTTGTAGGAAATTACCTAAAAACTTATAATTTTTCTCTGTTTGTTCTACACTGTTCATTGCTCACACCATGATACTTTAAGGACTTCCTTTTTATCTGCAGGTTTTCTCTAAGTTCACATATTGAAGTTCTACTCACTATCAAGGTTTTGTTTTGCAATGTTAGGAGGTGTTGACATGTATGTATGTTTATGTGTCTACCCAGATATTTGGACCTTTGGTTTACTTGTATGTTTACATTTAGTATAACTGATTTCTGTTTATCATCTCAGTCCTCATTGCACAGAACCATACCTCTCGACATCTTAGAGCAAGAAATCTGGACAAAACCATAAGTAATAGGGGGACAAAGGCCCAAAAATAGGAATACTTTTTAAATATTGCTCTTATAAACTTAGACAATTGATAGAATAACAGGTTTTGCATTATCATGAATTTTCTGAAGGGTATGAAGTTTGAAACTTAAATATCTGTCATTATTTTCTGACTTCAACCCTCAATGATTTGCCAGAAAACCACAAATTATAAGACACAGACCAAAAATACCAGGCAAAATTCTGGAGATTCTGCGAAAATATGTATAGCTGACAGGTATGCACAGAACTGCAATCTATTTGTCCCAGTACATGATATTTTTTTCTATTGACTAATGGCATATTGATTACTAACATACTTCAATTCTGGGTATTTCAACATAATGTTTTCAAATTTAGATTACCCTTACTATCATGAAATATTTTTGTGCTTACAGAACTGTTTATATCATTAGTTCATGCACATTTATTTTTCTCATTATTGGAAATGAATGACTGCTGATTGCTTTTGGCACTCTGTCACTTTTGTCCTCCCTTCAAGGACTATTACTTTGTGATAGACGTATTTTGTTGCAGGTCATCTTGAGCATGCAGCATCTGGCGACACAAATAATGTAATAAACAGCTTATATATCACTTGATTGTAATTTGTATGCTATTAGGATCGTATTTACTGTGTGTACTGAATATTGTTAGTCATCAGGATGTTTGATTGATAATACTTTGCCTATTTTCTTCTAATTCTGTTATATCATCATAATAATTGTGCATTACATGAATTTCAGTGAAATTAAGATTGTCTAGTGTTGTAATTAGTATATGTGTGTTGTGGGTTTATGTACTGTGTTTAATGCCACAGGACTTGCAGAATTTGTTGATGAATGTACTCTGTACAACTTTTTTTTTTATGTTTACTTCATATGATGTAGTGATACAGTTCAGAACTGTATAGCTTGTTCCATGATCTCAACCAGATGAGATTATACCACTGAGGCTTGATGAATTGTGCTGCTGTTTGGAAGTTGATGGTTTGGTCCATTGTTTCAACCTAATGGGATTCAATCAATGTGGCTTAATGACTTGTGTTTCAATCACAGGTATGTTCAATAGCTTGTCATACACCTATGTGAGTGTGTATCTATATCTATATATCTGTATCTACAGTATCTCACTCTCTCTCTCTCTCTATATATATATATATATAAATAAATATATATATATATATATATATATATATATATATATATATATATATATGTATAGATAGATAGCTATGTGTGTGTGTGTATGTGTGTATACACAGATAGATAGAAACAATTAGATAATATCTTTGTGTGCTATTATAAACAAAGTTAATATGTTGAAATTTGATTGCATTGCTGGTGCTTTTAAAACAAATACAAACAAATAATAAAACATATAACATTTTCTTACATAGTTTCCAAAACTGAGTAAAGAAAAGATAAAGGAAAACGTGCAATCTAACAATATGTGATAAATAGTGTCCATTTTTACTACTTAAAGGATGAAGAAGTCCTTTGTATGATATTACTGACAAAACTTGTCCTTTAGTCAAAACTATAAATTAAACACTGCAGTGACACTGAGAAATAAAATAAATATTTTGCTTCATTCACACAGTTTTCACTGTTTTCTAAAATGTTCAAGCAAGCTTAGATAATGGGCAAAATGGCAATCAGTGAGAGAGCGAATGCCTTGCAGCTTCTTTGCTCAAAAATTATTAGAGTTATAAATAGCAAAAAGTTATGACTACAGCACATTGTCTAAATAAGAATACGGAACTGTCTTGTTTTATTGAGCAACTGTAATTCTCATTGATTTCCCAGAACATTAAAGATTTTTGAGTGTCACTTCAAAATAAGAATAAAAACAGTTATATTCTATAGACTCTGGGATAGCTGAAATAGGAGGTTTTAGCATGTGTGACATCAAGATTTAACCTATATTTTGCATGTAAAAACTAAAAGAAAAATCTAGCAAGGCTAGACTTTTCACTGTGTGATTCCTTATACCTCTTGTATTATAGGGAACATGGCATACATGCAAATATGTCTTTAAGGGCATCAGGTGTTTCAGCTATATGGCAATTCTGAATGTCCACAGTTTCTTTTTTTGAAGTATATTTATGGACAAATTCAGGCCAGTAAAGTCAAACCCTACTAGCTGTGGACATGCACATTTCATCCTTCTTAGATCACCATTGGCACAGTATAAATGGAATGTTTGGCTAACCTTTAGAAACACAGGGTTGTCATACCCAGCTGATATCCATAACCATTAGGGTGTCTGCAAAATATCCCAACCAACAAAGTAAAACATTGAGTAAAAAGTTCACACAGAAAAAACAGCTAGTGGGGTTTGGCTTTACTGGCCTGAATTTGTCCATAAATAGACTTAAAAAAAGTCATGGACATTCAGAATTGCCATATAGCTGAAACATCTGATGTCCTTAAAGGGTCATTTGCATATATTTCATGTTGCCTCTAACACAAGATGTTTAATGAATCACACAGAGGAAAGTCTAGCCTTGCTAGATTTTTATTTTGTTTTTTACTGATTGTTTTTTCTGTGTTTAATGTAAAATAAATTCAAAGGTTCATAGAAGGTTGCTAGGTTAACAGTCATAGAGCCCTTATAAGCCTAGCCATATTTATTCTGAGTTGCTCCAATTGTTGGTGGTTAGGTGAGTGAAATTAACAGAGGTAAAGGTCTATGGTAGTTAATATTGACTTTCTTTGTGCATGAGAGACATGGGTACCACCCTAGTAGTGAATTTGCTGTCACTCATCCATTTATCTAGGTCCTATTTGAATATGGCCAAGAAGGTGCTCTGTCTCACATGAATTTGAAGCTTGTTCCAGAGAAGTTGCAGTCTCTGGGAGATGTATCTATCTCTCCAGCATGACCTATTCATGTCAGCTTACCAATTTTTTTCTTTAATTTAACATGGCAGTTTATTCTTCAAGGGCAGCAGGCACTGAATTTGTGCATGAAACACTGAAATGTAAAGTTGTTTGCCAGCAGCAACCTCTTAATTATGTATATATCTTTTTAATGTGGAATTATTCAGATTGCTTTTGCTTCTGCAGAGATTGTGTATATTGACTGATATTGGTGGATTGTAATGACTCAAGTTTCATCATCATCTTCTTTCGGCTGTTCCCGTTAGGGGTCGCCACAGCAGATCACCTGTTTCCATTTCTTCCTGTCCTCTGTATCTTGCTCTGTCACACCAACCACCTGCATGTCATCTCTCACCACATCCATAAACCTTATCTTAGGCCTTCCTCTTTTCCTGTTACCTGGTAGCTTCATCCTTAGCATCTTTTTCCCAATATACTCAGCATCCCGCCTCAGCACATGTCCAAACCAATGTAATCGTGCCTCTCTGGCTTTGTCTCCAAACCTTCCAACCTGGGCTGACCCTCTAATATACTTATTCCTAATCCTGTCCACCCTCATCACACCCAGAGCAAATCTTAACATCTTTAATTCTGCCACATCCAGCTCAAACTCCTGCCTTTTTGTCAACGCCACTGTCTCCAACCCATATAACATAGCCGGTCTCACTACCCTCTTGTAGACCTTTCCTTTAACTCTTACAAGTACTCATCTGTTAGAAACCTGGGTGGAAACTCCCAGATATGCTCAGAATTAGTCCAAAATGATAAAAAAATCACTGAACCCACAGACATTGCCAACATACTGGCAGACAGGTTCAGTGCAAATTTCTCCCCCCCCCCAAAAGGAGAAATATCTATCCCACCAGAGTCTAGCCTCCCAAACATCTCAGATGCCCAGGTGAGAGCTGCTCTCTCTAAAGCAAAAAACACAGCATCAATGGGACCAGACGGTGTCCCTGGCTGTGTGCTACACGAACTCAATAAGGAACTAAACCCACACATAAGGCTGCTGTTTAATCTTAGCCTTACTACAGGATACGTACCCAAAGAATGGCGACGGCAACTGTGGTCCCACTCCACAAAGGCGGTGCTTCTACGGACCCTGAAATTACCGCCCATAAGCTTGACGAGCCTTGTCTGCAAAGCTATGGAGAGGATCATAATGGAACTCATAAATAAAGACATTGGGGACCTACAGACACTGGATCCTACCCAATTTGGCTTTGTCAAGGGCAGATCCTGCCTCTTGAACTTGGTCGACTTTTTCAAAACAGTCACTAAGGCCATTGATGAGGGTAAGGCAGTTCACACAGCCTACCTTGACCTAGCAAAAGCGTTCGACACAATACCCCACTCAGGCATCATAGAAAAGCTCACCAGCTTAGATGTAAACCCATATGTCACAAGATGGGTTGCAAACTGGCTCAAGGACAGAACACACAGGGTTAGAGTTGCTGGTGCCATGTCAGACTCTAAGCCGGTCATGAGCGGTGTCCCACAGGGCTCAGTCCTGGACCCCTCTTGTTCGGCATTTATTTTTCTGAAGTGCAGGCAAACATAGGGGGATTGTGGCTGACAAAATTTGCAGATGACTGCAAACTGGGCACCATAATTGACACTCCATCAGACACAGACATCCTCCAGAGAGGTCTCATAGAAATGGATAACTGGTGCCAGAGCCATGGCCTTAAGCTAAATGCCAAAAAATGTATAGTCATACCCTTTGGGAAAAACAAGGTAACCCCTAATTACCACATAGGTGGTAATCCATTAAACACGGAAGAAGTTATCAGGGACCTGGGGACCCAAGTTGACAGTAACCTCTCTTTTGACACTCACATTGCCAAAGTGGTTAGGAAGACCTTCTACATTGCCCACCTGATCATGAAGGGATTCACATCCAGATCAGGAGAGGTCATTGTACCCCTGTACTCTTCACTTACGCCCCATTCGGAATGTACCTTACCCGACACCTGCAGCAGTTGGAAAGACCCCAAAAGTTCCTCACCAAAAGGATAAAGGGGCTCAAACATATGTCATACGATGCCCGACTGAAGAAACTCCAGCTCTATTCAGTCGCATACCGTCTGCTCAGAGGTGATCTGTGCCTGACATACAAGGCCATGTCCAACCCGGAATTAATGGACATGCTCCACCTCAAAAAATCCAAATCCACCAGAGCCACGAGAGCAAGAGACTTAAACCTCAACACGGATATAAATAGGGCGTGCTGGAGGGACAGATTCATCACCCAGAGACTCTACACTATGGAACAGAATCCCAGTCCATGTGAGGCAGAGCCCCTCACTGACTCTGTTCAAGAGAAATCTTGACGAGTGGATGGGAGATCGTAGGTTTACCCCGGGAATCATCTCTGTGTCACTGCTGGACAGAGTCACAGCAAACTAATGGGTATAGTATTCTCATCCTAAGGGGTAGTGAAAGCCACACACACTCTGGCTAGGCTTATAAATGCCCTAGGGCAGATAGCCTAGTATGAACCTATGAACCTATGAACAACACTCCTGACACTCTTCTCCACCCACTCCATCCTGCCTGTGCTCTCTTCTTCACCTCTCTTCCACACTCACCAATACTTTGAACTAGTGACCCCAAGTATTTAAACTCATCCACTTTCACCACCTCTACTCCTTGCATCCTCACCATTCCTCTATCCTCCCTCTCATACACACACATATATTCTGTCTTATTCCTGCTGACCTTCATTCCTCTTCTCTCTAGAGCATATTTCCATCTCTCCAGGGTCTCCTCCACCTGTTCCCTACTCTCACTACAGAATACAATGTCATCTGCAAACATCAAAGTCCATGGGGACACCTGTCTGATCTCGTCTGTCAACCTGTCCATCACCATTGCAAATAAGAAAGGGCTCAGAGCTGATCCTTGATGTAACCCCACCTCCACCTTAAATGCATCCATCACTCCTACTGCAGACCTCACCACTGTCACACTACCCTTGTACATATCATGTACCACTCTTACATACTTCTCTGACACTCCTGACTTCCTCATACAATACCACAACTCCTCTATAGGCACCCTGTCATATGCTTTCTCTAAGTCTACAAAAGCACAATGCAACTCCTTCTGACATTCTCTGTACTTTTCCATCAACACTCTCAGAGCAAACATTGCATCTGTAGTGCTCTTTCCCAGCATGAAACCATACTGCTGATCACTAATCATCACGTCCCTTCTTAACCTTGCTTCCACTACTCATTCCCACAACTTCATACTGTGACTGATCAATTTAATCCCTCTGTAGTTACTACAGCTGTGCATATCACCCTTATTCTTAAAAATCGGTACCAAAACACTTTTTCTCCATTCCTCAGGCATCCTCTCACTTTCCAAGATTTCATTAAAAATCTGGTTAAAAACTTCACTGCCATTTCACCTAAACACCTCCATGCTTCCACAGGTATGTCATCTGGACCAACAGCCTTTCTGTTCTTCATCCTCTTCATAGCTATCCTTACTTCCTCCTTGCTAATCCATTGTAGTTCATGATTCACAATCCCTACATCATCCAACCTTCTATCCCTCTCATTCTCTTCATTCATCAACCCCTCAAAGTACTCTTTCCATCTCCTCAACACACTCTCCTCGCTTGTGAGCATGTTTCCCTCATTATCCTTTATCACCTTTACCTGCTGCACATCTTTCCTAGCTCAGTCCTTCTGTCTAGCCAATTGGTACAGGTCCTTTTCTCCCTCCTTAGTGTCCAACCTTTCATACAACTCTTCATATGCCTTATCCTTAGCCTTCACCACCTCTCTCTTTGCCATGCACCTCATCTCCTTATACTCCTGTTTACTTTCTTCATCTCTCTGACAATTCATCTTCTTCGTTGCCAACCTCTTTCTTTGTATACTCTCCTGTACTTCCTCATTCCACCACCATGTCTCCTTATCGTCCTTCCTCTGTCCATATGTGATACCAAGCACCTTTCTCGCCGTCTCCCTTACTAGCTCTGCTGTAGTTACCCAGCTATTTGGTAACTATTCACTGCCACACAGTGCCTGTCTTAACTCATCTCTGGACTCCACCTCACAATTACCCTTTTTCAATTTCCACCATTTGATCATTGGTGCTGCCCTCACACTCCTCCTCCTCCTCTTAATCACCAACATCATCCTACAAACCACCATCCTATGCTGCCTAACTACACTTTCTCTGGTCACCACTTTACAGTCTTCAATTTCCTTCAAACTGGCCCTCCTACATAAGATATAATCCACCTGTGTGCATCTTCCGCCACTCTTGTATGTCACCCTATGCTCCTCCCTCTTGTTAAAATACATATTCACCACAGCCATGCCCATCCTTTTCACAAAATCCACTACCATCTGACCTTCTACATTCCTTTGTTTAACACCATACCTACCCATCACTTCCTCATCTCCTTTGTTCCCTTCACCAACATGCCCATTGAAATCTGCTCCAATCACCAGTCTCTCTCCCTTGGGTACAGTCATCACCACTTCATCCAATTCACTCCAAAATGTTTCTTTCTCATTCATTGCACAACCAACTTGTGGAGCATATGCACTAACAACATTCATCATTACACCATCAATTTCCAGCTTCATAAACAATACTCTATATGACACTCTTTTCACCTCTAAAACATTATTAGTATACTGTTCCTTCAGAATAACTCCTATGTCATTTCTTCTTCCATCCACACCATGATAAAACAATTTGAACCCACCTCCGATACACCTAGCCTTACTCCCCTTCCATCTGGTCTCTTGCACACACAATATACCAACCTTCCTTCTGTCCATCATATGAGCTATCTCTTTCCCTATACCAGTCATACTGCCAACATTCAAAGTTCCGACCCTCACTACCACAGTCCTAGCCTTTCTCCTCTCTTCCTGTTTCGGCCATGTCTTCTGCCTCTTCTCCTCTTTCGGCTAACAGTAGCCGAATTTTCATCAGCACCCTGTTGGCTAACAGTACTGGTGGTGGTCGTTGTTAACCCAGACTCAAGTTTGAGTGGTCTTTTGTCATTGGAATGTTCCGTAATGGTTAGTTGTATCATTACTGGTTCATACGCTATGTTTCATTGCTTACTGAAAATTGTTAAAACCGACAAATTTAAAACACACTAGGAGTATAATTCAATACAATCAGGATGGTACATGAAAGAAAACATGTTTGTTTGAATAGCCCAAAAAAATGTGTGCAAGGGGGTCTATGGTTTGAAAACAGCCCAAAGGTAAACATAATCCGCCACTGGCCAGATGCATTTCCTTTGAATGTGGGTTTCAATGCATTTCAATGAATGTAAGTTTCAAGGGCAGAGTAGTTTACTGTTAATGCTAAGTATGTTTTCATTGTCCTACTGTATTGTTTTGTTTATCAAATGGCTATTAGCATTTGTGCTATAAAATCTGAAATAAAAGTTTTAAATGTCTCTAATCATTGTAGAAGTGAAGAGGAACATTGTATGCACACTGATAGTTTTAAACATTTTGCTTAAGGTAACTGTGGAGAAATAGGCACGCAATGGGACATTGTAATGGCTAAGGACAGTACTGTGTGTGTGTTGGGGGGTGATAAATTACCCTGCCAAGGGCCCCATTTGACCATGATCTGGCTCTGACACTTACCTGTAGATAATGATAATGCACATCATACTTCTTGACAACTTATGTTAAAAACTATTGCGGTTAGGGCAAATACTGAAAAATCAACCAAGCTATTTTGCTTCAGAATTCTCTAAAATGGAAAACATGAACACGTGAAAGGAAAACATTTATACATTAATTATACTGCAAGCTACATTACAGAAAGTAGTATGAGAAATAGGCAGTACATATTTATATACTACCACATTCTTTTAAGAATGTTATAAAGTAATCAACTTTGTGTATTTTTCATTTCTGAATTCTGATATAATTATCAGGAGTGTCATTCTGTACGATTCAACAAGGCAACATTCTAGATTGTTAACTGGTCTGCATATTTTCTAATTATGATCCATAGAAATGGGACTAAAAGGCGCTACTCTAACCTTCACTGAGAGTTTGACCGTGTGTGAAACAACAAGTAGCAAAAGTTTACACTTTTCATTATGACCTGTGTCTGACAGATGCACTGGACATTGCTGTGCATGGTCTTTTGATAACATAGGGTATGTAATTGACATGATGAATACTGGAAGCAAATATTATGCTATTACTTTCATAATGCCACCTTCAAATGCTTGCAAGACAATGGGAAATTAGTAAGATATACCAAGCTCTCTAATGTATAATGTGATTTGTAGAAACAGAAAAGTAATTTGTATATGTGTATATGTATATATATATATATATATATATATATATATATATATATATATATATATATACATATATATATATATTTTTTTTTCTTTGATACCCTTATTTAGGCAACACCCAAAATCAACCTCCTGCACGAGGACAATTGCACAGCTCCAAAAAGCAAATAAGATCCAAAAAAAAGTTGAGCCAGCAAACTGTCACCTGGAAATAACATTTATTAATTATAATAGCATAAAAACAAATAACCAGACTGGTTTCGGCTGGTAAAAAAAACACAGCCTTCATCAGTGTAAACCAGAAGAGTCAAATGCCACAGTTTAGATACATACAAGTGCAACTCCATTGGCTTATTTTCAAAATTGCTCATTAAGGCCAGGTGGGAATAATCCACCTAGTTTTACAATCCATTTCTTTTCTTTACAATCTAAAATAGAATGCCAAACGGTTTTGTTGGATTTATTGCCCTTGACCATATCAATAATCATGGTTAAACTTTTTCTGGCTCCATAAAGTCTGTTCTTCATTTTTTCCCTTAGAACTGCTCTACTAGTAATCTAAACAGTATATCCCTTAATTAAAAGCGCAGCACTTGTTCCTAAAAAGCTTTTTTTTTTTTTTCCTCCAAAAAAAAAAAAAAAAAAAGCTCAGCACTTGTCTTAAAAGCATCTTCTTTTCAGGCTTAGCACTTCTGTATTATACAAAGTCCCTCACTAGCGAAACCTCCCCCCAGGAGTACCCACTTCCTTACTAAGTCCTCTCTCATTCAGTTACACCCCAAACTTCTTAATTTCTCTAGCATGTCGAAGGGCCAGATGCTGGCGTCCTCTCCTGTCCATTTGGTGAATCTGGGAATATTGAGGCAATGTTACAATTGCCTCATGTACACAGACAACCCTCTCCTCCTCCCACATAACACAAATACTTGCGAGAGATTTAGCTATTTAGCCAAACTGGAGGCTGAGCTCTCTCAACTCAGGACTGGCAAGACCAGGCAGGAGGAGAAGGCAACTACACACACCATAAAACCAGTCTCACATAAAGCTATCACAACAATGAATCAAACACATAAACACACAAAGACATACTCGGAGGCTCTGAGCAAAAATTTACCTAAACAGCAGAGGCCTCCAAAGCAGACACCCAAGCAACCACCACCTCATGACACACCACAGGCAACACATAAAACACAAAATCAGTGTGCAAAGCAGTCACAGCCCTTAAGGCCAAATACAACACCAAACATACTTGTCATAGGTGACTCCATAGTCAGACACACTGACGTCCCACTCACCAGGTTGAACAAGGAGAGGGTCACAGTAAGCTGCCTATCGGGCGCTAGAATCCGTCACATAACACAAGCACTCGGGTCACTCCACAGCAAGTTCAAATATGACACAGTCATTGTCCATGCTGGTGTGAACGACCTAAGACGTACCTCCCTGGACTACATGAAAAGAGACATAGAGGAGCTCTCTGATTATGTAGCCCAGGCAGGTATGACCCTGACCCTGAGCAGCATCCTTCCTTCACCAAGAATGATGCCACAACATAGAGACAAGATGATCAGCTTTAACAATTGGCTTAATTTCTGGTGTCATTCAAAGGGGATCCAGTGTCTGTCTGCCTGGGATGACATGCTTGACAAGCCACGCTGCTTCACAAGGGATGGCTTGCACCTGTCACCCCTGGGATTCCGGATATTGGCTAAGGCTCTTGCCACCCCATAGTGCCTTTTTTAGGCAAGGCTCAAATTCTAAACCTACCACCCTAGAAAACAAAAATGGGAAGAAACTAAGGGTAATGCTGCTCAATGCCAGAAGTCTAAATCTCAAAATGCACGCCCTCGAGGCCCTTCTCAGTATGGAGAACATCGATGTCTGTGCTGTGACTGAAATCTGGTTCAAGGCTCCTGAGAGCACCCTGACACTATCAGGTTTTACCTCATATCATGCGTTCCGGCCCCAAAACCCGGACCACACCACAAAAGAAGGGGGTGTATCCATATTTATCAAGGATACCCACACCTCCAGGTTGGTGGCAACGCACGAAGGATCGGAAACCATCCAGGTGCAATTAACCATAGGTAAAACTGCTCTACAATTTGTAGCATGCTACAGGCCACCCTCTCAAACTCAGGAACCCCACACAGCCTTCCTGAAAACACTGGAGGTTATAAATGTATCTCCAAACACCATTATATTGGGTGACTTCAACTACCCGAATATAGACTGGGAACATTACTCAAGCCCAAACTTTCTAGCCCAAAGGTTCCTGGAGTTCATAACTTCAAATGCCAGGAACAACTAGTCACCATTCCCACAAGAGGAGAAAATATACTAGATCTCATCATCACAAACTTGGGGACAAAATGCTCCACACCAGAAGTATATCCCTCATTGGTGAGATCAGATCATAAACTAATCTCACTGGATATCCACATCCCGCCCCCACCCCAAACAAAAAAGACCACAGTGAAGAACTTCTCTAAAGCAAACTTCACACTACTCAAGACTGGTGTGGTATCCTTCAAGGCCCCGAGCCAGTGGAAACCACAACCCAAGCTGCGGAAGCCCTTACAAATGCCTTCTATGAACACCTCCAGGACTGCATGGATCAGGCAATCCCTAATAAAACCAAGACTCTTTCCACCAAGGGCAAACGTCCAGTCTGGTGGACCCCAGCCATAAACAAACTTTACAATAAGAGGAGAAAGCTGTTACATGATAGAGCAAAATCCATAAAAGAGAAGACACCTTTGATCATTATTAGTAAAAAATACGAGCACTCATAAAATCATCCAAGGCCAACTTTGAGAGAAAAATTGCCATAGATTCAAAAGACAATCATAAGGCCTTCTTCAGCTATGTTAGAAATCTGGGTGGAAACTCCCAGATATGCTCAGAATTAGTCCAAAATGATACAAAAATCATTGAACCCACAGACATTGCCAACATACTGGCAGACAGGTTCAGTGCAAACTTCACCCCTCTCCCCAAAAGGAGAGATAACTATCCCAGCGGAGTGCAGCCTCCCAGACATCTCCAATGCGCAGGTGAAAGCTGCTCTCTCTAAAGCTAAAAACACTCAGTATCAATGGGACCGGATGGTGTCCCCGGCTGTGTGCTACACGAACTCAATGAGGAACTAATCCCGCACATAAGGCAGCTGTTTAATCTTAGCCTTACCACAGGATACGTGCCCAAGGAGTGGCATACGGCAACTGTGGTCCCACTCCACAAAGGCGGTGCATCTACGAACCCTGGTAATTACCGCCCCATAAGCTTAACAAGCCTGGTCTGCAAAGCTATGGAGAGGATCATAATGAAACTCATAAACAAAGACATAGGGGACTTGCAGACATTGGACCCGACCCAGTTTGGCTTTGTCAAGGGCAGATCATGCCTTTTGAACTTGGTCGACTTCTTCGAAACAGTCACCAAGTCCATTGATGAGGGAAAGGCAGTCCATACAGGCTACCTTGACCTTGCAAAAGCTTTCAACACAATACCCCACTCGGGTATTATAGAGAAACTTACCAGCTTAAATGTAAACCCATATGTCACAAGATGGGCTGCAAACTGGCTAAAGGACAGAACCTACAGGGTTAGAGTAGCTGGCGCCATGTCAGACTCCAAGCCGGTCACAAGTGGTGTCCCACAGGGCTCAGTCCTTGGCCCCCTGTTGTTCGGCATCTACTTCTCAGAAGTACAGGCTAACATAGGAGGACTATGGCTGACAAAGTTTGCAGATGACTGCAAACTGGGAGCCATAGTGGAAAGTACATCGGACACAGATATCCTTCAGAGGGGTCTCACGGAAACTGATAGCTGGTGCCAGAGCCATGGCCTGAAGTTAAATGCCAAAAAATGTATAGTCATACCCTTCGGGAAAAACAAGGTAACCCCAAGCTACCATATAGGTGGCAATCCACTAAGCACAGAAGAGGTTATCAGGGACCTGGGGACCCAGGTTGACAGTGGCCTTTCTTTTGACACTCACATTGCTAAAGTGGTTAGAAAAACCTTCTACATTGCCCACCTGATCATGAAGGGATTCACATCCTGATCAAGTGAGGTCATTGTTCCCCTGTACTCTTCACTTATCAGACCAATGATCGAGTACAATGCCCCATTCGGGATGTATCTCACCCGACACCTGCAGCAATTGGAGAGACCCCAAAGTTCCTCACCAAAAGGATAAAGGGACTCCAAAATCTGTCATATGCTGCCAGACTGAAGAAACTCCAGCTCTATTCAGTCACATACCGTCTGCTCAGAGGTGACCTGTGCCTGACATACAAGGCCATGTCCAACCTGTAATTAATGGACATGCTCCACCTCAAAAAATCCAAATCTACCAGATCCACTAGAGCAAGTGACTTAAACCTTAGCACGGATATAAATAGGACATGCTGGAGGGATAGATTTGTCACCCAGAGACTCCCTATGTTGTGGAATAAAATCCCGGTCCATGTGAGGCAGAGCACCTCGCTGGCTCTGTTCAAGAGAAATCTTGACTGGTGGATGGGAGATCGTAGGTTTACCCCGAGAATCATCTCTGTGTCACTGCTGGACAGAGGCACAACAAACTAATGGGCACAGTATTTTTTAACATAAGGGGTGGCGTAAGCCACAAAAACTCTGGGCTAGGCTTATAAATGCCTTAGGGCAGATAGCCTAGTATAAACCTATGAACCTATGAACCTATGAAAGTGAATGTTGCAATTTTGTGCGCCAGACAGTGTTTATACAAAGCATTATTAGCTTTTTTTATTTTTAATGTTACTTGCATGTTCAGAAATTCTAAGCCTGAGAGGACGAGATGTTTGTCCAATGTAAAATGACCCGCAGGTGCATGTTGCCAAATAGACTAACCAGTCGCTGCTGAAATTAGCAAAAAATTGGATGTCATAGACAATGGCACAATTTCTACTCATAAATTGTTTAGACTTGGTGACTTTATCACAATTGGTAAAGTGACCACATGGGAAGCAGCCAAACAAAGGTTCAACAGTCAAGGTGGTTTGTTGCAAGTGAGTATGCCCAGTGTCATGTGTATGTTTGTAATGATTAAAGTAAGATGCCAAGTTCTTACCTTTGCAAAATGAAAAAAGGCATCTATCCGGTATTATATTAGCTAATTCTTGGTCACATTGTAATATGTTCCAGTGTCTATGTATGCTGTTGATTAATATATCAGAGTTTCTGGCATAAGTGGTTACAAACCTGATAGGTTGTGGTTCATCCCTGTTCCGTGGTTTGTAGGTTAACAAGTCCTCCCTGTGTAGTGTGTTGGCCCAGTTGCTGGCTTGCAGAACATGTCCCATCTGGTATCCCCTGGATCTGAATCTGTTGGTCAGGTCCTGTCTGTGTTCTTGAAAAGAAGCTTCATGGGAACAAATCTGCCTCATACGTATAAATTGAGATTTCGGGATGTTTCTAGCAATGTGAGGTGGATGAAAGGTCGATGCATGGAGGACAGTGTTATATTCGGGGTACTTCTATTTTAGATTCTAAAGAAAAGAAATAGATTGTATAACTAGGTGGATTATTCCCACCTGGCCTTAATGAGCAATTTTGAAAATGAGCCAATGGAGTTGCACTTGTATGTACTTAAACTGTAGCATTTGACTCTTCTGGTTTACACTGATGAAGGCTGTGTTTTTTTACCAGCCAAAACCGGTCTGGTTATTTGTTTTCATGCTATTATAATTAATAAATGTTATTTCCAAGTCACAGTTTGCTGGCTCAACTTGTTTTTTTTTTATGCTTATTTAGGACCATAGTGTCAGTAAGCAGTAGCACTTAAGAGCTTATTTAAAAGAGCAACAAAAAAATCCAGTGATCTTAAGGCATTTTGTCATAAATAGGAAGAATGGAAAAGTTAAATTTCATGATACAATATCATGACAGTCTGTTTACTCAGTTCAGAATATGGATAGAGATAAACTTCTTTTAAAAATGGAAAACATAAATTCATCACTGAATGGGATCTGTGTTCAGTTATATAGCTACTGGCTCTAGAGGAAAATAAATTGATGTTAACACCATAAATGTGTTAATGTTACCTGATGACTTTAGCAGTGTTATCATTTTAGTGTTGGAATCTGTTTAACATATGGAAAAATGTAACCTTGTACTTAGGAAATAAAAATGCATCTGAAATATAGATCGCCCATAACTGTGAAAATTTAAGAGTTTTTGAAATTTGATTTATTCTAAATATGTATCCATGATATTAGGAAACAGAGCAAATTTTTGTCTCGTTTTGTTTTGTTTTTAACCAAAGTTCATTTAGTCAGCTAATTACTACAACTGTGCATGATGGATGAACACACGACAATTAATATTGCAAAATCTGTCTGGCTAAATAAATAAATTACATCAATACCTTTAAACTGCCTATTCGAAATACAAATATAATATAAACTTGACTATTTTGTATTTAGCCCATTTCTTGTCTTCTTTTTTCCAAATATCCATGACTGAGAAGTGTCTCTCACTTAGCATTCCAAAAGCAGCAAACAATGAGAGCAAGCCTCCCACTGCATGTAGGAAGACACAGGCAGAACTCAAGGCAGATTGCATAGCTAGCCCTCTCTAGTGCCAGTCTTAGCAATACTATCCACATGTTCTGAATACAAACTGCTTTACTTCTTAGCTAGGTTCATGCAGAGTTTTACTCCCTGTCCATCCTAATGAAACTATAACTGCCTTGCATCTCTCTTTTCTTTATTGCCCTCTCTCCATTTTTCTGAAGAAAATCTGCTTGTACTATTACTGTATCCCCATCGTGGATTATAGTGGGATATGATCAGACACAGGGCTCTGCCTAATTATAACTAAATAACTAGCTGCTGGATTAAAAATAGTGACCTAGTTCATTTTTTCAAACTCTTTCTTGTTGTCCTTATCTTTAGAGCATGTTGCCATCATCACTGGAGGTTGTAAAACAACTACTTCTGGTTGCTGTGATATGAGGCTTACTCAAGAGCTAAGGTGTCAACTGCAGTCTTTCTACGTGGATCCTTTCACTTCTTAATTCTTTTTGCTCCACCCTATGATTACTCATTTTCCCTAGCATTCCTTTTCATGTCTGCAGCCAGCTCACTTCCTAACATTTTCATTCACACATTCTTTGTTCATCCTGACCTGACTTCATACTGCATACTCTCTCTTTCCCTCTCTTTTCTATACTTTAATGTATTTCATGCCCCCATCTTTTGTTAACGTTATGCAATACAGTACTTTAATAAGCAGTTTTGAATATATACACAGGGAACATAGTCACAGTGGAGCTAGTCTGGCAGCTGTATGCACATTAACAATAATAAAAAAAAAAGAAATGGATCTTCCACCAGGGGTAAATGCTAGTGAAATTCAGAGTGAGTATGTCACAGAACTGCAACAGCAAATCCAAACAGCTCTTTAAGCACTAGTAATAGTAATGGATTGGCAGTGGGCTGCGAACTGTATCAATCAGTAGTAGTAGAATGCTGTTCAAATTAGGAGGGGCATACACAGTTGGGGATAAATTCTGTAATTCCAATTATCACTAAAAAGGTACATCTATTTTTTTCCAAGTGGCACAGTGGCAAATATTGCTTCCTGGAATTATTTTAAAATAATCTGTGTTACTTCTCTGTCACCATAAAGTGCAAAGACATTTGCCAGAGCTCCAGTTAGTAATTCCTTCCTCCCAGTCAGGTATTTCAGAATTGCTGTTTCTGTGTTGTGAACAGTATGTATCACCTTTATCTTTTTTTAACACTAAGTTATAATTTTGCTTTTCATAGTAATTCAGAAAGATTAATTCTTTAAGGCCACATACCATATCTTGTCACACTTTCAGAAATTTAGTCTTGGCATGTTTTTTCTTTTTTTTCACAAAAGATGGGCTCTGGTAGTCTGCTCATTCTATACTGTGTACCGCCATTCAGAATATCAGTTTAAAAACAAGGAGCAAGGCCCATAAATTTGGTGTACAACTGAAATCAGTTCATTAGGAGACACACATGGGAGCACATTGTGCACAGTGGTGTACAATATTGTCCGGTGACCATATCACTCGTACAGCAGTCTGCAGCCCAGGAGCTACTATACTGTGTTATGCTGCATGACAACGAAACACAGAAAAGTAAAGAACAATTGTGTACTAAAGTGTGCTTAGCATATATCAGTATAAGTTATGCTGCGCTCTACTGTCATACCAGATTATAGTTCAAAAAGCTATCATAACCATTAGGGTGAGGATGAAACTGTGATTGTTACCATAATAAGGAACATACAAACTTGGTACTGTGTGAGCTCCTGTCAGCTTTAGCTCACCAGCATCACTACATGAGTCAGAAATCATTTGTTTGGGGTAGCAGGCCTTACTGCATCATATAGAACTCTGCTGGTAAGAATTTCCCTACCTTCATTTTTTTTTTATGTTATTGAAAGTGCAAAATGTTGCTTATGTCTGTATGCTGAGCAACATACTAACAGGGAGTAGGAATAGTACCACAGAAAAGTACAACACCATGGGATTGTACTCAGCTGAGACCTTTAACAGGTGATCCTGGTGGGACAGTTGGTACTTTGTTGGTTCTGACATTTTGACTCGCATACGATCTATGTTGTGGGGGGGGGGGGGTCATTCACATATACACTTTTGAGTATGGATTTAGATGACTACCCAGCTGCACAAAACTGTACCAGGTCTTACATAAACTGTGTAGTAGTCTTTACCAATCACTAAGTATTTTGGTACATAAGTATACTAAATGCTAGTCTTACTCTGTTGGGCAAAATGTTTACAGACAACACCCTAACATATTAAACCTGACAAACAGCATTAATAATAAAATCAGGAGATAACTATTTAACATGTAACACATTGAATTTCATATAAGTCATGCAGTACCCTTCAGTTTGATAGTGGTTATATGTGGAAAATCTCAGTAGTGACAGGTTTTGTCATCCTGCAGTGTATGAATCAATTAAGCAATACAGCCGTCAAAATTAATAGCTACCTAGCATTGATATGAATGATACAAACTACTTTTAAA
This sequence comes from Protopterus annectens, assembly GCF_019279795.1. Lineage (NCBI taxonomy): Eukaryota > Metazoa > Chordata > Ceratodontiformes > Protopteridae > Protopterus > Protopterus annectens. The sequence continues at coordinate 1,369,717,481 of NC_056733.1, forward strand.
TGTCTGCTATTAGCATACCTCACAACTTCTTAGAACATAAATGCTGGAAAAAAGTTCAGATTTTAAACATTGTTCTAGTACACTTAGAAAGTTGCTAGATCAATAAGTTTTGTATTAGCATGACATTTCTAAAGGGCATGAAATCTAAATCTCAAAGGCCTGCCATCGTTTAGTGACTTCAGCCTTTAAAGGTTTTGATAAAAAAACACAACTTTTATGAGAAACAAACCAAAAATAAGAGGTAAAAATATGGGTATTCTGTGAAGTATTGGACAGTTGAGAGGTAATTCAGTAACCGGGAACATGGCCAAGATTAATGAGGTATTTTAGGTATGGCAAAATGAATACACCTCCCAAATAAATTGCATAAAAATCTTAAGACTTGTTTTGCTCAATCCTGAGATACAGAAAAAGAGAAAAAAAAAAGACAAAGTACAGGTGAAGAAGAAATATTGATCATCTTTCAACTTCTTTCATTTTTTTTTAGGGGAAAGCCCCCTGCCACCAGTGTAAGGGGAATAACCCCTCATATGCCACAAACTTATATATGCCACCTCTGAGATAATCACAACTCAGAGAAAAGGGAATATTCTAATAAAAGACAATCTCGGACTTCATATATATAGAAGTACAGATTTTCGACTACTCAGTTTCCACATCTTGGGACACAGCAAAGCAGCACCTAAGATTTTAAACTGTTATCATCAAATACACATTCTTTGGCATGTTACTTTGTCATCAATTTAGAAGCACTTAACAGATTAAAAAAAAAACATGAATTAAGATTAGGTAGCACTAAAGTGTTATAATATGATGAATACAACAAAATGCTTTTTCAGTACTGCGCACATTTTATGTGCAAAGAGTCCACAACAATATAATGTTTGAGACAGAAAATACAGATGAAGAGCAAATTCTGACCACCTCAAATCTAACAGTCAAAGGGTCCCATAGGCATATTACTGGCACATGACACTGAGTTAAATGTAAGAATTACAGGCAGCAGTAGTGTTACTCAGGGGTAGCCTAATTCTCACTGCAATTCACCTCTCACAGTTTCTTAATACTTTAATTCAGCTCTAATTTTTATTTAAAAGTCAGATTTACAATTTAAAGTAAAGGGATTGAATTTACAATTCTTTATCACATTAAATCATAACATGTTGTATTCCATGCCGTTACCCTTTAAGCAATAATGCACCTAGACAGCACTAACAGTAGCATTGTGCATGTGTTGGTAAAGTGCATATTAACTCTTCTGTGTGAAATTAGTTACACTTCTTGCATTATTAAAACCCTCATTAAGGGGAGGAAAACAATTTAAGTTTTCTTTTTAGGTTATGTCACAGCTCCACTTAGGTAGTGCTGTGCTACTAAGAATGCATGTCCAAGGTTATTATTCAATGGTATTCTCTCAAATGTTGGTTTCTGCACATATACTTTGTGTTTGTTTTCATTCTTGATAACATGAGAAGTAAAATATCAATGTTTGGGTATCTCACAGGGGTGCTTATTACCACAGAACAATATGATGTTGCTAATTATATGCCTTCCAACTTTTTTTCAGTCATGATAAAATCTGAAAAAAAAAATTGCACATATCCACCCAGAAGACTGCCACAATGCTAAATGTTGTTTCTAGTAATTATTTTAAAATATTGTATATTATTTGTCAGTTTATACATCTACTTTACTTCTATTTTATAATATTCATAATATCACTACAACAAGCTTTCACTTGAAGGTAGAACTCAGTATACCCACAAAGCATCTACTTCCTTTACTTTGTAATGCTAAATTACTAGTCACCTCCAAGCCAATACTTGGCTTCGACACATGCTTGCTTTGTGTTACAGTGCTGCTAATGCACTTCCTATGAACTACGTCTGGGCACTACTTAGCTGTGCTAATTTTTTAAAGATATATTTAACATGGTGAAGATGTTAATATCAGTAAGTCTATGAATAAAATGCTTCTTAACTACTTGGAGTCTGTGTAAAATTTAAATTGGCATCTTCTACCACAGTTATAGTCTGCAGACCCCTGACCTTTACATATCTACTCCAGTTTTCATCTTTGCTACTAATTATCATTTTTAAACCCTTTGCAAACCCACATACTTACAACTGTTTATCCTTGAATAGTCTGCAGTCTGGTTCAGTGTTACTTTTCCCAGTTGACACTACCAACACTTTAGTGTATCCCAGCCTACCCACCAACTCTGGGAATATCATTCTGTTTATAGGTGCCCCACCTTAACATGTCCCTTCTGTACCCATTTTGGAGCTATCTCTTATCATTAATGCATAATCAGCCATTTTCCTTAGAATTAGCTAATACCCATTTCTACTCCTCCCTCAACTTGCTACCTTCTCTTGCTCAGTATAAATCTCTGTAAAACATGAGTCTCCAACACATACAGTGTAGAAAGCACACTTGCATTATTCTTTGGTTGCTGCTTCTGACATCAGCATTCCTTCAGGAGAGGTAGAATTTGCTTATAGTGTTATAGCATTTTATTGGTAAAAGATCCTCTGCCCTGACCCTTTTCACTAGCCGATCATCCTACCATCCTCATTTATATAATAGAAAGAGTTATATCTCTCTTGATGCAAACTAAAGCAAATTCAACACGTTTACTATTTCCTTTTCAGTGTAAGTTCACAGATGTTATATCCTCACATTATATAAGAGTCCATCACCTCTAATGGGTCACACATAGCTCATACTTCTCCTTGACACTGACATTGTTTGAAATGTGCTTACAGCCCAAATAAGCACTTTTCAAACACCCAGCATCTACCTTGTGACATTGTGTACTAAAGTGTCTTTGCTGTAAGACTAATCATATCACTACATAGATTATTTGCAGCATATGAGATCCCCTTTAATGCTGAGTGAAGCTCAATGACTCTGACAATACTGTCATCTCCAAAACATGGCTCAAACTTCCCATTCCTGTTGAAACTGCTCTACCACAATGTTTTCAGTTGATACAGAAATCTATGTGCCAGCAAAATAGTTTATATAGTTTTTGTAGACACTATGGATTAATAAGCTAAAACTAGACTATTGATATATTGGACCATTTGTTGCCTAGCTACATGATCCCACATTGAATTTATCAAGACATGGATTATAACCAGAGTCCCAACAGGATGAATTACATTGCACCTAGTTATGTCCCCTTTTCCTAATGTCTTCAGATGCCAGACTGGTGGCATAGTTATGAAGAAACATCCAGCTATCTAGTTTATACTTAAAAAGGATTAGGGAACTATTGTGCTTTTCATACAAAGAGAGTTTAATTAATAAACAATGTATTTTCTGTCATAGATATCTATCATGCCAGCAGATCCTTTTTATGTTGTGGCAGAAGTTCAGATCTGCTGAGAGGGTATTTAGGGTGTTATTGCTTTTGTGGATATGAAGGAGGCTACATAGTACCAGATCCTCTTAAGTTCTGTAGAGCAGGAAGAGTTCATGTCAAAATTCCTACAGGAAAAGGAAGACTGAGAGCATTTTAAGGAAGACAGCGTAGGTCATGGTGGACATATCCTTGATTGGCTTAGAGTAGATAATGTGATTATACAAGTATATATCAAAGGGGGGCATTATATTCTATAACTGGCCCAATAAGGGAGATGTACAGAGGGATAATGACTTTCTTGGATCAATAAGATGTACTGCTGTTGATTAGTATCACTATGTAAGAGTATTTCCTAACAGCCCTCTGTTAACATAGTGGTCAAAGTCTAATTCATTGTCAATGAAAGTGTCTAAGTTCCAGAGTCAGTTATTGGGGGGTACTTATGTGTTAGTAGTATGAGCGATTGGATTTCCAATTGAAATAATATTGCATTTCTTAGCATTTTGTTTGTGGCCATGGTGAGCCAGATTGCTTTCCAGCAGGTAAGTAGGTGTTTACATTTAGTTTGATTACCTTATCAAGGATGTTGGAATATGGATGGAATGGTATCAAAGACTTTGACCAAGGCCAGGTATGCACTGTGACCCAATTTGCCTGAGTCCAATGCCTCAGTGACTTGCTCAAAAAAGTCCACCAGGTTTAGGAGGTAGGATCTGCCTTTAAAAAACCTAAACTGGTTTATGACCAGGGCTTAATTCTGCCCTCTAGAATTAATGTTTTGAACAGCTGTCACCCAGAAGACACTATGCATGGGCTCTGTGCACCTACAACAGAACATAATTTTCAAAAGTGTTGAAATTCTCCAGCTTCTACTGTCCACCTTATCTTCTAGATAAACAGACACCTTGACAGACAACAAACATAGCTGCAGACTATCTTACAACAGTCCTTACTATTTTATATATATATATATATATATATATATATATATATGTATTAAAACTGCCAGAACTGTGTTATAGAATAAAGATAACTAACTGGCTTTTTTATCCAACCCTCTAACATCTAAGCAAACACTTAATTCCAGGATGATTCAATGTATGTCTTATACTGTCAAATTATTCATGTTGAGAACAGCACAGAATGTCTCTCCCTAGTCATGTATTAATGTTCAACACAGAGTGAAATAATGATTTGTTTCACAAAGACAAAATGCAATAATAATGACAATGAATCCAAATCTTAATATGAAAAAGCAATGCAGACATGCTCTGCAAAGATGAATTAATGTCAAGACAAAGAGTGCACAAAACGCCTCTCATAGCATCCAAGAACTAAAACACACATCCATTTTACGCAAACATTGTAAAATAAGCTGAAAAAAAGTAAAATGTAAGACAAAAAATTACACAGAGTATAAAAAATTGCTTTTTACAGAATACAAGCTCACCTAACACCATGTATTGGCTGCACCCCACACTCATAAATTTAATATAATAATTCCATTGTTATGTTACCATGAAAAAATACAAAAATTAAGACAAAATATACATTTAGACAATAGGTCAGTTTTCAGCACTCTATGACATACATCACTTAGTTTTCTAATACCCAACTGTCAACTGATCATATCAAAAAATCCAGAGCAATACAAGAAAAAAAAACAGCATGCATATATTCATAAATTTCATTATGATAACAGTGATATTTGATTAAACTTCACTATGACAAAATTGCTTTGATCTTAGTGACCATATCATTAATTATATTGAATAAAATAAAAATTTCCTTCAAATATTAAGTTCTTCTTGAATGCAGGAACTAAAGTATCCACAAATATGGAGTAAACTATAAACTATGAGATAATGTCTTCTACTTTCCTAACTAAAAGAATAGCTGACATCTTCATATGTGATTCCAATTCAATTTGAAAGCAGGCAGTTAATATCCTCAGAGAATAAGACCTCAGAAAATGAGTATGAAAGTACATATGTTATTAAATCTAATTTGCTTGAACAGTACTCGAAATGTTAACATATTCTTCTTCAGCATTTTATTATTTTTTAGGAATTCACTCACTACTGTGTATTTTTAATACAGAAGCATTAACAAGCCTAGCTCATATGCTTACAAGTTTGTGTGTTATTAGTAGGTATTTAATTTGGAAAATCATCTGTACCCTAGCCAGTGTAATTAACATTTTGAGTTATCCCTGTCCATATCATGTGACTACAGCAGGACTGTATTTGTAGTTCTGCATTCATTCATGACGATTATGTTTAAACAGGGGAAGGCAACTACTTTTCTGAGTATGAAGAATTGGTCTGTTCCAGAAGAGAGAGATTCTTTAAAAAAGATATCAATCCTACCATTCCATTCTATTTATTACATGGTGACAGTTCATACCTCTTGTAAGGGTGTTTGTAGTGTTACAGCTTTTGTGGATATGAAGGAAGTTACCCAGAAAAACTAGTCTGAATAGAGAAAAGATGAAATTAGTAGTAAAAGGACAATAGTATTGATGCAACTGAAGTCAACTTCAAGTCTTGATGAGTACCTTCACATGGTAGACTTTGGGTTCCAAAAATCTCACTGATGACTCTGATAAATAGACTGTGTCTTATATAGCATATATCATGGAGAGAGGTAGGTTAAAAAAAATAAAAGAGACAGCTGGGTGCACAAGTCCCAGCATAAAAAAGTGAATAATTCTTGTGTGCACACTGGTGCCAGGACTGGAAAAATGGCACTGTAGACTCCTCAACACACAGCAATATTCCTACAATAGGGTTAGGCCTGGCTTATAGGGAGGATGCCCTCCACCATCAATGGTTGCAGAAGAAAGTAGTAGTTCACAAAAAAAAAAAAAAAAAAATTTAAAAGGCCAAAAAGGCCAGAAATATGATAGAGTGGCCTATTGAGGAGAAGGAAGAAAGTATGTATGATGCAAGAAGCCTAGAATTTCCAGATAGAATCATCCAAAAAGATCAAGAGATAAATTAGGGGAAAGAAAAATACCTGCAAAAGAAAAACTGTTAAATGCTTCAAATGCAAATGTGCATACATTATGACAACAGAGCCATGAAAAATATAACACAGACAAAGAAACATTGGGCTACCTGGAAAATGAAGTGACAGATGAAATATAAAAATATAAAGAACAAAACCCAGAGACTTTTGAAAGGTATATAAAAAACACTGACATGGGGAAGAAAAAGTGATTAGATATGGTACAATACCTATTGCAAAGGAGAAAGACAATCTAATCAATATAGAAAAGGAGTTCTAAAGATAAAGGGCGTGGGAGGATGGCATAATGGTTAAGGTGTTTACCTTACAGATGCAAGGTGCAGGGTTTGATTCTCACATGGGGTAATTGGCTAGGCTTGAAATGGCTCACAAGGGCAGTTAGCCTAGTTCTAACCTATGAACCTATTAGAAGAGAAATACAAGCAAAGGCACCCAAATATGGAAAATTTCACAACAGAAAAAATTAGAGCACAAGGGGAAATGTACAACAGAAGAATGGTAAGTTAGAAGTTAAACAAATAGAAATTGAAGTTATGGAATGCCTAAGAAGTGAAGGATTTATTGCAGAAAGTCTAACACTGACTATGTCACAGTCACAGCATGATGAAACAATGAGTTCCCAAGTTAAGGAGAAACCGGTAGAACAGGAAGCATCTGGTCATTTGCCACGTGATGCTCTAGAGCCTTCAGTAGGAATCCAGTAAAAAAGTTCAGCTGGAGTTACACAGCAAGGGAATGAGCTGGAAACAGTGGCAACTCTGACACAGGCAATGTTGTAGAGTGATTGGCCAAGTTCAACAGGTGATGCAGGATGCAGCTGAAAAGGATATGTCAAAGGAAGACATTATGGAACTTTCTGTAGAATGCCTGCAGGAATCAGAGAGCAAAGAATGCACCTTCAGTTTATAAGAAAGTGATCTAAGGGAAGAGTTGCTTTATTTAATAGAGCTAGATGGACATATTAAGATTTTTTGAAGAAATAGATTACAGAAAATAAATAAGACCCATATTATTAGAAGTCTGATAAAACAGATGAAAACAGTAATCAAGATATTAACAGAAATCCATGCAATATAACAGAAGTAAATAGGCTATCTTATTGTGCAGCTAAACTGATTTACCACAAAATACATAGCAATAAGGGAAAGGAAGGAAGAAATAAGATGCCATCATGGAAACATCAAACACTGAAAACTAGAAAGCAACTAAGACAAGAAGTATTGCTTTTAAAGAATATAGGTTCATAGGTTCATAGGTAGGTACTAGGCTATCAGTCCTAGGGCCTATACAAGCCCAGCCAAAAAGGTACCCTGGCTTTTGCCACCCAAGAAAGTTATTTTCCTGTGCCACTGTCGAGCAGAGCCACAGAAGTGATCACTGGGTGAATTTCTTATTTCCCATCCAATCATCAAGATTTTTCTTGAAGAGTGCTAATGAGGAGCTCTGTTTGATATAGATAGGTAGATTGTTCCAGAGTAACGGAAGTCTCTGGGACAGGAATCTATCACTCCGGCATGTTCTGTTTATTGTGGTGACAAGGTTTAGGTCCCTAGAGTGTGTAGCTCAGAGGGATTGGGATTTCTTTAAGTGGAGCATGTCCAACAGCTCTGGGTTTGACATGGCTTTGTATGTTAGGCAGAGATCACCTCTGAGTAGGTGATATGCGACTGAGTAAAGCTGGAGTTTTTTTAGATGGTCTATATAGGGCATCTGTTTGAGGCCAGTAATCCTCTTTGTGAGGTATTTCTGCGGCCTTTCCAGTTGTTGTAGATGTCTTGTGATGTACATACCAAAAGGGGCATTGTACTCTATAATGGGTCTAATGAGTGATGAGTAGAGGGGAACAATGACCTATTTTTTTCTGGATGAGAAACCTTTTGTGATGAGGTGTGCCATGTAGAAGGATTTCCTGACTACTGTGGTGATGCGATTATCAAAGGAGAAACTACTGTCCACCTGTGTCCCAAGGTCTCTTATCACACTTTCGGTGTTAAGTATACTACTGCCTATGTTGTAGTTTATGGGTACAGAGTTTTTACAAAAGGGGGTGACAATGCACTTTTTGGCATTGAGCTTGAGGCCATGGCTTTGACACCAGGCATCTGTTTCAGTGAGGCCCTTTTGTAGGATGTCCACATTGTTAGGAGTTTCGATTATGGCTCCTAGTTTGCAGTCATCTGCGAACTTCGTTAGCCAAAGACCTTCTGTGTTAGCCTGTACTTCAGAAAAGTAAATACCAAACAGGAGATGGAATAGATGTGTTAAAAACAGTGTGTACAGTATCAAAGCAGATCACAATCTATCACACACTATTGCAAATAAAGTAAAGATATTAGCACAGGCAGAAAAACTTGAAGGAATGCAGATAAAGATAACGGAAGAGTGCAAAATAAGCAATTCATTGATGACCCAACAAAGTTTTATAGAGACCCGGGAAACAGAGCAAAAGGAAAAGAAACCAACAAAAAAAGAAAAAAAAATAGGTACACTTTGGAGAAGTATTTACGTAGACCCTGTGTAACATAAAAGACACACTGAATGGATAGAATAATTAAAAGAAACTCCAGAGAGTTCAAATGTACAGGTTATGAAATGGGATGAAGTAACAGACAGAGAAATTGCAACAAAATTAAGAAAAGCTCCTAAATGGAAAACACCAGACCCAGATGTAGTACCTAACTTCTGGCTAAAAGTATTAATATTGTATACAAAGATTTATCCTGAGTAAGAACTACTTATATGCAAATCCTGAACACATACCAGCCTGGTTAACAACAGGAAAATTATATTCTCCCTTAACAGTGAACCTCTAAACCATCCTTACAAGCAATGGACCTAAAACTTGCCTTCCGACAATGTATAAGCAATACTCTGGAAGTGATGCAGACATAGCTTACAACAATTTAGAAGAAAGCTCAATCATTGCAACACAACACAACGGTAACAAAAGAAAGTCATATGGAACAAAGGATCATTTGTTGCTAAATAAAGACATAAAGGACAATTGTAAAAAGTAGAAAAATCTAAATATAACATTGATAAATTACAGAAAAAGCATTTAAGATCATCCCAGATTTATGGATAAAGTAGTGCTTACAGATGTGAAAGATACATTGGCCAGTTATATTGCAGTGATCATAAAACAGTGGCAAACCTCTTTGCAATTAAGCCATGGCAAAGTACAAATCATCATCCCAGGGATAAACTTTTAAAAGGGGGTATTCCAGGGCGATACTTTGTTACCAGTATTGTTTTATCTTGCCTTTAACTCATTAAACTGTTTACTTAACAGTTTAGGTCTTGGTTACAATTTGGATCCAGAAAACAAACTTGTTTAAAGAATTTTCCCTTACTTTTTGTAGATGACTTAAAGCCATATAATTCATTAGATGAGGAGTTGAAAGCACAAATGCAAGCATTTATAACTTTCCAGATTATATAAGAATGACATTTGGTCCTGATAACTGTGCAGAAGCAGCATTTGAAGGACGATGAATCTGGGTCAGGAATGTGATATAAAGGAACTTGAACAGGAATGAGCATATAAATATTCAGGAATTGATGAAGGATTGGCAATAAAACATAAATAAATGAAAATAAAACTCAGTAAGGAAAGCTTCAGAAGACAAAAACTACTATTGAAAACATCCTTGGCATTTATGAATAAAATCCAAACTATAAACCAATTTGTTCTTCATGTTTTAAATCATAGTTTTGGTGTGACTGACTTGCCCAAAAAGGTACTGGGTCAGTCGGATAGAAAAACAACAAAAATGCCATACACTTATCAAATGATGCATAAAAATCAGTGTATACCAAGATTATATATTCCATGCTCTGAAGAAGGTTTGGGGCTCCTTGAAATTGCTACTGAATTTGGATCTGTATTAATAATAGATCAGTAATGGTCCCATAATACTGATAGTTTCATAATACTGACAATGAGTTATGAAAAGGCAGTCTATGCAAATTAAGCAGAGTTTTCCCGGGTTCTAGGTGGAAGGGAGCTTCTAAATCTTGTTAGGTTTTTTTCTTTGGGAAATCCCTGTATTAGATCTTATTGGTGAATGAGCAGTGGAAAGCTCTTAGCAGAGATAAAATAAGACTGGGTGTACAGTAGGATGGTGTTATTTTCATAATAACATGGTCCAGTAAATTTGGGGTCCTGGCAGGAGAAGGTACTTTCTGATCTAGGGAGTTAGTAATAATAAAATTAATAAAACACTGTGCATATTTATTTGCAATTGTGTATTTTTTCCAGCATACAAGCAAGTACTATGCTAACTGCCCTTGTGTGCCATTTTAAGCCTGTAAAACAGATGCATACTCTAAAAGCTTGATTGTGTCTCCTTTCATTTAATCCTATGAGTTTGCACTGTGGCATCATTCTCAAAAAAGTGATATATTTCTCAAGATTAATTACACCACAGCCCCAAATGCATACTCTGAGAGTTTGATTGTATCTCCTTTCATTTAATTCTAGGAGTTTCATCTCAGTTTGTCCTCCACATGGAAAATGACCATGTCATATGAATACCTTGGAAAAAGAACTTGAAATCTCTAGTGACCTCATGTGTTTTACTTCCTGAAAAGCTTCGCTGGAAGTCACCCTTTCCTTGCTTGCCTCACAATGGTGTCAACCATGAAACAGATATTTCTGTGTGTTGCGGCTGCCCAAGTAGACATTACGGGCTTTAATGTGGCAATTCATTGACCCATCATTATAAAGTTTGTAGTTGACAATGAAGAGTGCATGGTTGAGTAGCTAAGGATTTTGTTAGCAGATCTATGTCTCAAACACCTTAATGGCATCTAGAGAGATCTCTCAAGTACCTCAGCATAAGCTGACTGATCTTCTAATGAGTAACATGCTGATGTAGGTACTGACAACATGGTGGTTTCTGGCTATATGTTTGCATGAGAAGCTATCTTCCAAATTTTGCACATACTTACATCTCTCGTGTATATTCTGTGCATATAATTTGAAATTATTGTCATTGAGGTGAGACAGTACACTGCTTCAGAGAGCCCAGTGACGGTAAGCTGACAACAGAGTGTGAGGGTAGATTGGGACCCTGTAGTTTAGGAAGATGGTAAACATAAACAACTTAGATGCTAAAAGACTAAGGTTTTATGTTGTTAAACTGAAGTACTGTACTTTACATTTGTATGGATATGGTTTGTCCTGAAAAATACAACATTTCCACAAAAAGTGTCCCTCCTTGGACATTTGAAAAGGTAACAACCCTAACAGGATGAGGCTGATAGAAGGTTAATAGGTAGGGATTCCCAAATGAGAGGGTCTAAGACTGAAATGGAGTGTCTCCAATGCATATTTCTTGGGAGAAGAAGTGAGGGACTATTTGAAGGTAATTTAACTGAGGTTGTAGCTGGGGATTCTGTTTTTAAATCTGGAAAGCTATGAGAAAGTACAGCAATTTGTATATCAGAGATGCAATGAAATGGGGCATTTTAAAGTCTTAATGCAGTAATTGTGATGTGGCAAGGAAGAACACATTTGTGTTATGTAGGTTACCTAATGAGTACTGTATTTCAAAAATAACACACAAATTAGCAAGTGTATATTTTTTTTTTCAAAAAGAAGTAAAATTTGTTAAACCTGTGATTGCAGCACTTGTATTTCAGAGTTATTATCAAATGTGCATTGAAGCTGATATGAAAAAACCTTTTTAAACAGCAGTACAACTAAAACAATAAATCTGAGGGTCAGACTGGTGTGACTTCTTTGATATCTGATACCCACCCACCCTGATTCAAACAATAATTCAGAGGATCAGTCTGATTAGACTATGTAGATGCCTGCTGTTCACAAGACCAAAAACTCTTTTTTCTAGAAACTGCTTACTTTATTTAATGTGGTTGTTTCCCATGATTCATAAGGCAATATGGGGCCAATGCATACCTCTCAACCTCTTAGAGCAAGAAATCTGGACAAAGCCATATGTAAAAGTGGGGCAGAGGCCCAAAACTAGGGACAGTTTTTAAATATTGCTCTTACAAACTTAGAAAGTTGATAGACTAACAGGTTTTGCATTAGCATGAATTTCCAGAAGGGTATGAAGTCTGAAACTCAAATGTCTGTCATTATTTTCTAACTCTAATCTTTAATGTGTGGACACTACTTTGTTAGAAAACCACAATTTTATGAAAAATGGACCAAAAATCTGAAGCAAAAATCTGGGCATTCTGCAAAAATCTGTACAGCTGAGAGGTATGGGCCAATGCAGTCACAAAGCATTTATGAAAGTGATAATTAGTGCAATTATAAGGGGATTTTTGTGTACCTCGTTTGAGGAATGTGGTTAAAAATGACTAGCTTTGCATTTAAACAAATTTTTTTGCACTTACCTGAAAATAAGCACATTTGACAAGCTTATCTAGCCTCATTCTATGCAATGATGTAAAAAGAAACACTGAACTGTGTTAATTAGCATTTCACAGAAATGTTGCTGTTTCTGCATCCCCCATATTGATTTGCAGAAGGTGGGAAACAAGCAAATTAAAGTTATGTATTCCCCGTGCTTCAGTGGAAAACAATGGGGGATATTCATAAAGGTTAACACCTTTGTAAATTGTAATTACTGTGAACAAGAGTAAAATCTAGGAAAACCTGGGTTTATTTTGGTCTGGTACTGCCATTTCTATGCAGTTGTTTATATGGTCACACAGGGCTTTTGTGTACACCTTTGCATAGGTTTATGTGTTTTCTAGATTTGGAGAAGTTTAGAAGCTAGCTATACCATCCTTTAATGGGGGTTACAGCTGCTGATATGTGACATCTGAACAAAACTGCAATAGAATCATCAAAGCAGAAGCAGAGTAAATTTATATTTATTTCCAACTTTGATTTATTCTGTTGTACAGTAATTAAAACAGCTTACTGACGTTACTTTAGATATGTTGGATGGTTATTTGTTATTTATAGAAGGCTGCTATTAGAAATGTCCGTGTCCAGTAATGATATGTCTCATTATTTAAGGTTTTTACAGTGACAGCAGGTTTAATAATGAAATATATAATGGGGATTTTTGATCTTTAGTTTATTACTTCACTGTAACTTTACATTTTGAGTGTATACAATTTAAGCTCTTTTTAAGATATAGTCAGATAATTCAAACTGCTGACTAGCACATTATGACACCAAGCGGTTCATAGTTTCATCCTTAGATGAGTTACCTTCTCTATAACATCGCCATATCCTGTCCATGTTCCTGTGATTGTATCTCGGTAGTAGGCCTATATGTCTCCATGCTTTATTGTATATGTCATTCATTTTTTGCTTTGTGGTGCCATAACATTGCAGTGTTTATTGAATAAGTCCCAATCCAAAACTTCATAGACCCTTAGCCTTTAACACATCCCAGTCATCTTCCCCAGTATATATACACATATATACATATATATAAAGTCATACAAAATCCCTTCAAATCTTATTTCATGGTTATTCATGGTCACTAGTATCAAACTGTTTTATTATGGTCTCATTATCAGCATTATCATCACCAGTTTTAGATCACGCCACAGCCACTCAGTCTACTAGGCTCACCATTTCTTCTTCCACACTATCTCATATTCCATTTTCTAAAAGAACTTTATCACGACAAGCAGGACACCTTCACACAAGAGTACTGTCCAATTTGCATTGAATGAATGTATTTAAAAAACAAAATTATTTACTCTTTTAATCTTACATGATGGATTCATCAAAGAAAACATCTAACCATATATGATATCAAGAGATCTAGACTTGTCTGAAATTTAAGAAAGTTTTTGTGGATTTTATTTCCTACTCATCCTGTTATGACCATTGAAGTTATCACTGGCTATACAGTTGACCTAACCTTTCCTTCTGGGTGGAAGCTATGCAGTCATTTATTCCCAAAGAGTAAGTGATGAGTGGAGCAGGAACAATACCACCAACTGTGAAAAGGATTGGTGTTTTTCCTTTAAAGCTGTACCTTTCCTCTGTGTGCTGATTGGCATCCAATGTTGCAGTGGGCCTTTGTGTTGTATTATCCTGCTCCATTGTGATGTGATTAAATGGCCCAGCCTCATAGTAGACAGGCACTCCTATATGATCCATCAGGGATTCTACTGTGCAGAGTATTCCCCATGCACATACCCTTCACATTCCCTGAAGAAAAGTGAGCAGACTTATGACTCATCATTCCTCTCCATCCAGCACCAACACCGCCAGGAACTCAAGCCACTAAAGGAACTTGCATCAGCAGGGTCATAATCACAGCTTTATTATATATGATAATGCAGCTGGCCGAGGATGAATTCTATGAACCCCATGATTACTTTTATAATTGCATTCAATGCAAAAGCCGCTAAAAGATTTTGTGTGTGTGTGTGTGTGTGTGTGTGTGTGTGTGTGTGTGTGTGTGTGTGTGCGCATTCAGCTGATCCTGGTGTTAGTCATGGACTTTACATACTGTTTTCAAATACAAAGTGAATAATAAGGATGAGCCAGTCAACAGCCCTAACCGAACAGGAAGACTCTTTAAGGGGGGGGGGGGGGGCAATTTCAGGGAAAGGGGAATACTGTCATGGTAATTTACTGGAAGACATCTGGACAAAGCATGGCATATTTGGAGAAGAGGGGGCCAGAAAGAGGGACATATATCACATAATGGTGTTACAAACTGAAACAGTTGACAGTGTCACAGGCTTTGTTGTAACATACCATCCCTGAAGGAAATTATATCTGAAACACCAGTGGATGTCAACAGTTACTCTGACCACAATCCTCACAGTATCCCACTGCTTCCACAAAAACAGATGTTGTCTGAGGAACAGACCAAACATAACAGGCAACCCCCTGGGCAGTGTGTGGACATTAGGAAAGTTTAGAGGTATGTCAGAGACATATCACTGTCAGATGTCAAGTCACACAGAAAATGTATGTCCAGATGAACCCTGTTAAATTAGCAACCCTCTGTGTATAACAGCACTACTGACCTACAATCTGTACCCAATTATGGAGCTTTCTTCCCCATGTTGCTGGGCTGTCTCCACATTTCCTCTCCTGAGAGGTGTTCCCACTTACTGTCTGTGAAGCTGTAGCCCCCACACATTCATAATGTCCTCCTCACAGGGAGGGAAAAGGGGCAAGGCACACATGAAGGCTGTAATTATAGGACTGTGTTGCTATGGCATTGGGAAATGGAAAAACAACACAGCTGCTCCTGCTCTGGATGAAAGCAGCAAGTGGGAGACGCCAATTGGTGCACAGGCCGTCACCTACTCATAAGCAGTACCTACAATAGGCAAGCTGCAGCCTATGCAGCACAGGTCTCAACCCATCTACACAAAGACAGACTGCGACTACACAGACCTAACCACTGGCACTGTTGTGAAGGAACTCCTGAGCACTATAACAGGTATGCCAATCATGTAAGCATGTAATGGAATGCAGAAGGGGGGATTCAATTATGTCAAACTGGCCATTAAACACTAGGCTGCAACAAAACGTGCTGGCCTCATATGCTGCTGTCCAGCACCTATGGCCATTACTGCTTGTCCTGCCTGCATTGACATGGAGCACATCTCTGGCCCCAGATTCACTCCAGCAAAGGACAGCTCATGTATGACTACTACTAGGGTCTCTGTTGTCCAATACTGAGTATGTCACTGGTAGGCCAGCTACCTGGGGTGTTGTAATTACTCATATGTCACATGTGAATGCTACTCTGATACATATGCTTGTCTTACAAATGTAAGAGATGTACATAGGGTATGTGCATACTACACTACAGGTGCAGATGTGTGATTTGAATTGTATGTGATATACTGAGCCCATACCTGACAACTGTCCAGAGTATTGTAGACAGACCACATGTCTGTCTCATATTTGTAGTCAATGCCTCAGACAGTTGAGTATTGTCTGGCACATCACTGGCAACCCATTAAAGACTGAAATCATAACAAATTAGCATGCATTTCATTGTCAGATGTCATATTCTGCAGAGTAGACCTGTGAATGCGACACCATCTTTGCTGGCAACTAAGTGTATTTCAGCTAGATTCATAAAGTGATACTGTTTACTGGCCTTTGCCCACCACTGATGTGTGCCTATGTGCAGATGTCTTGCTTAACAGGAGCTAGGTGTCTTATCATGACACCCATAGCAATGCAAGCATACCTTGTCATTTAGGATGCTGACATTTGTATAGTCACTGACAACTGCTCTCAAGCTGTGGAGAGCACACCAACCTTGCCAGGTCACTCATCCCATCATACATGTAGACCCCAAATGGAGGCCTGCAAAGCCACAGGAGGTGGAGTGTTGAACATTAGCATACACATACACACCTCCAGGCTGGACAAATAATATGTCACATGGGTGACATCCCAAGTGCAGTTAACAGTTGACAAAACACCTACTCAAATCATAGCTAGCTACAGGCCTCCAAGCATGACTATGGACATCCATCACACCTATTGGGACCTGCTGGAATCTGTCAGGATTCAATCATCTACCCTGCTCCTGGGTGACTTCAAATACCCAATCATATAGTGTGCCTGACCTATGCCACTGGAACATGAATGTACATAGATTCCTTGACTTTGTCAATGGCAATGCAGTGGATCAGCTGGTCAACACTCCAACAGCAAGTGGAAATCTCATGTACCTGGTCCTAACCAACATGAGCAGCCATTGTAGCACTCATACAGTGCCATCCTCCTTGGTAATATCTGACCACTTAGCCATGACTGTTCAGGTCACCATCTCCCCTGCCCCTCCCTTTACAGTGTCAGACAGAATGAACTGTATACAAATGTCTGTAAATTCCCTCAGAGTAGGTAGAAATAGCTGTATAGCCAGCATCCTGTGTGTTGGAACTAGCAGCAGTGTCCGGGCCCACACCCCAGTACTATGTTGGCACCCACATAGCTGTATGGACTCAGCAGTACCTGACAAGACAACATCATCCCCCTCAAGGTAGGATAAATGCCTGTGGTGGACGGCAGCAATGCACAAATACCATAATAGGTAGAAATAACTGCTGGTTAGGCCACAAAGGAACAGGGATCTCATGGGAAGCAATGTCACCTTGGTCTGTAGAAGCAAATAATGGCACAGGTGAAGCAAACCGAGGCTGTTTTGAGTGCAAATTGGACACATCTACCAAGGCAAATCACTAGGCCTTCCACACATGTGTCTGCAATTCCAGAGGCAACACACAAATCTGCTCTGTAGTGGTGGTCAATAACACCACATGCACATATGGCATAGATATAGGCAACCGGCTGCAGACAGGTAAAGTACAAACACCTTCCCCCCAGTGGTACACATGTGCATGTTCAGCATCTGCCCCCCTGCCCTTATCATCAGGAAGTAGGTCTGTAATGCCCTCTCAAAGGCAACATACGGAGGTCTCCATAGTCATGATACCATCCCTGGCTGCATCCCACATGAACACAGGCATGGGCTGTCAGATACATTCTGCACTGTAGTCAACCACAACCTGAGCACCAGTGTCATCCCAACTGCATGGAGGACAGCCACTGTCATCCATATATACAAAGGTGGAGCATTCCACCAACCCAGCTAATATGATGCACATTAGCCTAAGTAGCCTGCTATGCAAGGGCATGGGAGGCAATATCAAGGACATTATGAACAGGGATGTCAGCAACATCAAAATGGCTGGGCCCACACACCATGGTATTGCCAAATGGAGATTAGGCCTGTGAAACCTGATCGACCTCTCTGCAGTGGTCAACAAACACAGGGATGAGGTGAAGATGGTGAATAATGGCTACCTTCATCTAGCCAAATCCTCTCACACTAATCCCCAGGTGGACAGGATACATAAGCCTACAAAGCTAGACATCAAACTGTAGGTTACCAGGTGGGTATCTAACTGGCCCAATGATAGTAGCCACTCAGTCAAAGTAGTAGAACTCACCTCTAATAGTACATTCATCCACAATGGTGTACCATTGGTCTGAGGGCTTCTACTCTATTATATATATATATATATATATATATATATATATATATATATATATATATGTATGTGATGTACAGAACAATAGCCCCATCAGGGCTGTGAAGGTGCAATCGGGACTGGTCAAAGGTGGGGATGTCAGTCCCATCGTATCCATATGGGGGCTCATGGGCATCTGGTTCCTGAACACCCTCCCTGTCCAAGGTGTTTACCCCACATGTGTCATACACCACCCTGTCTGCTGTCCAGTGTGTCTTGTCTGTCTCCCTACCCAACCTACCTCCTTAGGCATACCAACAATCCTTCCTTAACATCACACTCTTACCTTAACAAAAGAAAAAAAGGGCATTGGTCCCCCAAAATATTATTGCCCCATACATAGCTGTCCATTTTGCACAGGTATCCACTGGACACATGTAATCCAGTCCAATTGGCTTGACAACACATTTCTGTTGTCCTCACCCCTCTATCTATGATTTGAGTGCCCAAATTTACCTCCAGATTCCATACAAATGGACAGCTATGGACCCTCTCTACACCCGTCCTGCACATTCCTAGCTACCTGTCATATTGTTTATCCCTCTGCATGTCCCTTTCTCACCACTTTCCTATAACCCCTTTTTCTTTTCTTTTAAAGGAATTAAAGTGGGTGTAAGCAGCAAAAAGCTGCTTACAACTGGTTTAACCACTCTGTCTCCATCAGCCACTGTTCTGCTTAGCAACAAAATAATCAGCACTGCCAAGTCTCGAACACAGAACCCTGTACACTACAGTCAGAGCAATGTACCACTATACAGGTTCTGCTGTACAAAGTTCCAATGCTTTTTCCAACATATCATACAGTAGAGTCATTCAACAGTAGGGAAAAAGTTCTGTGGAATCACTCAGGTTTTTTATATATACATATATAGATATATATGTATGGAGATACCTAATAATAATAATAAAAATATATATATATATATATATATATATATATATATACACATATATATATATATATATATATATATATATATATATATATATATATACACACACACACACACACACACACACACACACACACACACACACACACACACACATTCCATGATGATCCTTTCCATAGCTTTGCAGACCAAGCTAGTCAGGCTTATGGGGCGATAGTTTCCAGGATCCGTTGAGGCACCACCTTTGTGGAGAGGGACCACTGTTGCTGTACGCCACTCTTTGGGTACATATCCTGTAGTAAGGCTGAGATTGAACAGTAGTTTTATATTTATATATATATCTACATGCATAACATGTAGTGCACTCATATCTCAGTACCATACCTCCCAACCTGTTAGTGCAAGAAATCTGGGCCACGGCTGTAAGAATGGGGTGGACAATGAGCCACAACTAGGGACATATTTTAAATATTGCTCTTATAAATGTAGAAAGTTGCTGGAGTAACAGGGTTTGTTTCAGCATACATGTTCTGAAGGATATGAGGTATGGAAATGAAATGATGTCATCATTTACTGACAGACATCCTCAGATCATCTCAGTGATTTACCAGAGAAATTAGAATAAATCATGGAACAGAGACAAAATATGAGCAATATACCTGGATGTAATGCATCAATCAGGCCAGTTGAGAGGTATACTCAGAACTCCTTAGTGCAACAAATCTGGACCAAGCCTGAGAAAGTGTGGGGGAGAAAGCCATGACAATAGGGAGATAGCTGAAATACCTGACTAGATAAGCTGAGACAATTGCTACAGTAACACCATCTGTTCTAACATATATTGACCAAAATAGCACAACTCCAAGACTCAATTGCTTCTCAGTAGTTAGTGCCTGAAATCCTCACATCATCCCACTGATTTGACAGAAATAAACAAGTTATGGGGACCAGACAACTGACATGCTATGAATACCTAAACATAACATGACAGTAGGGAAAGTACATTGAGCTGCTTAGCATGTCACCAAGCACCATCCAAACTACAGTCAGACTGAGTAAAATCAGATACTTATTGGCAAAATGAAGCACAGTGAGCATATAAAACCAAATCGTACTTTATTTAGGTAAGCGCTTTCACCACATCAATGTGGCTTCTTCAGACCTTAATAACACACATCAGTAAAACGTGCACTTATAAAACACTCTAAGTTAAAGCATCCAATCATATGCATTATCCCCCCCATTCATTAATGACATCATTATTGAAACTTTTTAAAGGTATAGCACACTATATAAAACATGCAGCAAATAAGCACTCCTTTATATAGTTAATGCAAACTTACTTGTGCACAAATCATCTGGGTAAGCCTCTAACTTTAAGTACAGGTTTAATGGAGACCACTTCATTAAGCCCAGCTCCCTTATCAGCCCTGAGTTTTAAAATCCATCTTAATTCAGCCTCTTCAGTTTTATTTTTAATATTCCCATTCTGGCTGTTTCATGTATAACTTCAATTGGTCTAAATTTAAAATCATGATCGAGTCTAGTATTCAAGACATACTTAGCTATAGCATTATTTCTATTTCCATTCTTAACACTATACAAGTGTTCTCTTATACGTTCCTTAAGGGTATGATCTGTCTTCCCTATGTAGAACCTTGAGAAACACACATCTCGCCATATAAACTATGTGTTTAATATTGCAGTTTACAAGGGCACCTACAGGCAGGTGCAAGGGGGTGCACTTGCACCCCCATGGAATCGGCTGGCCAAGAAATTAATTTTATTATAATTATATTATATATTTATTATAATTAAAACAAAAAAATTTTTTTTTTTTTTAAAGAAAGGGCATTCCTCTTTAAGAATACCCTTTGCATCCCGTTTTAGGCGCTAGCCTGGAACCATAGACCGAGGAGGAGGGAAGCACCCTCCCACTTTTACAGCTGCAAGACCTGACTCATACGTGTGCCACACGCTATGTAATTTAAAACACAAAAGTGCGCGAATAAAAATGATCGCATCAGTTCCTGGTGGCCACACTAAGTCAACTCCCATGGGTTGGTAAGCTCTATTTCATTTCATTTCTATATGCAGACTGAGCTATGCTCCGTTTCATTTCCTTATGCAGAGCAGAGCTGTATGCAGTTTCATTTAAGGGGTGTAAACTCTGTTTCATTTCATTTCTAGGTACTTTTCCATTATCGGGGCAACACTTCTAATGAGCGGTTTGAGCGCTTGGAATCTTAACAAGCGCTCGCAATTGCTGTTGTGATTTGGACTTTATATCATGCTGTAATCTTTTTTTTTTTTTTTTTTTGCTGTGTTGCTACCGTTCCCCAAACAAACTGCACCTTGTTTTATGGAATATTTATTTAAACAGTTGTGAATAGAATAAAGGACACACCTACTGTAGACTGTTAGTAGATACCTGCAACCCAATGGGGATGCACAACATTGTGTGGGAGAAGTACGGGGAAATAGTAACTAAATTAACAGCCACTTTTTATTGCTTTTTCACTACTGGCATAATTATCGATGATCGCTTGTTCAGGAAAGCAAACACTGCAGGAAACTGTCCGATAAAGGGAAAAAAATACAATTATGTCCTGTCATGTTATGTGTGTGTGTTATAGTGAGTGCTCTGTGAAACCAACACATCAGGCACAAAAAAACTGCAGGAAACTGTCTGACTAAGGAAAAAAAATGGATTACTTCCTGTCATGTCATGTGTGTGTGTGTGTGTGTGTGTGTGTGTGTGTGTGTGTGTGTGTGTGTGTGTGTGTGTGTGTTACAGTGAGTGCTGCGTGAAACCAGCACATCAGGCACATCAAAGCCAGACAGCATGTTAGGGAAGCCTTTGGCTCTTTTCAGTAATTCGCAGTGATTGAAGTCGAGTATTTCGCTTCCCCCTGGACAGATGTTTGAATGATGGTTCACAGGCTAGCTAGGATATGACAACTCCTTAAAATACTCTTCCGTTTTCACCTTCTAATTGTAAAGTACTTGTTAAATACTGTTTCAAGAATCTCTTATATCAGAGTAAAAATGTAGATGTATGTAATATATTCACATGGACAGCATCAAAATCAGATGAGCGTGCCAAGATTCCAAGCGCTCAACGTTTTTATATAACACCAACATTTTATCACAAAAATAGCTTTAGCATTTGAGAATAGATTGCATTGCTTGTGGACCACAGTTGTAGCAACAATTCCCCTGTGCCATTTTATTTGGACATAAAAACAATTAGGCAATGTATTTCTCAGTCCAAACTTGAATTCATTTTCTAACTGTGCTTTAGTAAACAATTTTATTTAAGGGGTGTGTAAGCTCTGTTTCATTTCTATATGCAGGCGTTTCAATTTAAGCAGGCTGTTTCATTTCATTATGCAGAGCTGTGCTCCATTTCACTTAAGGTGTGTGTGTGTGTGTGTGTGTGTGTGTGTGTGTGTGTGTGTGTGTGTGTGTGTGTGTGTGTGTGTGTGTGTGTGTGAGTGTGTGTGTGTGTGTGCGTGTGATGCCCCAGTTACTTATACCTGGGGGTTAGAATTACCCAGGTTCAAAGCCTGAACCTTAGGCACAACAGCCTACATTCTCTACCCACGTCATCGCCACCAGTCCAGTTGTGATAAGTCCTCTTACAATTTGTGGTTTTGTGGCAAATCAGTGAGAATGGAATTCACTAAATAATGATAGCCCTTTAAGTTTCAGTCTTTCTATCTTTTTTGGAAACACGTTGCAACACAAAACACTATTTTCAATTATCTCCTGTGATTTCATTATTCTGTTTTGCTCTCAGCAGTTCAGGTTTGGCACAAATTGTGGTAGTTATAAAGTTGAGTCGCACTGTGAGGAAAGTACATAGGTAATATTATTCAGCTCTTTAATTAGACCTATTTGTAGTTATTGATCTACTACTTATTTTTCTTTGGTAGTGTAATTTGTCCATTGGTAGCAAGTGACTTTTTTATTTTAAAAACAGTCTGGGTTTGAATAACTGCACAAATATATATTTGTCCTGTGTGTCATCAAGAAGGTACATTGTCAGAAGCAGGTGCAGTGATTCTAGCAATGTTCTAAGTTCATGACAGCAATATTTATAATCTGCTCCTATTTATTTAAGGCTTTGTCCAGATTTCTTGCACTAAGAGGTTGAGGTGTGTGTGAGAGAGAGAGTGAAATGCCCTAGTTAGAGTTAGCAGGTGGGTTTTATTTTCAAGTGCATTTTCAAGGAATTGTGAGCTTCAAGGGAAGAGAAATTTACTGCTGCTCATGCTAAGCCTACTTAAAATGTGCAACTGTTTTGTTTAGCAAATGGTATCACTATTGTGGTATAGAATTTTTAAAGCAGCACAGCAGGTAGCATACTTGCATCTTGATACAGAGGGCTATAGGTTCTACTCCCACAACATGCAGATTTGTATTTTAAGGAGGTGAAGTGCTACAGTCCTGAGTATGTCCCCCTTTGGATGAGATGCCTAATAACTATGAACTTGTTTTTCAGCTTGCCACCCATTCCCTATTGCAATATACCAGCTTACCATTTTTTTTAATATAACGTAGGCAATTTATTCTTCAAGGGCAGCAGGCATTGAATTTGTAGATTAAACTCTGAAATATAAAGTTGTTTTCTAGCAATAACCTCTTCACTGGTTTCAGATCTCTTTAATGTGGAACTATTCAGATGACTTTTACTTCTGCAAAGATTCTGCATATTGATTGATATTGGTGGATTGTATGACAGAAGTTTGAGGAGAGTGGCCCTTTATGGTTGAAATGTTCTGAATTGGGCAGGTTGTCATTATTGGTTCATATGATTTGTTTCATTGTTTAAAGGAAAAATGTATAGAACTATAAATTTAAAACACACTCTAACAAGTGATGCTGTATTATACAAGGGATATATTTCAATTATTATATAGTATAATTAATAGTCAGGAAGGTGAATCAAATAACTTTTCCATGGTTCTAAAAATGTGTGCAAGGAGCCTATGATTTGAAAACAGCCCAAAGGTAAACCTACCCTGCCACTGGCCAGATGCATTTTCTTTGAATGTGGGTTTCAATGTCGTTTCAGTGAATGTGGGTTTCAAAGGTAGAGAAGTGTTAATGGTAAGTCTCTTTTCATTGTAAGACTATTGCTTTGTTTAGGTTTAGTAAATGTCTATCAGTGTTTGTGCTATAAAATTTGAAATAAAAGTTGTAAATGAAATCCAAATATCTGTAATCACTGTAGAAGTAAAGCATAAAACAGTATGCACACAGAGATTTGAACAGTGTCTATGACAAATGGGGAGAAATAGCCAAGTAATAGGACACTGGAATGGCTGCGTAGGCGGGGGCAGCAGAGGGGGTGGGGCTGCATGGGTGGGGCTTGGGTTTGCACCCCCCTGCAAAAAATCCTGTGGGCTCCCTTTGCAGTTGACCCTAACATTAAACTTATGTAGCCTCCCAGTATCCGGATGCAAAACATCTACAGATTCTGGGTCTATATAATTACAATACCTACATTTACCACATGGGTATGTTCCTTCACATGCCTTATTCATTGCTGTAACCCTATCGGGATAGCAAAGTAACTTTTTCATAGATTGGCAATTCTTATAACTGTAACTTGGGTTCAAACCCACTAATTTGGCAATCTTCTCATCTGTTAAATGTATGGGCCAATTTTTCTCAATAACCTGCTTTATACTGTTAACATTGCTAGTATAATACATTGTATACTTCACATGCCCATAGCCTTCTTTCTTATGCTTAGTCATTTCTGTTTCCTCTGTATATGCTTCCTTAAAATATCCTTCACCCTTCCTTCTCTCATATCTTTCACTTCTTTCAGTATTCCCTTTGTTTCATTATATTTGTATCCCATAGCCCCGAAACTATTCACCAGTTGTTTTATTCCTTCATGGAATCCCCCATCCTTTTGTTGTAATCTCAACATCTGCATACCTTGTCCTTTAACCACATTTTTAAAAATCCTTCTGGGATGCATACTGTCTATGTGTAAAATGTGGTTTCTATGGCATTCTTTCCTATAGAAATTGATGGTAAAGAATAGATTATGTTCCCCAATAACTATGACATCTAAAAACTCAATCATGTCCAGTGAAAATTTAGTAATAAATTTAAGGAAGTCAGACGTAGTATACAGAAACTCCACAAAATTATTTAACTGTTGCTTAGTCCCTTCACAAATCAAAAAGATGTCGCCCACAAAACAACGATAAAATGTAACATGTTTATTGGAGGTATCAGTGCATAAACTCTTTCAATTTCCCATTGTGCCACAACTAAGTTTGCATAACTATTAGGGCAGCTACTCCCCTTTGCTACCCCATGTTGTTGTAAATAATATTGTCCTTCAAATACAAAAACATTATTTTTCAGTACGATTTCCATAAAACTGCATATAAGTCTGATATGTCTGTCTTCATAGCTGCTACTCTCCCTCAAATACCTTCTCATAAATTCAATACCTTGTTCATTGGGTATAACCGTGAACAATGAAGTTACATCCATAGTTATTAACAAAACAGATTCACTCAAGACATTTGTACTGGTACAGATCTTGTAAAAAATGTTTAATGCCTTTTAATATGATATCAGATTTATCTAAAACAGGTCTTACTTGTTTCTCAATAAAAATTGAAAATGGTTCAGTTACCCACCCTCTACCTGCTACAATTGGCGTAAAGGGTGGGTCAACTAAACTCTTATGTACCTTTGTTGATGCTTGCAACATGGGTATAGTAGGGTGATCTACTGTAAGAAATTGCATTAACTCTGTAGTAATGGAGTATCTCATTAAATGTTCATTCAACCTTATTTGAATACTCCTAATTATAGAACCAATATGTCCTAAAGTTATTTTACGATACACACCCCCTTCTCCAAGCATAGCTTTGACTGAATTATAATAGTATTATTTATCCATCGCTACTATCATGCCACCCTTATCAGCGGATCAAATGACAATAGTATCATCCCCCTTTATCAAATTAAGGGCTTGATGTTCAACATTCATTAAATTGTAAAAAAAATTTACCATATCCCCCTTCATCAAATAAATGATATAACTCACCTTCACAAATCCTAGCATATGCTTCGAGAATGGGATGATTCACGGGTACAAAATTATTCAACCTCTTAAAACCATGTGTATGCATATTTTCATTTAATGAGATACTTCATTACTACAGTTAATGCAATTTCTTACAGTAGATCACCCTACTATACCCATGTTGTAAGCATCACCAAAAGTGCATAAGAGTTTGGTTGACCCACACTTTAGGCCGATTGTCGATTTAGGCCAAATTAATGGGTATGATCCAAATTTACAGTTATAAGAATTGTCAGTCTATGAAAAAGTTACTTTGCTATCCTGATAGGGTTACAGCAATGAATAAGGCATGTGAAGGAACATACCTGTGTGGTAAATGTAGGTATTGTGATTATATAGACCCAGAATCTGTAGATTTTTTGCATCCGGATACTGGGAGGCTACATAAGTTTAATGTTAGGGCCAACTGCAATACTAAACACATAGTTTATATGGCGAGATGTGTATTTTGTGCAAGGTTCTACATAGGGAAGACAGATCATACCCTTAAGGAATGTATAAGAGAACACTTGTATAGTGTTAAGAATGGAAATAGAAATAATGCTATAGCTAAGTATGCCTTAAATACTAGACTTGATCATGATTTTAAATTTAGAGCAATTGAAGTTATACATGAAATGGCCAGAATGGGGAATATTGAAAATAAAACAGAAGAAGCTGAATTAAGATGGATTTTAAAACTCAGTTCTGATAATGGAGCTGGGCTTAATGAAGTGGTCTCCATTAAAGCTGTACTTAAAGCTAGAGGGTTACCCAGATGATTTGTGCACAAGTATATTTGCATTAACTGTAAAAAGGAGTGCTTATTTGCTGTATGTTTTATATAGTGTATTATACCTTTAAAAAGTTTGGATAATGATGTCATTAATGAATGGAGGGATAATGCATATGATTGAATGCTTTAACTTAGAGTGTTTTATAAGTGCACGTTTTATTGATGTGTGTCATTAAGGTCTGAAGAAGCCACATTGATGTGGTGAAAGCGCTTACCTAAATAAAGTATGATTTAGTTTTATATGCTCACTGTGCTTCATTTTGCCTATAAGTATCTGATTTTACTATGTCTTGATTTATATTACTACGACATTATGTTTACCCGTGGACTACTTTTATTTTGCTACAGTCAGACTGACACAACACTACCCCAAGTCAGCTATGGGGAATTACACATGCATTTGCAAATAGACCAGCCACTTCAGGGTTGTAACAGTAGTGATGAACAGTCACCAGCGTGAACCTGTATACCCACAACCAATTTCAACACAGTCACAGTGACATACTGGTAAGCTAAATGAACAGAAGAGTATAATAACTGTGTAAACATAGTGTAAACATAAATATCATGTTTGACACTCGCACAGTACCCCTACATATACTGCCCCAAGTCACACAGTGTAGTTTGACTCCTGCTGTGGTACAGAATATGCCTCCATCTCCCCCTACAAGCATATACAGCTGATAGGCCACCAGAAACTGGAGCAACATGCACAGTCAGATTGAAAAGGAGCCATGACACTAAAATATATCCCCCTTCCTACACAGCACAACAAACATGTACACACTACACTGCTACACAATCCTGACAGTCTATTAACAATTGGTACACATACACAGACACCCAACTGTACAGATTCCCACAGAATGTCCAGGCTCTGTCCTCATATATATAGGCACTTCCTCATAACATGTCTGGCATTCTGCTATACCACTGGAATAATATGCTTGCAACATGGGTATAGTATGGTGATCTACTGTAAGAAATTGTATTAACTCTGTAGTAATGACGTATCTCATTAAATGAAAATATGAGAACTAATGATATACCATACCTATCGACATCTTACTGCTTGACATCTGGACAAAGCCTGACATAATTGAGGGACGGAGTCCCAAACACAGGGGCATAATTGAAATATTGCTGTTTTAAACTGAGAAAGTTGCTGGTGTTACAGGGTTTGTTGCAACATATCTTAACTGAGGGAAATGAAGTCAGAAACACAAATGGAAGTTAGCAATTACTGACTGCAATACCCAGGGTATGCTACTGATTTGCCAAGGACAACAACTGTCAGAGGAACAGACCAAAAATATGAGTCCTACCTCTGGCCATTCTGTGGATAGCCCTACAATTGAAAGTTATATCAACCACATAACACTGTCAGACTGATACCCATGCAGGATATCCATGCCCACACAAACCCTGTTAAACTAGCATGAATCCAGATATATAACAGGATTACTTACATTCTGTCTCTAAGTCTGAAACTTTCTTCCCAATTTTGTTGGGCTGTCACCACAGCTTAAGTTGTAAGAGATGTTTCCAACTACCCTCCTTGATGCTGTTTTTCACACACCTCCATGAAATTCTCCTCACAGACAAGGAAAAGGGACAATGCCCACATGAAGTACACAATTATGGGAGTGTGTTGCCATGCCATTGGCTATAGGAATAAAAACACAGCTGTTCTGCATGCAATTAGCAAGTAGGGGACACCAACTGATGCACAGACCATCAGCTGCTCATGAGCATGACCTACAAAAGGCAAGCTGCTGCCTATGCAAAACTGATGTATACCTTAGATGTGAGACACACACACACACACACACACACACACACACACACACACACACACACACACACACACACACACACGCCACTTATGGCAACAGAAAAGCTCCTTGCCAACCTTGGGGTAGCCCCCACACACCAGACAATGCAAGAAACACAAGTTGTGGAGGTGTGTGGCACCCAGGCAACAGGTGAGGAGCATCCAGGTAAGGCCACACACACCACATGAATAAAATAAAAAGACTCAGAAACTATAATAAAAAAAAAGGCATGTCAAACAAGTAAGCATGTAATGGAATGCAGTGGGTGGTATGTAATAATGGGAAATAGGAAGTTTAACAAATATGTCTCAACAAGGCTTGCTGTACTGATATATTGCTGATCAGCAACTATGGCCATAGCATCTGGGTCTGTCTGCAGTGACATAGATCACAGCTCATGGGCCTGAGTCACCCCAGGAAAGGATGGCTCACATGTTACTACTATTGGAGTGTCTGATGGACAATAGTGACTGTGACACTACTAGGCCAGCTACTGGGATGTTGTAGATATCCATATGTTACTTCTGAATACAGCTATGATAAACACGTGTGTCTCAAAAATCTGAGAGACATCTACAGGGTATGTGCATAGTAAACTACTGTCACAGATGTGTGTGTTGAACTGCATGTGATATACTTAGGTCATACCATTCAACTGTCCAGTGTTATGCATACTGACCATGTGTGTGTCTCGCATTTGTAGTCATTTACTCATAAGAGTTGGGTTATGTCCTGCAAATCATTGGCAAATCTGTGAAAACTGACATTAGAACATAATAGCATACGTATGAGTGTCAGACGTCCTCCAGGGTATTTCTGTGTGTGCAACGCCTACTATGCTATCAACTGATATAAGTGTGCTACAGCAATATTATCAAAGTGTCAATAACTTTGGCCTATTGCCCCCATTTATGTGTGCCATCCTCCAGATGTCCTACTCTAACAGGTTGAGAGGTACAACTGAGCAGGAAGAGTGTAAATACAGTGTGCCATACTGACATAGAACAGAAATGCATATCAGGTATTACCTGTGCACATGTATGTATGAATAAGTGTAGCTGGAAGCCTCAAAACAAC
This sequence comes from Protopterus annectens, assembly GCF_019279795.1. NCBI lineage: Eukaryota > Metazoa > Chordata > Ceratodontiformes > Protopteridae > Protopterus > Protopterus annectens. Next base: position 1,369,747,608 of record NC_056733.1, read on the forward strand.
AGACATGAGATGCAAAATATCAGGTAAATAAGCTATACATGCTGTACACGTGTAATCTTAGTTTCAGTGCATCCAACAGACATAGATTGCCACAGCTACTGTTTGTTGCAATGCCCTGACACAAACATGGATACTAGAATAAGTATGATTATCCAGTTGAAACTGGAGAGGTGTTCAACGGTGTTATGACCATGTGTCCATGCCTACTACAAACAGCTATATAAGCACCTACATAGTTGTATGGACTCAGCAATACTTGACTTCTAAAACCTGCCTCCACCAAGGTGGAGTAATCGCCTTTGGTGGACAGCAGCAATACACAAACCACATAATCAGTTGCTATATTAGCTGTAAAAGGACAATTAGGATCAGGCACCAACTTGGAAGCAGGTCAACCTTTGTGTGAACAAGCATATAAGGTCACAGGTGTGTCACTGTAAGCTAACTATGAGTACAAATTGGGCACATGCACCAAGGCCAATCACAAGACTGTCTTCACATATGTCTTCCATCTCAGAGGCAACAACCCAACCCACCCTGTACTGGTGGTTAATCACACCACATACCCACACAGCATAGCTATAGCCATCCCACTGCATACAGGTTAAGGTAAAACATCACCCCCCCATACCACCATTAGTATAGGTGGATATGCACAGCACCCACACCCCTCCCCTCATCATCAGGAAGCAGATACATAATGCCTACTCAAAGGCAACAAAATAAATCTCCATGGGACCTGATAACATCCCTGTCTGCATACTAAATGAACTCAGGCATATACTCCCAGCTCCATTACACATTGTACTCAAGGAAAGCCTGAGCACCATTGCCATCCCATCTGCAAGGAAGATGGCCACTTTCATCCCTCTACACAAAAGTGAAAGATGAATGTTGGATTATGCAATTTACTGGCTCTCATTGGGGGGGGGATGACACATCAGGACTAGGAGTGCAATGCAAGCTCATACTGTGCTGATAGATGACAGGGATATGATGTGGTCGTACGTGGTTGCTAATGATAAAAAATATTGATGTTTAAGTTCTGTACAGAACATTGGCCAGTGTATGAGGTCCTACAATGTGTTTCCCTGTTTACTTCTTCCAGGTGACATGCCAGGTGTCCGTCAGCCACAGTATGCTGTAGCTGAAAATGAGGTAATCATTAACCTAATCATCCAGCACCATGGGGTGATGTTTGGCCGGAGGCCACAAGATCTGTGAGAGTGGACTGCCCTGAGGGATGAGTTGGTCCACAGGGTGAGCAACATTGGCCACCATGGCCACATATACGATCAGATCAGGCATAGTGCGACTGACCTGATACATCATGCCCGGCAAAGGGCTGCTGCCATGGCCAGGGACCGTAATGCTACATCTGGGAGTCCTGCAACACAAGCCCCACTTATGGCAACAGAGAAGATCCTTGCCAACCCTGGGGTAGCCCCCACACACCAGCCAACACAAGAAACACAAGTTGCGGAGGTGTGTGGCACCCAGGCAACAAGCGAGGAACATCTAGGTAAGGCCACAGTGCACATCAATTGAATTATGTAGCAGTCATACTGGCTTCTGTAGAGTATCTAGATGCATATGTGAGATCAAACTGCATTTGCAGATGGGGTTCAGTAATGTACACAAGTGCACATCTATGGCGTAGGACAGCAAATTGTGTACTATTAGAGTTTGTACTGAACATGTTCTGGAAAGCAGCATTCATCTTGTACCAATGCCAAATGTGAGTCTGCTGACAATACCTCTCCCCCACAACTACAAAGGTACCTCTGGTCTGGATGTGGGACAGCAGCCTGAAGCTGGTGAGTATGGGATTGTCCTGTTGTGGCTCACCAGTACCCCAGGCATGTTAAGGAAATGCATTTTACCATACACACAACTGTCACTCTCAGCCATATTGCGATATCTGCATGTTCACTTGTGGTGGGGTTGCCTGCATTGCATCACAGTGGTCATCATCACAGGGGCCTATTTGCAGGAGATGTAACATATCTGTAGCATACCTCACAACCTGCCATTGCAAGAAATCTGGACAAAAACTGATAAAATGGGGGGAGAAAGGCCCAAACCTAGGGACATATTTTATAAATGAGTGTTATACAGTGCATATAAATGGTGTACACACACCTGTTAAAATGCCATATATTTGTGATATACAAAAATGAGATCACAAAAAACATTTCCAAACTCTTCCAACCTTTCCTGTGACCTATAACCTGTACAATTCTACTGTAAAGCAAACAAATCTGTTAGGGGAAAAATTATGACAAATGATAAACATACAAAAAGCTAGATCCATAAGTGTGCAGAAGCTGAAGCTAATACTGTGTTGAAGCAGATTTCTATATAATTATAGCATTATGTCCTCTTGGGTACACACCTGCCATCAGTTACAGTGACTCCTTGATTAACTGCAAATAACAGTCAGCTGTCCTACCAGGATTTACCTGACATTTACTCAGTTGCCTGCTACAGCAACAGCCATGGTTCACACAGAGAATAAGAAGCAGCAAAGGGATCTCATTTTTGAAAGGTATCAGCCCAGAGAAGGGCACAAAAACATTTCCACAGCATTGCATATGCCATGGAACACAGTGCAGACAGTCATTAAAGGTAGTGGAAATACAAGCAACAGAGACATTGCAAAGAAGAGGACATCCTTCCAAATGTGTTGAAGAGACAAGACTGGAATGGTCAGGGAGGCTGCCAGGAGACCTACAGCAACACTAAAGTAGTCGCAGGAATCTCTGGCAAGTACTAGTTGTGTACTACATGTGACAACAATCTCCCGTGTTCTCCACATATCTGGCTTATGGGGTAGGGTTGGAAGATGGAAGCCTTTTCTCACACAGGACATCAAGGTCTGACAAAATTCTCAAGAACAATGCATCAGGTCTCCCAAAAGCAGGTGGGAAAATGTGTTATGGTGTAATGAGACCAAGGTTGCACTTTTTGGCCACAATTCCAAAAGGTTTGTTTGGCACAATAACAACACTGTGCATCACCAAAGGAACACCATCACCATGGTGCAGCATGGTGATGGCAGTGTCCTGCTTTGGGTTGCTGTCCATAAGCTGAAAGTGGGCCTTTAGCCAAGGTGGAGGGTATTATGAACAGTTCCAAATACCAGTCCCTTTTGGCCTAAAATCTTCATTTGTCTGCTAGAAAGCTGTAGATGAAGAGGAATTACACCTTTCCACATGAAAATCACCCAAGCCAAACATTCACATCAGAACAAATAGCTTCACCAGAAGCCAATCAATGCTTTGGAATGATCCAGCCACAATCCACACCTACATCAAATAGAAAATCTGTGGGGTGCCCTGAAGAGGGTTGTGTACAAGAGATGTCCTCACAATCTAACAGAGTTGGAGGGCTTCTGCAAGGGGGACTGTGTAAATATTGCTAAGTCGAGATGTGCCATGCTGATAGACACCTTCTCAAGAGGAATGACTGCTGTTATTAAATGAAAAGGTACTTTAACAAAGTATTAGTTTAAGGGTGTGCACACTCATGAAACCAGTCTACTGTACATATTTCACCTTCTATATGTTACCCCTAACTGATGTGTTTGTTCTTCAATTGGATTGCACAGGTTATAAGTCACATTAAAGGTGGGAAATGTCATGACATGATTTATGTGTTGTCATGTTATATATCAGAAAAACATGGCATGCTAACAGGGGTGTGTACACTTATTATATCCACTGTAAGATTAGCAGGTTGTTAGTGTAACCATTTTTTAACATATATGTACTGCAGGTGATGAAGTGCGAAGCTCAAACCTTGTCATTAATTAGTGATTCCAATCCCCAGATCATCCCAATAATGCATAAGACAAGCACAGGATTTATGACGAACAGATCAAATATATGAGTCACACATCTAGACATTCAGAGAAACTCTGTACAGTTGAGAGTATGTTCTGTAGGAGTTGGCACAGTGCTATACAGGTGAACAGCAATAATATGTACATTGCTGCAGTTTGCTAGGCCAAAGACCATCACCTACTAACACTTCTCACATATCCCAGGTGTATATTAGTAATAACATTAAGTGGAAAGGGCTGCACTGCATGATGTTGAGGACCTGTCCAGAGAGTGTAGTTTGTGGTCTGACTGTGTCCTGAATGTCACCAGTTGGCTATTGTGAGGTCTGTGTAATGCCTTTGTGGCATCTCATCAATATGTGTGAGTGTGTGTGTGTGTGTGTGTGTGTGTGTGTGTGTGTGTGTGTGTGTGTGTGTGTGTGTGTGTGTGTGTGTGTGTGTGTGGATACCAGCAAACCTTATAGTGCAGGTATTAATTTACATATATTGTCTTCCCCTCACAGGTATACATGGTGGTCATGGACCCTCTCACTCAGAATCTGAGGTCAGTGTCTCTGCCGAATTTTACAATGATGGTGGTCATAGTAGAGCACAGGCGGGGTTGTCAGGAGTGGAATCTGTCCCATCAGTTGACATCCCACAGTCATCCACAGTCTCCAAACACAGTCAAAATGCCCACAAATACCCCATCCCCAGCAGCCACAGATAATGGACAGTTGGCAGGTGGTGGCATTGAACAGGCTAGTGTGGTAAATATGGCAAGTGTGAGTGTAGCCACTTGCCATAGCCAGAGTGCAGGCGAGGTCCCACACAGATGGATGAAAAGGGGTGCTCAAAAAAGGACTGCTGTCCATCAAGCCACTGGTGCAAGTGCCACAGCAGGTGTCATCAGATGCATGTTTCAGGCTGTCATAGATGTACAGGCCCATAGTGAATGCAACACCAGACAAATGCTCAGAGTCTTGGATGCAACTCTTCCTGGCTTACATGATGACATACATGACCTGGTTGAGGCCACACATCAAAATACTGAGGTCATGAATAGACGGTGGGGTGAGACCATGGCAATCCTCGACCGTGGCATGTCTGTGCTAGAACATGTGGTGGGAGATGGTCATCAGCCAAGTGGACGTAGGTCAGCACCAACATCAGCTGAGAGTCTACGGGGTCGTGCACCTTTACACACCCGTAGTGGCAGTACCACCAGCACTACTGAAGGAGGAGTGCTGTCCACAACACAACAGAGCAGGTCATGGGCACGTTGACCTGGTCGGTCCTGTCAGTGACATGGATTCAGCAGACAGCAGTCACCATCGGGAAGCAGTACTGCATCTGGCCTTAGGTCTGGTGGTGCCAGTGAAACCCCTGGCAGGACCAGTTCCCATGTCTGTGGCTGGAGACACTGAACTGTACACCCTGCTATGTATGGTCCACAGCTGTCCAACATACCCCTGTGTAGGGCAGCCACATGGTGTGACTGTGTGCATACATACACAAACACATCACCATCACAGCCAGGTCACCTCCAGATACACACACACCACCTCTGCATAGCTCATTCATAGAACACCCCTCCAAACACACACTCATGATGTCAAGCATATGGCCCAGCCTGTTCCTCTGGCAAACCCATACAACACTCTCTGCATATGATAATACCCGTGCCACATCCCTGTCATCCATACCACTGATGCAGGAACATGCTAATATGTTTCTGATGCACAAGATGAATTAAGTACAGTTTAGTTATGTAATGCTGTGTAAGGTACTGTCAGCTTGCAATTGTAATGGGTACACGTCAGAGTGTGTGTACCTTTTATTTATTCATTTCTTTATTTATTTCCAGTTTGATTACTGGAGAAGTCCACTGGGCCTAGAGAGCCCATTTTCAGTTGAGGCTAGGGGAGAAAAGCTCCATGAAAGAGATTAAAGTAAAGATAACAGTCCAATAAAAATAAAAGTACAAGTACAAATACATATCAAATAATACAAAGCATGAGCAATATTGCCCATAGTGGAAAAATATCGTACAGATACATTTTAACAAATTCACAAAGCTAAAGTCAAAAGCTATTTACAATGTTTACAGAGTGTGAGAGATTTATGGGAATTAGCTATAGAATATTATAGCCAGCTATAAGGTGCTTAGGAACTCAGAAGGATACTCTCCCAGGGGCTTTTGTTAAAGAGTTCTAGGTAGAGAGAATGCAGTTACATTTCCATTTGGAGGAGAGGTTGGTGTAAAGCTGAGTTTTGAAGTTGTTTGTATTTGACATTTTCCTTAGTGTGGAAGGGAGAGAGTTCCATTTCTTACCTAAGGAGAAGGAGAGGAGAAGTTGTCCCGCAGGATGTTTAGGTTTATGGACAGCAATTAAGTTTTCAGCCATGATGCATTATTGATGTTAGTAACACTGACTGAATGTAGTCTCACATGATGCATTCTGTTTGTGTTTTAGGTGTCTGTGCATCAGCAGGAGGTGGCCCTGCAGAAATTAGCAATGAGGGGTACAGCAAAGTGGTAACACATTGATCGTGTCAGAGCTGAGGTACAGCTGTATATGTACACATTTACCAGGTCTGTGTAACAGCTATTGCATGTACCACAGAGCTTATAGGGATGAGGGCTGCCCAAAGATACTTCTAAGGTATCTGACATCAGCAGGACTGCTAAAGTAGGGCAATGGGAAGTGTGCTGTGTGCGAACAAGCTCAAAGTCTTTAACCTACAAACATACACACAAACACAAAGCTTAAATATTTGCCAGGACTAAGATTAGAACCCCTACCTAACTAGTTATTTGCACTATAGCATTACACAATTATCAAACATGCCACAGAGATTATGGGGCTGGTTCTGTCCAAAGGTACTTCTAAGGTGACTGACATCAGCAGGACTGTAAAGTAGGGCAAAGAGGAGTGTACTGGGTGTGAACAGGCTCAAAATCTTTAACCTACAAACACACAACTTTTACATTTGCCAGGACTGAGCTAAGAACCCCTACCTAACTAGTTATTTGTACTATAGCATTACACAATTATCACATGCACCACAGAGCTCATGGGGCTGAGGGTTGCCCAAAGGTACTTCTAAGGTGACTGACATCAGCAGGACTGCTTAAGTAGAGCAGTGGGAAGTATACTGGGTGTGAACAGGCTCAAAATCTTTAATCTACAAACCCACACACACACCTTTACATTTGTCAGGACTGAGATCAGAACCCCTACCTAACTAGTTATTTGTACTATACTGTTACACAATTATCACATGTGCCAGAGAGCTTATGCTGCTGAGGGCTGCTGAAAGGTACTTCTAAGATGACTGACATCAGCAGGGCTACTAAAGTAGGGCAATGAGAAGTGTACTGGATGTGAACAGGCTCAAAATCTTTAACCTACAAACACAAACACATACAACTTTTACACTTGCCAGGACTGAGATTAGAAGCCCTACCTAACTAGCTATTTGCATTACAGTGTTACACAGTTATCACATGGGCCACACAGCTTATAAGGCTGAGGGTTGTCCAAAGGTACTTCTAAAGTGACTGGCATCAGCAGGACTGCTAAAGCTGGATAATGAGAAGTGTACTGAGTTTGAATGGGCTCAAAACCTTTAACCTACAGACACACAACACAAATACACACACGTTAACATTTGCCATAACTGAGATTAGAACCCCTACCTAAACAGTTATTTGTACTACAGTGCTATGCAGTTATCACACACACCACAGAGTTTATAGGGCAGAGGCCACTCCAACAGTACTTCTATAGTGAATGACATTGCAGATCTTGTAAAGTAGGGCAATGGGAGGTGTGCTGGGTGGGAATGGGCTGAAATACTTATTCCTCCACATACACAACCACTGTTACATATGCCGGGACTGTGATTAGAACCCCTACCTACCTAGTTATCTGTATGACAGCATTACACAATTATCACGTGTCCTATGGAGCTTACAGGACTAAAGCCAGTCCAAAGGAACTTCTAAGGTGAATGACACTGGCAGATGTTGTCAAGTAGGGCAATGGGAAGTGTACTGGGTGGGTAAGGCATTGTAATACTTAGACCTACACACACACACACACACACACACACACACACACACACACACACACACACACACACACACACACAAAGGTAGGTGATGTGATATTCCAACCCCCACCTCAGTACCATCAGACAATCTTCATGCTGCCACATGCCAGTGTTTAGAACTGGTATGCATCTGTCTGCAGCAGGACATCACTCTATACCATTCAAGGTATCCCTGTGTATGGCTCACTGTCTGTGTGTGTCTCTCTGTGTGTCTCACTCTATCACTGCCTGTCCCTCTCTTCCCCATGTCTATGTGTGTTTATGCTTGACATATTGCAATATGTTGCCCATATGTATGTGTGTGTATCACACACAATAGATGCAGATATACCACATATGTGTCACCTACAGCTGGCTGTGGGTGATCCTGTCTGATGTGTGTGTGTGTGTGTGTGTGTGTGGAGACAGTTAAGTTTACATAACTGTGTGTATGCAAAGACATTTGCACAATACAGAATATATAGTCTGAAGTGGTTTCAGACATGGGCTTCACTTCTCTAAGTGTAAGAGCATGCTCAGTATGACCTTTGATAGTAAGTGTGAGAATCCATTCCGGGGATAGTTATACTCCAGTCCTGGGTGTTGTGTGTTACCATACCTTGCAACCTGTTTGTGCAAGATATGTGGAGATAGGCTGCCAGTATGGGGAAACAATGGGCCAAACATGGGGGGAATTACTGTAACTATTGTTATCAATGTATGAGTTGCTTGAGTGACAGGATTTGATTTAGCAGACACTTTCTGACATATGTAATATTTGACACTGTACTGCATTATGTCATGTCATTACCTACTCACAGATATAATCGAATCATCACAGTTATTTACCAGAGAAATACAAGATGGATGATGCACAGACCTATATTATGAGGTAAAAGCTAGGCATTCTTGCACAATCCAGACAGTTGGGATGTGTGGCTACTGCCAATTGACTGATGAAGCTGTGTAAAAGGTCCAGCACCTTGGTGATATGCTGGCTGGGGATCTCCTGGTTGTGCAGTATTTTTCTTACCTAACAGATCATGTCCTGGTGTGACCATACCTGTGAACTGTACAGATTCTCACAGATTATACCTCATATGCCTCATATCTGGTCAATTTCCCTTAACATTGTGGTTTTCTAGCACATTTGTTGCAAATCAGTCAGGGTTGCAGTCAGGGAATACTGACACAACATTTGAGTTTCAGACTTCACACCCTTCATGACATCCATGCTACTACACACCCCCTCTGTTATTCTATCAACTATCTAACATTATGAGAGCAATATTTCAAATGTGTCCATATAGTTGGGCATTTATCCCACCATTATTTATGGCTTTGTCCAGATTCCTTCCTCGATAAGGTTGAGAGGTTTGCTACTAGCATTTAGCGACATGGCCTTACATTTACATTGTGTTGACTGTGTTATGTTGGTAGTATGGACCCCCTGACATTCCCTACAAAGGCACTATGGGTGGGCCTTTGCCCGAGGCCTGTAGGCCATGTGAGACTGCTGCAGGCCATCTGTGATGAGGCAGTGCATTCTGCAGTCATATGTTCCCTGGCTGCTAGGCAGTGGACCCCCGGGTGACAATGGTAAGTGACAGAACACACTGCTGTGCTACTAGGCACCATACCTCTGTACATATGTGAGCCAGACATCTGGACAAAGTCATGAGTCATTGGGTGGCAAAGGCCTAAATATACAGACCATTTTAACTATTGGCTTTACAAACCCGGAAGGGTGATACAATAACAGATTTTGCATCAGCATGCATTTTTCTATGGGGTATGAAGTGTGAGACACTACAATACATCAATATTTTCTGACTTTAGACTTTCATTATTTGCCATTGATTTGCCAGGCAACCAATATTTCAGAATAAAGACACCACAGATATGATGCAAACCTGTGAACATTCTGCAAAAGGTCTGTACAGTTGTGAGGTATGGTAGGCACTATGTAGGTTACTCCAACCTCTGTACTATTCATATGTGTGGCCCCCCTGTACATGATCTGTCCAGCTTCCCAGCAGTAATGGATACTGGCAACTAGATAGTGTGTACAACTCCCACCATATGTGTAGCTGACATGCAGAATAGTTGGCACTGCATTTTGTGGAACATGGCCCTGTCTACCACAGTACTGTACCTAGGCCAGTATGATACAACAGCCATGAGAAGTTGCTGGCCACATCCTGACGGTATTCCCCACCATATGCATAGCTCATTGACCCCTGCAGATTGTTGACATGCAATAAGTTATCCACATTGATTGGGACAGCCCTGACAATGTGTGCTCTGCTGCTATCACCCTACAAACCAACATGTTACTGCATTTCTATGCGAATATGGGTGGGGGGGCACATCTGTCAGCAGTACACATTTGTACAGACTGTGCTGATATTGGCTTTACATTTTGGTTCCATTTAGCATAGTATTGTGCCCTGTCTTGGAGAATAGAGGCATATCACTAGAGACCACATGATAGATTGTAATGCCATACAATTGAGTTTCAAACTTCTTAACCTTTCGAGAGTCTTACTGCAACTGCAAGGCTTGCTTTGATATCACTGTGTAAGTCTGTAGGGTGGGGGATATTCCATCATTGTCACCATTTGTGTGCCTTTGCCAGGCATTCCCTTATGGTTTTCTATGGCTGACTTGCTGTGTGAGTCTGAGATTGAGTATGGGATCCCCACAGTGACATCCATGCATGTGACCTATGACTCTCCCTTAGTTGACCCCCCACATATACTGCAGTGGGATTTGTCACCTTAAATGATACTGCATAGTGCAGGGAAGCCAGTATTGTGTAGACATTTCTTGGTGCCCCACATAGCTGTTAGTTGTCTGCTGCACTCCCAGTAGGCCACCCCATTCCCTTGCAGGGATGTATGCAGCACTACCATATATATACTACCAAAACATACAAATCCCTTCATTTATTGTTAAGAAGACAGACTTACCTTGTGCCTGCAGCAGTTGTGAGAACAGTGCTTGAGGGCCGCCTATGTTGGATGCACACAGTACACTGCCTATACATGGGAAGTAACAGGTAATGTGATGGGTGTGTCATCCATTTTACTGTGTGTGCAAGTCAGAGAGAGGTGTAAGTCCCTGGGTCCCTACAGTGCCTGTATGTGTGCTATGCATTGTCTCTTTGCCAAGGCCTGGACATACTGGGCACACCTCCATCTGCCTACATGAGCAGGCTTAGGGGCCTCCTCCTCTGAGTCCGTAAGTTACTGTGGGGACCTTGTCAATGGTGGTGGGCTGTGTGGCCCTTTCCAGTGCTGTTCCTCCTGCAGCTGTTTCTGCAGTATCATATTGTGTAGCATGGCACATACTATGAGCATGTGTGCACATGTGGCTGGATAGTGCTGAAAGGCTCACCAGATATGTCAAGACAGTGGAACCTTGACTTGAGCATCCCAAGCACATGCTCTATAATGATCCTGGTTTGTGTGTGCGCCTCATTATGGTGTTCTTGAGTGGGTGTGTGTGAATTTCTGATGGGTGTCATTATCCACGGCTCTAGTGCATAGCCAGCATCCCCCACCAGATGGCCATATGGCATGTACCCATTGGTAAATGCTTGGTAGAACTGTGATGAATGCCAGATGTGGGAGTCGTGATAGCTTCCAGGACTGCCAGCACATGCATTCATGATAATGCCCTGGACATTGCACATGACCTGGCAGTTGATGGAGGGGAAGCCCTTGCGGTTTATGTAGACCCTACCCTGTTCACCAGGTGGTGCTTTGATGTGGATCTGCATGCACTCTATGGCACCCAGTACCTCTGGGTATTCTGCTACATGGTGGAAGAGACGCATATTGCTGGTCCTCTCCTCATGGGTGTTGGGGAAGTAAATGTGCTCACCGGCATGTGGTAGGATGGCATCCAGGAACTGGTGGAGTACCCTGGATGTGGATGCCTGTGAGACTCCCATGATGTCCCCAGTAGGTCTTTGGAAAGTACCACTAGCTAGTATTCTTAAGGCTACACATACCTTGGTATCCACTGGGATGGGTTCTTGTCTGTTGGCTCTGGGTCTGAGTTGAGGCCGGCACAGCTCGATGATTTGCTGCAGTATGTTGCTGTCCACTTTATAGTACTCTACTATCTCCAGATCATATAGCTCCTGGTAAATTTTCTTTTTCCCCTTCCCATTTCCGTCCCTTTTAAGCCCCAAGGCTCACCATGCAAACCCAGTGCCCAAATGTAAACAGTCCTGCTATTTCTGTTTTTTTTTTTTTTTTGGTTTCAGACCCAGTACATGTCAAGCAAACCCATTTAGTTAATGTAAACACTTTGAAATGGCCCTCCCTGGACACAAACACACTCTTTATTTCATTGAATAAGTCAATACAGCCTCAGACACACACCCTTACTTAGCTGTGCTTAGCTAAGCATATCTGGGAGCCATGGAGCTCCAATGTGCTTACGCCAAGCATGACACACATCCTTTTCATGTCTGCTGCTCCTCCTGCTTTCACCACTGCCTTATAGCACCTACATGGTTAGGTGCAATTTGGCACTTAGAAACTTTTTGTGATTCAGTAAATTTCCATCATTAGCATACCCCACTGTCTCAATCCCTATTTAATGCACTACACTAGAGCCTTTCCTCTTAGCAACCACTGTTCCCAGGTATTGTTTTGATTCTGCATGCCATAGACTATAATGGCAAAATGCAGATTTCATTTAAAATTGCCTTTTCAGCTTTTTTTAATATATTCGTCACAATTCCATTTCCACACTGCTGCCCTATGCTTAAACGGCCAAAATCAGCCCCAAAAAAACTTTTATGTTTATAAAATTGAAACACTTTTCCATGCCAATAGCCATATATTTGGCCATTGGCGTGCCTAAAGATTGTAATACATGCTTTTATTTGAGCTGCCATGCCTCCATTTTGATTTTTGCAGTAATGTATTCGGCTAGTAGCTGAATACATTTCTGTAGGTAAGACTATTCTTGCACGGATGCCTGCCTGCTTTCTGAATTGCTAATTCACCTCATTTGCATGGTTTTCACCAGCAAATGAGGTAATTAGCATTATTCAGTGGTGTCTGTGCAAGAATAGTGTTGTCAAGCTCGTGCACATCTCCAGGCTTGTTTACTGGATCGCTTGGCGGCCATATTCCATGCAGGTGTGGCTGCACTATTCTTATACTCCGTGTAAGCTTTATTGAATCCCAGGGAATGTCTTCTTCTGTATAGTGTCTTACGAGAAAATCATTTTCTGCTGCGCAGAAGATCTCAACATATCACCATCATCATAACATAACACAGATAACCTATAAAACTGTCATTTTAACACATTTATTTGGACAAAACATGAGTGCATGCTTTGTCTATATAAAATATTCACTTTCTTGCAAGGCTTCTTACATAAAGTCATACTCAGACTTGTGTGAGTTTTACAAATAGTAATGTCCACCAAATCTATCATTTCCTTTGAACAATTCACAGTGAAACTAAGAAAGCTCGTAGTATTCTGCAAAAGCTGTACAAAATCTGACAGCATATCTTGTACACCTATCCAAATAAAAAAGAGATCATCCACTAATGTGTATCAAAGGGGATGAACAGATGAAAAATATTCAGGTCAGCCAACACATACAGAGATTCCCAATAAGCCATTGCCAAGTTAGCATAGCTATTGGCACACATTGTGCCCATGGCAACTCCAACTTTCTGTAGATAAAGCTGATCATCAAATGCAAAAACATTATGGCCTAATATAATCTCAAGTAAAGTGCATAACAATTGTATCTGTGCAGTACTGGTTTCACTTCATAATCTCGAATTACTGAAATCCCGAATTTCCGTAACCTGAGACTATAAAGTCGAACCATTCACAATACTGAAACCCACAATCCCGAATCACACAATCACGAACATACATACACCATACACCACATAACACACACACCATTCCACCCACTGCACACAAACCACACAACCCTACACTACATAGAAGTAGGGGGCAAGTCCCCCTGCACCCCCCATGTGGGGGGCTGTGCCCTCACACCCTCCCCCTACTTATACATACCATCTACAAGGTCGCACATAACAAAAAAAAAAAAAAAACCTCATGCCATCCACTACTTGCTCGCACATAAATACATAAATACACATCACACATACACAAACACCAACAACAAATCCAACACTCACACTCACTTATACCTCCCTACCCTTACTCACAAATACAATGTACAAACACTCACTCACCTGCAATCTCAGGCACCATAACACTATATACGACGTACTGGGAATGCATAAGCGCGGATTCAAGATATTCAAATTCACTCTTATGCACTTTTGGCATTCTGGTTTTCGGCTTCATGTTCTCAGGTTACTGAAATTCGGGATTTCAGTAATTTGAGAATATGAAGTGTAACCGCAGTACTATATCCTGAATAATCAGACAGAAAAAGTCTAACAAAGTCAATTCCAATACCATTAGGAATCACTGTGAACAGTGATGCCACATCCATGGTTACAAGCAAAGCATCAGTTCCATTAAAGTTGGTTAACCAATTATACAATGAAAGAAAATGCTTTGTATCTCTCAGTACATTGGCTACTTTATCAACAACTGGATGTAACTTTTTCTCAACAAAAACAGAGAGCGGTTCAGTAGCCCTCCCATGACCAGAAACAGTAGTCTCATGGGTGGATTTCTTAAACATTTATACACTTTTGGGAGGCCATAAATAATCGGTATAGAGATACTCAACTAAAAATATATTCATATATATCTCTCCCAGTGGTGCCTTTCATAAGCAATTCATGTAAACTCATCTGCATATCATTCAAAAGTACATTAACATTTGCATTACTAACTTTTGGTAAGTAAAGACATCACTCAGCATACTAGTCCTGTTGTCTAAATATTTGGCAGTGTCCGTTAGCACAGTCCAACCCCCTTTATCAGCTGGTCAAACATGCAAATGTTCAAATGATATTAATTCATAAACAGCATGACATTCAGTCTCAGTAAAGTTGTAAAAGAGTTTTTTATGTTTGTGACTCAACACTTCTCTAATATCTTGTTCACACACTGTAAGAAAAGCTTCAGGCAGGGGCCCTGTGCATTAACTGTAAAAATTGACTGTTTTTTTAAATGTGACTTTCTGGGACTATAAGTTATCATAAAAATTTTAGAGAAATGTTTCTCACAAAAAGTCTCAAATCTAATAAAACTTCACTCAGTATTGAACTTTTAGCAAGTAAAATAGATCCTTTAAGGACTCTTACTAGCACTTCTATGAGAACAACAGATGAAATGTTAAAAATCGAGTCAATTGAATCTTGCTTCAGACTGCAGGTCTCAGATCCAGCTGGGTTTGTCCTTGGGTTCTCTTTTGCTGCATGCAATTCCCAGTGCTGGAGCGATTCATTTTTATCTGGTCTCTTCTCTCTTAGCAGCTCCATAAGTTGTAAATCCAAAAAAGGTGACTTCTTAACATTAAGAGTAGACCCAGCAAGTTGTACAACATTGTCTACAGGTGTATTCTGTCTATCTGAGGCAGAAACAGTTCTTGGCTTATCCTTTTAAAATGACTGAAGAAATCACTATTCATGAATAATAGCAATAATTTCATAAATGCATGAATGTCGTAAAACCTGTGTAAGGAAAAATTATTATAAGGTACTGAAACTTGGTATGAAGATGCAGAAAACAGGTACAAAAATATGCATTCATCTCATACATTGTTCTTTGAAAATATTATTAAAACAAGAGGAAAAAAAATTAATATGCAAATATAGCCAAAACAAAGCAGAGGTGACATTCAGGTCATTATTAGAAAGTTAACAAAAGGACCATCAATTTAACTACTGATAGTACGCCCTTAGCAAGAAAGTTTAACATACTATTTTTTTTTTTTTTTTTTTTTTTTAGAAATAAAGTTAATGCACTGCAATAAGATATATTATTTATTTTTTTGCATCTACGTAAGTTGCATTATCAGGGCTACACTTTTGAATTTTGAAATCCTTACAGCTGTAAGGGTGGCATTTCAGTTACTCCGTGTTTTAAGTTTTCAAGTAACACTTGGGTGCATGAGTTAATGATTAGCATTTTTTCAAGGCATGATCTAAAAATAAGATTTTGATAGAAAGCTTTCAGGATTGAATGTGTATGCTCATTACAGTTTATAGACATGAATAATATGCCAGTACTGTTTATGGCACAGAAAGTTACCAACTATTGTTGAGTTTTATAGCTGTAAGATTTGCCAAGTCTCTCAAATCTCTTTCAATTGTAATGGTTATTGCTGTAGTTGTTGCCCCCAATTTATGAACACTGCTTTTGTTGTATTGTACTATACTCCAAATTATTTATAAACTTCCCAATTACAGACACTTAAAGTGGCTAAACTTGGACTCATATCCCTAGAAATTGGGCTGCATATTAACACTATACATAATAAATACTACTATATTAACTGGTATAGCTCGAGGAACTATACAAAGTACATGGTGATATAGTTTTGCTGAAGTAACCAAAAGCACAAGACCGTTACTCTGAATTTAAATAATTCAGCGAATGAGGAACATTTTGTTTTAACTTGTAAATGCTGTCTAGCTAATTTAGCAGTTCTATATGCATCTTTGAAGTAGCAGATAGCTCTCAGTTATCTCTCTCTTTCTCACACACACACATCCATACACCCCCCCCACACAAACACACACACACACACACACACACACACACACACACACACACACACACACACACACACACACACACACACACACACACACACGAGGGTGCCCTCCCACACACATAGATCTACAAATATATACATATCCTTTGATAACAGGAAATATTTTATATGAAATTAATTCTTCTTTAAGAACAGTTGGTAACCAATGTGCCCAGAGAAAGCACTGCCTAGACACTAAATAGGGTTGTATGTACCTGTTATGTATTACTGCATCTATTTATCACTTTGAATGCTAGTCTTAACAGAATGCATTATATATACAACATTAAAAGGTTTATAGTCTTGAATTTCATATTTGACATTTTCCATACTTCTTGAAGCAAGACTTTAAACATGCTCTTGGTGGTATAACTTTTTAGTACTAATTATTTTATGTTTGCTCTGCAAAAGAATTGTTTATCAAAACAGAAACTAAAGATTTACAGTATATCATAAAACATTTTCATCAGTGTGCCAAATAAAATGTGTTCCAATTCAAATGCATTTTATTATATTTTTCAATATTTTAGTCCATTTGCATGCTTAGCATTTTATTTAAAACATTCTGAAAATACTAAAACATAATTTGTTATTACTAACACATGACTAATTTAATCCTGAATTTCTATCAAATTTATAAAATTTGGAATGTGACATAACGTATGTTTAGTGTTTCTTAAACGTGCACTTTACATAGGTGCATTGTTCATAGCTGGTTACAGGGCTATTGACCTAAGAGCTATTCAAACTCTAGCTAAGCTTTCGCAAATTTATTAAAAGAGAACTGAGATTTGTCAATACTCCAAGAAATCTTATAGTTACAATGTAGGCTTCAACATATCACCCATTTACACATTGTCCCTGCCCATTAGGGGCATAGGTGCCAAACCAGGGGTAAATTTGTAGTTTCCCATCCATTGGTCCAAGTTACATTTGAATAGGTTAAGGATGAGCTTTGATCTAGCTTAATGTTACTGATGACATTTAGGTCCTTAGAATGGGTATATCTGATGCTATTTGCTTTGCAGATGTATAACAAATCCATCTGTGGGGGATCAGAGGATGCCTTGTAAGCTAGGCATAAATCACTCTGCAGCAGTATCTAGGTGACCAAGTACAGTAATAGTGCATTGAGAC
The DNA here is from genome assembly GCF_019279795.1 of Protopterus annectens. Lineage (NCBI taxonomy): Eukaryota > Metazoa > Chordata > Ceratodontiformes > Protopteridae > Protopterus > Protopterus annectens. The sequence goes on from NC_056733.1 coordinate 1,369,765,398, forward strand.
AGTCAGTATTTACGAATACATTTTCAGTAGGTTTGATAAGCTCACGGTGTTCAAATACTTTTCAAGAGTTTATCTAAACAAGTCTCTTCTTTGTTTCTTGATAGAATACTTTTGAAAAGATCAAGATTTTTTTTTAACTTAAAAGCAACTACTTATAGAGCATTTTACTATAGGCATATCACATTTTCCTCTCACATAAGAAAATAATGCCAGTAGGGTTAACATCCATTGCTTAGTGACATTTTCGGCCTCATCTCACAACAATGAAAATACTTTCTTTCCTCACTCTCATTGGCTATGTCTAAAAGCATCAGTATATATCATTATTCATTTCCCCCTTTTCTAGTCAATGTCCTACTTCAGCACTTGTCTGAACATCAATATTATAAATAACCATTTAGTCAGGTCAATAGCCATATGACCCCTCATTCATCTGTGGGTGTTGGTCAGGCACACTTCAAATAGTATCATCATTCACTGGGAAATGTGTTTTTATGCAATCATTTGTAATTGTGCATACTCAATGATGACTTCAGGGTAGGGCACATAGTGGGCGTTGTGTGGGACTGAAACTCACTTCTCTGAGACGTAAGCTAGCAGATGCCTCAATAAACATGAGGAAAAAACTTCTGCTTGCTCTATTGTTTCCATCCCATAAGGGGTTCAAGTGCAGACATATTGCCAAGAATGTTTCCCCTTTTAAATTATTTCATTTTTGTCTTACTCACCATCCACTTTCCTAGTCTTGTGCTTCTAAATGATCCTGGGATGTCTAAGTCAAGGCTCTTTTACAATGTTTCTTGGAGCAAACTACATCCCATTTTATGTCCACTTCCTTATACATTTAAAACTAACTAAGCTGAAGAAAGCCTCAGTTTGGGGTTTTCCCATTTGTAATTGTGTTGAAAACTTTCTTTGTACATTTAAAACTAATTGAGCTGGAGAAAAGCTCAGTTTAGGGCTTACCCATTTGTAATTGTGTTAAAAACTTTAAATTCACCTGTATATAAGCTTCTCATTTGGCCATTACTGTGCACTGTGCACTGTGCATCAGAGTTTAGCAGTGTCCTGTATATATGCAAATGCCTGGGAACATTATTTTTCCCTTGAGGCCTTCTAATAGAACCCCCCCACCAGCTTCCCTGCTGAGCAAAGGGCAACTCAGTTGCACTTTAAGCAGTGTTCTCACACTTATCATCCACATACTACTACACACCCACTGCCTTTGTTACTACAAGTCAAACTAACCCACTAGTTAAGTCAAAGTCCTAAGTCCAACTAGCCTACTTCCTTCCCAAATATCACCAATATCCTGCCACAATGGATGGGCAGTTTCCCATCATTTCTCCTGTCAACCCGAATGATATGGGCATTTTGAGGCAATGTAAAAATTACATCATGTATACTGACAACCATTTCCTCCTAAACAAACTAATACCCTATGTGAGAGACGCAAATACACTGTGGGACTGGAGTCAATTCTCTCACGTAAAATCAAACTAGACATCAAACAGTTGTCAGCACACATGCTTCACTTCTCTCACAAACCTCACCTCTCTCATAAAATAAGGTCACTATACATGATCCCACATACATGGAGGCACTCAATAAAAGTCTATCAAAAGAACAGAGATCTCCCAAATGCACACCACCCACACTCACCACTAAGCTAAAAGAAACCACTACACGTATCAACATACACCTGTGTCTCAACAAATAAGCCAAAACACATCAAATGACTTGGTCATAAGCAACTCCATAGTGAGACACACAGATTTCCCCTTCACCAGACTGAACAAGGAGAAAGTCAAGGTCAGCTGCCTATCAGGTGCCAGTATCTGACAAAACATGCATGAACTCAAGTCACTCAACATGTACTGTTATGAGTCTGTCATAGTCCATATTGGAGTGAATGACTTGAGACGTACCTCTCTAGACTACATGAAGAGAGACATGAAAGAACGTTCTCATTATGTGTCCCACACAGTTATGTTCCTAAACCAAAGCAGTGTCCTACCCTCACCCAGGATGATACCACAATTTAAACAAAAAAAAATTATTGATTTCAACAATTGGCTTAGCTTCTGGTGTCAGTCTAGTGGGATTCAGTATCTGTCAGTCTGGGTGGATATATTTGAAAGACTTTGCTGCAATGCTAGAGATGGTCTGCACCTGTCCCCCCTAGGCTTTCAGATACTGGGAACAGCCCTTGCCTTCCCCATAGTGCCTTGTAAAGGCAACATTAAAACAACAAATTTTCCAATGTAACAAAATCTAATCGAGACAAACCCAAGGTTGTGTGGCTTAATGCTAGGAGCTTTAACACAAAACTGCACTCCTTGGAAGCACTCCTCACCTTGGAGGATGCTGATGTCAGTGCACTTAATGAGACATGATTCAAGACTATGGACAGCACCCCAGACATGCAAGGCTACAATGCCTTCCACACATTCAGACTTCAAAATGAGCATGAAGGAACCAAAGGTAGATGTGTATCCATCTTCAATAAAATCAAATCCACTTTGAGACTAGTCAAACTGCATGACTGTCTCTAACCAGTAGTCCATGGCCAATTAACTATTGGGAATGTACAATACCACATCATTGCTAGGTATAGATGCCCCACCATGAACCAGGATAAGCACACTGCCTACCTTGATTTATTGAAATCCCTCAACATGCAGCCCAATACCTTAGTCATGGCAGTTTTCAATTATGCTTCCATAGACTGGGGGACATACATGAGCAAAAACATGCTTGCCCAAAGGTCCATGGACATTGTTAAAATAAATGCTCTGGAACAGATAGCCTGCACCCTCACTAGAGGCTCTAATTTTCTGGACATAGTACTCACCACCATAGGGGATCATTGTACTTCCCCTTGCGTGATGCTCTCCTTGGTTAGGCCAGACCAGAAATCAGTCTAGTTTGAAGTAACTGCTGGAACTGATACCCTCACTGGAACAAAATGTATGAAAAACTTCACCAAAGTTAACTACAGCCCACTAAGCAATGGTATAAAAAGCTTCATACCTCCCACAATTGCAGAAATCAATGATCACTATGCAGAAGTGTATGCAAATGCCCTGTACAAACACTAAAGCAACTGCATGAACTCTGCTGTACCTGACTGGATCATAACTAGGGCTTTCCGTAAAAACAAGCCACCGTGGTGGACTTTAGGAATAAACAGGTTATATAACAACAGGAAGAAACTGTTGTCCAAAAGCAAGAGTGATATCACTCTGCATAGGAAGAGTTCCCTTCTAAGCCTAAACAAGAAAATCAGAAATCTTGTAAAATCTTCTAAAGCAAATTACAAAATTAAAATTGCTTCCCTAGCCAAGGATAATCATAAGGCATTGTTTAACTACATCCGAAGTCTGAAAGGGAATACCCAGCTATGTGCCAAACTGGTTGTAGTTGGGATCACTGGAAGATATTGTCAACCTGCTGGCTGACAGATTCAATGCAAACTTCACCCCCTTATTCCCATCTACCATATCCCAAAACATACCTGACATAAAACTTCTGCCTAGGATCCCTGGAGAATAGGTTGTCTGTGCAACTGCCAAGGCCAAAAACATGGCCTCAATGGGAGCAGATAATATCCCAGGTTGTTTACTAAGCAATCTAAAACATGATCTAGGGGGACCCACTTGGTGTTCTCTTTAATCAAAGACTGAAAACTGTCTATGTTCCTGTAGAATGGAGAACAATAACAGTAATCCCCTGCACAAATTGGGACCATCAACTGACCCTAGGAACTACAGACTCATAAGGCTAACCAGCCTCATTTGCAAGGCCATGGAAATAATTATCAATAACTTTATCAACAATGACATAGGTGACCTCCAAACACTAGACCCCACCCAGTTTGGCTTCATTAAGGGTAGATCATGCTTATTAAACCTAGTAGACTTGTTTGACAATGTCACCAAAGCCATGGATGAATGTAAGACAGTGCACATAGCCAATCTCAACCTTGCCAGGGCTTTTAGCACAGTTCCTCAATCTGGCAAAATTGAGAAATTCTCCCAACTACAGATTAACCTTCACATTACTAGATAGGTATCCAATTGGCTCACTGACAGAAAACACTGTATCAAAATTGGTGACTCCACCTACACCAGTAGTCCCATCAACAGTGGAGTAGTACAGGGGTCTGTGCTGGGCCCCTTATTGTTTGGCATCTATTTCTTGAAAGTCAAGGCCAAAGTAGATGGCCTCTAGCTCATCAAGTTCACTGATGATTGCAAACTGGAAGCAATGAATGAGTCCCCCAACAATGTCAATATATTATTTATTATTTATTTTTTATTTATTTATTTCAGTTTGATTACCGGGGAAGTCCACTGGGCCAAGAAGTACCCATTTTCAGTGGAGGCCCGGGGAGAAAAGCTCCATAGGCAGTACAATCAAGGATACAATGCAAGAGATAAAATTACAATAGAATGTCCACACAGCAAGAATACATAATAAGAACACTGCAAATGCAAAATTACAATAGAATGTCCACACAGCAAGAATACATATTAAGAACACTGCAAATGCTAAATAACAAACATTTTTTTTTTTTTTTTTTTTTTTTTAGGTACTAACATAATTTGCAATATTTTCATCCTTACAGTCAAGTGAGAGTCAGCTAAAACCATTAGCTGGAATTAGAGGGCAGGAAGGTTCTGAAGTAGAGGGGCTTAGTGTAGAAAAAACCTTGAAATGATGTAGGGTGAAAGCAGGAACATTTCCATTTGGAAGATAGGTGTAAGAAGAGTTGGGTTTTGAAGTATTCCGTGTTAGGTATGGTCCTAAGTGAAGGAGGGAGAGAGTTCCATTTTCTACCTAGAGAGAAGGATAGTAGTTGCTGGCCGGCAGGATGTTTATGTCTGGGAATGGAGATTAGATTTTGGTGTTTGGATCTTAATGATCGGTTAGGGATGTAAGGGGGAAGGATGTTGGATAAGGCTAGGCATTTTTCTGGTTAGAATATTAATTTATGAGTGGTAGTTGCAGATAGTCAAGGTGGTAGGGAAGTTCTAATCAGTTCAGAGATTGAAGGGTGAGGCAGTGGTGGGTTGAGGTTTTGGATTTTGTGGTGAATTTAGAGATTTTATTATAGCAAGCTTCAAGTTTAGAGGTGAGCGAGGCAGACAGATTAGTTAGAAGAGGGGCACCATAAAGTAGAGAGGGAAGGATGTAGGAGGTAGCTAAGGTTTGCCTAGAGGATTTTGAAAGAAATAGATTATTCTTGTAGAGCATACCTAACTTTTGGTGGGATTTTTTTATGTTTTGTTGTATGTGGAGGTCGAATTTGAGGTGTTTGTCAATGGTTATGCCAAGGAGTTTAGCAGAAGGGACCACCTCTATAGGGGTGTTGGTTTGGCTGAGGATGTTGAAAGTGTTTTTGTCAAAGGAAGAAGCCTTTGTAGGGAGGAAAATTAGTATTTTAGATTTACTGGAGTTGAGGGAGAGATGGTTTTGATGCATCCAGTTTTCTGTAGCGGAAAAAGCTGTTTGTGTTTTAGAGAGAAGTTCAGAAAAGTTGGGGGCGGTACAGACTAAGGTAGAGTCATCAGCATATTGGATGACTGAAGTGTCTGGGAGAGCAGTGTGAAGGTTGTTTATGAAGATGTTGAAAAGTATGGGACCGAGGATGGATCCCTGAGGAACGCCAGTAGGAGTAGGTAAGAAGGAGGAGGTAGAGTCCTTCCATCTGACAGCCTGAGATCTGTCAGAGAGGTAACTTGAGAACCAGGATAGAGTATTAGTGGAGAGATTAAGGTTGGAGAGATGGAAGAGAAGGTGTGTATGGGAGATGGTGTCAAAGGCTTTAGATAGATCTAACAGAACAGTGGATACAAGAAGTCCAGAATCTCGGGCTTGATTAACTGTTTCTAAGAAGGAAAGTAGGGCAGTTATGGTGCTGTTGCTGGGACGGAACCTGTGTTGGGTGGGTGTAAGTAACTAATTCTGAGTTAAGAATTAGAAGAAGGGCTAACACAAACAAATGATTGGTGCCAAAGCCATGGTCTAAAACTTAATGCAAAAAAAAGCATTATTATTCCCTTTGGCAAAACAGAATTGCCTACAAATTACAATATTGACAGTATCCCTCTAAGTTCCAACCCAATGGTGTGAGACTTGGGAACACAGGTTGATAGCGATCTGAACTTTGAGCATCAAGTTTCTTCTATGTACAGCACCTCATAAGCAAAGGTGTAGCATCCAGGTGAAGGGATGTTATAACTCCACTGTACTCAACCCTCATCAGACCACTAAAAGAATATAATGCACCCTTTTGCATTTATCTCACCAGACACCTGCAGCAGCTGGAAAGACCTCAAGTTTTTCTCATTAAGAAAATACAGGGACTCCAAATTATGACTTAGATGGAGAGTCTGAAAGCTCAGTTTACTCCATATCTTATAGGCTGCTGAGAGGTGACTTGGGCCTGGTCTATAGGGCAATCTCTGAACCTGCCCTAATGGAAATGGTGCACATCTGCAAGTCAAATGGCTCAAAAGTCACTTGCTCTAGAGATCTCAACTTATCTTGTGAAATTAGCAGAATATGCTAATGAGACAGTTATGTCTCCCAGATACTGCCTCTTCTCTGGAATACACTTCCTATTCAGGTAACAGAGCTCTCCACTGATCCTTTTCAAATGCAACCTAGATAATTGGATGGAAGACTGCAAATTTTCCCCTGAGGTGGCACCCATATCCATCATGGACAGGGGTAGCTGGTGTTGATTACAGACCCATTCTGTTCATAAATTTGTTCTGCGAACTACCCCAAAAGAGCAAATGGTGATACCTGGAGTTAACATGACTAGGCTTGCAATGAATCTAGAGACACTAGCCTAGTAACCTCCTATGAACATATGATCCTGTATCACAAAATGCCATTTAAAAATAAATTATTAAATTGAGTGTCTGTTGGAAGAATCTGTACTGATAAAATGAAATATGCTCTGCGTTACCAACGAGTCATTTTTCTACTGAGGGATCTCTGTCAATGAGGAAGGTTGTTTTGCCCTCATTACCATTTATAAGTGTAAATTTTAAATATATTTTAAAAGGTAAATAACTGCTTTTCAATACAAATATCTAAGGAAAATATCCCATATAAAGCAACTTGGAAGCTGCAAAGGAAATCTCCAAACATACAGTATTCCTATATTAAAAATAAGGCAATTACCATATTAAGCATATCAGCAATGCATAATTTAGTTATCACTAAGACCATATATCTAATGATTTTTAAATATTTTGGGGCAAGTAAACAACTCATCACTTTGTATCATTTCCACTATAGCTCCTGAAAACATGCAGACTCATATCACTACTGCTCAACAACCACTGTTCATGACTAACAACTGGAATATATAAATGTTCATAACAGACACTGTGAAGCTTTTCATGTTCAAAGAAACTGACTCAGCAAATGGAATAGTATGCTGGCCCTTTGCCATCACATATAAACTTAGCCCCCTAATCTCCTGATAAATTATGGTCACTCAGATGTTGCTGCTCTTTTAAAAAACAAACAAAAAATCCAGAAAGCACTGATAGGCAATACAAAGCCTGTTCTTTTGCTAACAGGTTCAATCAGAAGTGACCGCTTCTACATAACAGCACAGGAACAACTGCCACCTGCAGCTATTATGTTGAAAAATAGTTATCTGAGCAGCAGATTTCATTCCGATTTGCTTTGCAGTATCAGTAGTATCTAAATAAGTCCTTTAATACGCAGAGTTTATTTGATACAACATAAAACAGAGCAAACATTTTCTCTATAATCCTCCCATTTAGCATGACAGATAATATATCTCACAAATGTTTAAGCGTTTTATTTAACAATCAGTATATGACACTAAAAAATAACTTTGGGCCACTGTTTAAGGTTTATTTAAAAACTTTTAAAAAACATGTTTTCAATTTTAGATTTAAAAAGAATTGTTCTAAAAACAAAGGGCAAAGGTTGGCTTACCATATAAAGCTTTATGAAACTTTCAATGCTAAAGCTTAACATCTACAGTTAATATGTGGTAAATGTTATAATTAAGAACAGAGGGGCATAGGAAGGATATTAGGCAATCGATCACAGTGATCATAATTTGCTTAGCCACGTAGACCAATAAGTACACATGTAAAAGCTCTTATTGTCCTTTACGAGCAGTTAATAGCACTCACCTCTTAAATCAAATGGAGCCATACACGATAACTCTGTTATAAATGTGTGCCTTCTCATCCAGTCAAGACCTTGCCTTAACAGATTATAGTCACAGTGATTTGTTTGTGTCTTTCGGCTTTTCCCGGTTAGGGGTCGCCACAGAGGAACTCCCGTCCGCTAATGATTGGCAGCAGATTTTTACGTGCTGGCTTGCCGGGCCTAATGCACAACCTTCAACGAAAGAATGCCCATTCACGCATGTCGTGACACAGAAGAAGCTCTAACTGAGACTCGAACGGGCAACGTCTAACTGTGAGGCGGCAACGCTACCGCAGTACCACCACTGCAGTTTTTATAGTCACAGTGATGTATTATCTAATTTTAACATATTTACATCTTTTCATTTTCATTCAAATGAATGACTAATGAATTTTTTGACTTATGTTGCAAGAAAAATTTACTGCATTTTCACAAATTTTCTGACATCATTATGTCAGTGACCATAACACATGTTTGCATCTTTACGGTTTATAGTACCACCTGCTTACAGATTTTAATCCATCACTTCCCCTTGATCACAATGGGAAAACATTTACCTATATGATAATGAGCTTCTAGTTATTTTGTGGACATAATAAAAGTATTTCATAAAATACTTGACATTGTGATTTATATCTTTTTGCAGGAGTTTTAATTTACAGAATAACCATCCATAAGAATTTTGGGATTTTTTTTTTATTTTTTCCTGGATTTCTGGGTCAGTTACATTTCAAAACTGTTGATATTGTTCACAATGTAACAGTCAATGAACAGAGTATATATGATCTGGAGAATGCAAAGTAATAACAGGATTCTTACCAGAATTGCATGAAAATTGCCCAGAGTGAGATGGTTACTTAATTTGAATCCCCGATTCAGAGACATGGCAAAGCCACACAGACATATTCTTCCAGCATGCTTCATTTGCAGCTCAGTAACATGACTCTGACTTGAACACTGCACTGTCAGACCTGACGGCATTAGCATTTCCTCTCAATCCATGCATCACAGTAGAATAGGCAACTGTGTGTGTGTACGCATGCTCGTGTGTACACACACACACACACACACACACACACACACACACACACACACACACACACACACACACACACACACACACACACACACACACACACACACACACACACACACACACACACACACACACGCATTTACACTTCCACTCCCGCGGCTCTGTTATACTTAGCTGTACTATGACTATTCCCATTGGAATGAATGAGTGAATACTGTCAAAAGATGAAATTCAATTTTTCCTCCTTGAGAACAAAATGACTCAGCACTGTGACTCGTTATGTTAATCCAGAGCTGTGACCATTTTCTGGAGGGACCACATTATAAATTAACATTAGCTGCTTCACCAGGGAAACGTCCCTGTGTGTTATAACCCCCAGTATGTGAAAACCATAATAGGAAATGACTACCTGAATTAAGTCTCTTGGATTGCAGTTAGTTTTTTTTTCAAATCCTAGGACATAATTCCTTACCAGATTAAGTAGTGAATACATTTTAAGGATAGATGCCTTTGCAACAGAATTGCTTCCACTCAAGATTTTCACATGTGAGATAGAAGGATTAAAGGGCAAAAAGGCTTTATGACTATTTACAAGTGAATAATTTAAAAGAGAAAGGTGAAGACAAGCAGATTAGCAGGTAAAATAAATTGAAGTATGAAGGATCGAAGGTGATTCAGCCAATGAAAAAAAAGAGATTCTAAGCTATGAGTAGCTGTGCTCATTGAGATGTAGAACTGTGGTTAAGGACTCTGAGCTGATGAATGACATAGTCTTTGATGATGGCAGGATGCACAAAAAAACAGGGCCAGAAGCATGGCTAATTAGTAAAGTGATTTGTGAAGATACTGAGTGAAAACTGGTGGCAGAAGTAATATGAAGACTATTAGGTACATAAAGAGGCAGTGTGCAAGCCAAAAGTCACTGAGATAAATGAATCCTGGAGAAAAATATCATGGACAAAACAGTAAATGAAAGTGTAAATTGGTGGGAAGAGGACCTAAGAAATGAGGAAAGAAAAGTTACCAAACAGCAGTAAGCTAAGGAAGAGACTGAGAATAAAAGAAGAATATAACAGGCACATGTGACTCTATCTGCAAAGTTGACTAAGGAGTATTTGTGGATAGGACAACTGTGGGCAGGACCATGACTGCAGAAGGAGAAGATGGAGGCAAGAGGTCTAAGAAAGGTATATCTAGAAAAAGGATAAGAATGACAGTGATAAGTAGTAATCAGATAAAGAATTGACAGAGGTGTGACGTAGATCAGAAGGTAGGATGTAGCACAGATGGAGAAACCAAGGGTTAGTGGGATAGAGAAATATGGAATGCCACTCCTTCAGGTATAGTTTAGAAATAGTCAAAAGAGATCAAATCAAAAGCCTTGAAAGTTCATGGTGAAGGGAGAAGAACAAGTTAAAGGTCCAAGTAGGGCTATGGATAGTGCAGATCCTGTTACAAGATGAGTCAGGTGGGGTTATAAGTCAGAGAAGAAGTTTCTAGTGCTGCTGCCAGCAGCCACTGGGCTGATTCTATAAAGTAGATGGTACATCATGACATGGACATAAATGCTTTGGCACAGGGGCTGTTGAGCAAGTTATTAGGTGAATTAAAAGAATTTCAGGTCAGTAGATTTTGGTGGATAACACAATAGTCTATTTTGTGCTAATATCTAGTTATGTTATGCAGCAACTCAAAAAATGATTGGGTAGAACAGTGTAAGTACTGAGGGTGTGGTGATTAAGCAAGAGCTCACACCAATAACCAAATGCAGTAGGACAGAGAACAGGGATGTGATATTTTGCTGAGCTGGACTTCATGTTATCAGTATTATGAAGTCAGCTGAATGTGAATATTAAAAGACTTTCCGTCTCTACGTCTGGTGTAAACTGTGTGAGATTCCATCTCACTGGGTACATGTTTCTGGGATACAAATCACCAATCGTTCCTCCTCACAGTGAATCACTGATAAAAGAAATTTCATCTGTGCACCAGTAACCAACAATGACTCAGATTTGTTATGCTTGTCATTTTTTGTCCGTGATTATGCGAACATGAAGAAAGTAAGTTTGGTTTAGATGGTGAAGCCTTCCACATGTGTGGTGAACAGAGACTTGCCCCACTGACAAAAAAAAAAGAAATTATTTTTTTTCGAATTAAGCTGCAAATTGTTATTTTTCCCCATCCCATGCTTAAACCACATCTGTTTAAATGAAACATAGTGGAAACACATTAAACTGATCATAACTTTGATTCAAAGAGAAAACAAGATGAGAGTAAGGAAGAAGGAAGTAGAAAATGGGATAAGGAAAAACAAAACAGAAGGAAAAGGAAGTAAACTCATAAACAAAGACATTGGTAACTTCCAAACTTTGAACCCCACCCAGTTCGGGTTTGTGAAAGGCAGATCCTGCCTTCTGAACCTGATCAATTTCTTTGAGGTAGTCACCAAAGCCATAGATGAGGGTAAGGTGGTTCACACAGCCTATCTTGACCTCACCAAGGCTTTCAATACCATCTCCCACTCTGGAATTATAGCTAAACTCACTAAACTAGGTATAAATCCCTACATCACAAGATGGGTTGTCAACTGTCTCACTGACAGAACCCACACTGTAAAAGTTGCATACTCCAAATCTGACTTCAAACCAGTAACAAGTGGAGTGCCACAGGGTTCTGTCCTGGGAACTCTCCTGTTTGGTATATACTTCTCTGAAGTACAGACTAACACAGAAGGCCTCTGGCTAACGAAGTTCACAGATGACTGCAAACTAGGAGCCATAGTTGAGTCCGCAAATGATGTGGACATCCTACAGAAAGGCCTGACTGATACAGATGCCTGGTGTCAGAGGCATGGCCTCAAGCTCAATGCCAAAAAGTGCATTGTCATCCCCTTTGGTAAAAACTCTGCACCATGAACTACCACATAAATGGCAGTCTACTTAATGTTGAATGTGTGATAAGAGACCTTGGATCCCAGGTGGACAGTAGTCTCTCCTTTGATAATCACATCGCCGCAGTAATCAGGAAATCCTTCTATGTGGCACACCTCATCACAAAAGGGTTCTCATCCAGGAAAAAAATGAGGTCATTGTTCCCCTCTACTCGGCACTCATTAGACCAATTATAGAGTACAACGCCCCTTTTGGAATGTACCTCACAAGACATCTGCAGCAGCTGAAAAGGCCACAGAAGTACCTCACAAAAGGATTACTGGCCTCAAACAGATGCCCTACACTGACCGTCTCAAAAAACTCCAGCTTTACTCTGTAGCATAAAACCTACTGCGAGGAGATATCTGCCTAATATATAAAGCTATGTCAAACGCAGAGCCGTTGGACATGCTACACCTAAAGAAATCCCAATCCCTCTGAGATACACGCTCTAGGGAGCTAAACCTTGTCACCACAATAAATAGGACATGCTGAAAGGATAGATTCCTGTCCTAGAGACTTCCTATACTCTGGAACAAGCTACCCATCTATGTCAAGCAAAGCTCCTCATTAACACTCTTCAAGAAAAAGTTTTTATGAGTGGATGGGAAATAGGAAATACACCACAGGGATCACTTCTGTGGTGCTGTTCGACAGGGGCACATGAAATTAACTTTCTTGGGTGGCCTAAGCCAGGGAACCATGTTGGCTAGGCTTAATTAGGCCCTTGGGCCAATAGCCTAGTACCTACCTATGAACCTATGAACCTATAAAGGATGAGATAAGATAAAATTAAACAGAGGACTTAAAGTGCAAGGAGTTATACTGAGTAATAAACTTTATGTGAGAAACAAAATGAGTGAACTGAAGACCTGACTTAATAAGGAAAAGAGAAACTTGGGTTAGCAAGAAAGATACTGTGCCCTAATATGAGTATGATATGAAAAATGGTGGAAAGGGATGCTGGGTGATATTTCATAATTACTACTTGAATTCCAAAATATACATTAAGGACTAATGGTTCACTGGTAAAGTGAAAGAAAGGAATGATTTCAATTGAAGAAATCTATTACATTTTATGTAAGCTAATTAATCATTTTTGTCTATCTAGGCTGCCTATTCCACAAATTCATTATCCCTTTTCTTTTTAGACCATTTAATGAACACAAGGTAGGAGAGAAAATGGTCAGATATGATCAGATGGTGAAACATTGATTAACAGCAGAATACAAAGCATAGCATTAGGGTTGGTACTATCAAATGTAAGGAATATAAGTAGTGGAGTATGGGATGGGCAATTCATAGGTCCTGCAATCTTCAGTGTGCTTGTTAGCTGGAACAAGAAGCATAAAAAACATAATCATTACCTTCAATGAGTGAAACACTGGGAAAAGGAAGGAGCAATCATAAGAGAAAAAAAAAAAAAACAAGAAAACTATCTTCATGGAGTGTGACATGAGAACTGAAACTCAGTGCTAAGTAATGCGAATTCTGTTATTTCAGAAGCAATATTCCTGGTGTTACAATGGTGGTACAAATCTGAGAGGGTGGGAAAGTACAAAATGAAATTATATAATGTGAAAAGATTTTGAAACTTTTGCAACTGCAATGTTTTTATGATGTAAATCAAATCTGTAGGCATTATAATATATGGTCCTTTGAAGACAGCACACATGTTCAACCAACACTACAGAACACTGTTCACTGCTAGATCTAGTCCTGAAAAATTCTAAACTAAAATTGTAATTCCTGACACATCAACTTTTTCTGTTTTATCTCAGAGGATGATATAAAGAGCTTTTAGTAAAATAAAGAATTCATCTTCTATGGGCTCTGATTTGATCCTCTCCATTCAGTTAGCAACAACAAAAATCACTTATTACCAATATGACACAAAATATTTAACAAGCTATTACAAGCAGGTACTGCTACTAGTTCATGGAAAACATCTGCTATAACATTAATATATAAAAACAGTAAAAATGATGATAGCAGCTATAGACCAATTATTCTCACTTCCATTCTGGACAAAGGCTTTGAAAGATGCATTATTGAAATAATAGGGTATAATAATACAAACATTGCCACTTTTGACTTAGATCAACATAGTTTTGTAAAGGATAGATCTATGCTGATATGTTTATTAAGTTTTTATCATCAAATTACAGATTTAAGTCTGTCACATGGAATAAGTTTCTTAGAATTAGCCAAAGCCTTTCACTCTCTTCCTCACCAAGTAATTTACGAAGGCCTTATCAAGTATCAGGCCAATATATTCCTGGTAAAATGGATTATGTTATAGTAAACTGATAGATCCCAATGTATAACCATACAAGGCACAATTTCTCACTTTCTATCTGTCCATCTTGGAGTTCCACAAGGGTCTGTTCTTGGACCAATGTTATTTAATATTGTATTTGCCTTCATTCTTAGATCCAAGGCTTTTTAGATAAGTAAGAATGCAGTCAATTGTAATATTGGGTTCACTGAACAAAATGAATTTGCTATTTTACATTTCAATTCTTATGTAAGACAGACTGGTAACTGAGCACACAACACATTGTAATTATGACAGATGTAATATACATTATTCAGGAAATACTGCAGTTTATTCACCTGTGTACATAATAGAATATCCACCTTGGAAGACATGGGAATAGCCATGACTGCTAATCTTTCCTTGTGACACACATACTATGTTACACAAATGATTAGTGGTCATGGCTATTCTGAAGTCTTCCCAGATATGTGTCAAATGAGATACACAGGTTCAAAGATTCATAGGAGATTACTTGGCTAAGGGAGTAAGACACCATACAAGCCTAGCCAATATAACACAATTTTACCCAATATATGGCTTCTAAAGGCAAAGAGGATGGCATGGATTTGTGCCTATGCCTTGAGTATCCTACAGATTGCTCTGTCTATAATGGATATAGGCACTATCCCAGGTGGGAATTTGCAATTCCCTATCAATTAATCCAAACTGCATTTGAAGAGGGCCAGGGAAGATCTCTGCTTAATGTGAACAGAAAGCCTTTTCCAAAGAAGTGGCATTCACTGTCACCTCTATCTGTCTGTCCAGTATGTTTTGTTTGAGTTGCTGACAAAGTTTAGATACTTAGAATGGATGACTCTCTTGCTGTTTGACTTGTGGATGTGTTTGTGAGTATCTTCATAGTCAGGCATAGGTCACAGCTTAATAGCCCATAAGGGGCAGAGTACAGGGATAAGGCTTTTTGTCTATCCACACAGGACATGTTATTTACACCATGTATTTTCTTTGTGAGGAACCTCTGAGGTCACTCCAGCTACTGTAAGCGCCTAGTCAAGTACATGCCAAATGGTGCATTGTACTTGATTATTAGTCTAATGAGGACTGAGTACAGCAGGACTATAATTTCCTTGTAATTCTTGGATCTGAATGCCATATATTTATTTATAAGTTGTGTGGACTTCCTTACCCCTGTAGACATGCAATAGTCAAATTCCAGGCTGCTGTCTGTCTGTGTATCTAGAATTCTCACCTCTGAGTCTAGTCTTAGTGGTGTGTTATTGATGTTGCAATTTGCAGGGGGTATTTGACTTTCCAAAGGGTATAATAATGTATTTTTTTTGCATTTAGTTTTAGGCCATGGTTCTGGCACCAATCATTTGTCTGATCTATACCATCCTGAAGGATATCTACATCGTTCTGTAATTGCTCTGAGAATGCAGTCATTGGCAAACTTTGTCATCCAGAGGCTTTCCACATTAGCCTTTACTTCAGAGAAGTATATTCTAAACAGGTGTGGACACGGCACTGAACCCTATGGCATACCACTGGTAACTGGCCTCTTACTAGATCTGGAGTCATCCACTTTAATCACGTGTCCTGTCCATGTGCTAATTGGCTATCCATCTGATGATGTAGAGATTTATGCCCAGTTTTGTGAGTTTATTTATAATACCTGATTGGGGAATTGTTTCAAATGCCTTGGCCAGTTCAAGGTGGGCACTATCTACTGTTTTACCAGTTAATAATTAGTTCACTTTGGACAAGATTAGTTACAAGAAGAAAAACAACTAAAAACTAGTTAAAAGGAACAGAAACTAAATTTACAGAATTTCTGAACTCCAAATTGGAGTAATGCATTTGCAGAATAAATCAAAAGAAAAAATCAAACTGTGGTCAAAAATACTAGCAGTATGGAAATATATATAGCAATGGTGCTGCATCAAGTGAATGAATGAATAAGTCTGTTTTATATATTATGTTTATGCAGACCATGTACATATTGTAAATACTTATGTAGTAATTCAATAGTCAGTAAAATGATTTTATGTGAAAATGGTTGTATAAAAGAATTACAAACAGCACCATGAGGTGTCCCATGAAATTGCTTCCAGGTATGTAATATGTTTGTTTTTCTGTGAGTTTTGTTTGTAATTTTTGTGTTATAACCAATACAGATTTGTGAAAAATCAGTACAGAATATCTTATAACTTGTAGCACTGAATGGTTTATATATTTAGCTACCTATGTATACTCTGTATTCTGTGTGGGAAAAACATCACAATGGCTCAAGGTATACACTGCTGAACAGTTAAGTGACACCAAAAAGTAACTGATACTCTGTTTTAACATATTCTTAAACATCCAAGGGCAAATGTTTGAGTTTATAGGTATTGACAGAATTTTTTCCTGTTTACCTGCGGATGGATAAAAACTGAATCCTTGAGCTTCATTTGCTTGAAATTCAACATGTCAAGGATTGGTGCTCCTCCATAGGAAATCATTGTCATAGCAGTGTGCCAGCAGTGATGTCCTTTTAGATGTCATTTACCCCTCCTTCAAGTTGATGCCATGTAACCATGGAGTTGGTATATATACGTTTAGGGGAGTGGGAAGATTGCACCCTGCAAAAAGTGCTTTAAAAAGGCATATTTTCATTTTTTTTCATGGAATGTAGTTCAGGGATTCCTGTCTTTGGTAGGATAATCTTCATCTACTCATAGTGGAGGTATTATTTCCACTACTTCTTATAAACTAAATTGCCAAGAATTAGTTAATAATTAGTGATGCAGGAAGATTATTGCTTTGCTTTATTTCCTCTAATTTAATTGTTTATAATAATGAGATAGTCAGTTTATTTACAGCTGACTCAAATAGACTCTAGATGGAAATATATTATTTTATATAAGACATTGGGCAGGATTCACAAAGCCTCCGTGTAAGAGTTATAACTCTTACACGGAGGCTGCAGTTAAACGGAGTGATGTCAGCATGCTCTGCATATTCATGAGAGCATGCTGAATCACACCTAAGTCTAACACAGTCCACGTAAGAAAGTAGGGGGCGTGTCCGTAGGCCGAGCCCTGCAAGCGGACACGCCCCCAGAAGAGTAAAAGTGCCCAAAGTAAACACCCATGACAGAGTCCACGGAAATGTGAATAAACACAACACAACACATGCCCCCACAGACTATGAACAGAAAATATATAAATGAACATGTTATATATTTTTTTAAATTGTAAAGATGTTTGCCCGTGAGTGCTCGTTTGAGGCGTGCCGTAGCACAGCTACAGTTAGCAGTCAGTGGGAAAGCATACAAGAATTAAATATGCAAAGTAAGCCAAGAAGCAATAGCATAGTGGTAGAGATGTCAGCTGAAAAGCAGGCATTCATGGTTCGAGCCCCTACACCACCAACTTTTATTTTTAGCAAAATAAGCAAGAAACAAGTCCCTGACAAACATGTACACATATAAAATCACATTTTATGTAAAATGTAATGAAATAGTCCATTTATTTTGAAGAAATGTGAGGTAACAAAACAATAAAAAAATGCCAGATGTGCCTATAGCTGAGCTACAGTTTAACAAGGTGAGTGCATCTGCCCGTAGGTGAGCAGTGGTTTAACAGGTGCAAAATGAGTGCCCATAGCTGAGCAGTGGTTTCACATGCTCAAACTGTGTGCCCCTTGCTGAGCTGAGCGTACTATGCGTGCTGACAGCCAAATGAGGCGTAAGCCAGCGCACCCCATTTGCGCGGAGCTGCGCACTGCGCTAACAAGCTAACCGGCGGGCAACGTTGAGCAAGCTGTAGCAAAACTGCCTTTACACAGAGACACCCCCTAGCCTGTCTAGACAGTCATAAAATATAAAAAGCAGTGGCCAGGTTCAAACCCAGGATACCATGCACCATAGTCAAGGTACTGAACCACTAAGCTACGACAGCTGTACTCAGAAGTGCAGTAATAGCAAATATATAGGAATGAATAGAAAGTGGAGCATGACAAAGCAGGTTTTGTGAAGTGGATACAATTCCAAAATGGCCAATCACAGATAAGTGCGGGAAAAACGGCATATATAAGCCCCATAGGTGGGAATACACAGCATAAACGATTGTAGAACTGACTTGCAGACAGAATGTCAGGTGTAGGTGAGGGTAGTTGCTTTCGAGCACAGAGGTGGGGCATTGAGGAGTCCAGATACATGGTCTGGCTCCTAGTCCACAATCATGAGGCCCAACTCATGCAGGGCCAGGTCCTGTGGGGAGCATATAGGGCTGAGGCATGGGACCGGTTGGCTCATGATCTTACCAGTGCCACAGGGATTCCAAGGACTGGTGAGCAGGTCCGTCACCACCATGCGGACCTGAAGAGATGCAAGCAGGACCAATTGAACCTTTGGATCCAGGAGGCCCGGCAAATGCCCAACGCCCCACTACTGAGTAAGTTACATTTAATTATGTATGTAAGAAATTAAATTAGCTGATATTATGGAGATGTGTATTCCAATATTACTTCATTTATATTACAGCTGCAGGTGTCCGTTCTGTGAACCAATGAGCCTATGGCGATAGGCTGATGTGGTTGCACCACCAGGCAGGTCAGTAATCCACTCCCAGTAACTGTAAAGAAATATAAAAGTATGACAGTTAGCAAAAGAGTGCAGTGTAGTCACTAAGTAATAAAATGTGCAAGTAACAGTGTAAAAGTGTTTGCAAGTATTGCTTGATTACAAAAGTGTGTTGCAGTCTGAAATCCAAACAGAAAAATGAAAATGTCTGAAATAAATTCTGAAATAAAGATGCCCCACCTATAATATCATAGTGCACAACCTGCAGCAGGCTGAAAAGTACAGCTGCAGAAGATGAGCAACTCACATGTGTGAAATATATCCCTGTTGAAATACTGAAACATGACAGAAGTGAGACTGCTGGAAAGGATTGTAATAACTACAGGTAAAACATGTCAATAAAGCCTAGAAGTAAGTACCATCCTGAATAGTAAAATGAAAACAAGTGAGAGGGTGTGAGAAAGAGTTATGAATCCACCAATACATTAGTAATAACCCCTGTATAAAGTATACTGCAGTCAGTACAGAATGAAATGAATGTGACAAGTAGAACCAAACTTCGAAATGTTTCCAAAGTGTTGCTGCAGCTGGAATGTGTATCCCAAAATCTGGATATGTTGCTCTCAGTCTGCAATATGCAGATAGTATGATTGTCTGAAATATCAAACATCCACAGTTGTCTATACCTATATAAAGCAAATGTAGCAGGATGATGTTGCTGAACAAAGCCAGATATGAACGTGTATAAATAACAATAAAATGTATATTGATGTAGCAGTAACAGTCCTATCACCAAAGTGAAGTAGTTATCATATAGGAAACTATAGTTAGAACAGTAGTGTGTATATATCTGTAGCTATTAGAAATGTACAGCATATGTATTGGTATTCGAAGGTGATAATAATATTTTCTTCACCCCACCCTATAACCACATATAATCCATTCCAGGTGAAAATGGCATGTGCAATCACAATTAACACCCCTGGACATTTGTCCTGATGGGTCCTAAATATTTGCATGTCCGTTGATGCATCTGCCCTGTTCATACATCCAAACCTGATGGCCTGTTGCCATCAATCAACCCTGCATGTTGTTGGACTGTGTATTGCTGTTCAAATTATGCATGTGTTATGCTTGCTGTTCAATGGTGTGAATATCTGGGTGTTTGGTTAATGGGAATACTAATGCATGCTGTTACAACTAATTGCGAATGGTATTGTATGTTACTAACCCAAACTGTCATGACATAATGCAAAACATAGAACGACAGGGAAGGCGGGTTCCAGCAGACCCACCTCTCCCACCTCAGCTGGCGAGTGCACCTGGCACTAGTGCCCAGTCTGGACCCTCCTCCGGTGGCCCTGTGCCACCTGCGGGTGGAAGCGCTGCAGGGGATGGGGCCCATCCCCCCTCTGCAAGCGTGGCCAGAGGAGAACCACCACTCACCCTCCATAGCGTCCGGACTGTGATGCATAGGGAGATCCGGGACTCTGTTCGTGAGCCCCTACGCCAGCTTGAGGCACAGGTGGCACAACGTACGGGCATACCTGTTGCCTGGTCTACACAGCCCCCAGCACAGCCCCATCCTGGGCAGTGAAGGAACAGTAGCAACTGCCCATGGGTGGTGATATCAGTTCCACTGTTGCCATCTGTGGGCTCATGGGCTCTGGATATCCAAACCTCCGTCCCAGTCAATTTTGTAACCCCCCCACACGTGTCATACACCGCCCCTGTATGCGTCTTGTTTGTCTTGTCTGTTGACCTACCCAACCTACCTCCCCAGCTATACCGACTTCCCTCACCTGACATACCACTCTCACCTGAAAAAAAAAAGGGCACTCTGTACCCACAAAAAATTACGCCCCATACATAGCTGCCCATTCCGCACATATGTCTACCAGACATGGAAACTATCAATTACAATTGGCTGTACAACAAGTATTACTGTTGTCCTTACACCTCTCTCAGGGGTGGAAGGTATCAAATGTCACACCAAATTACAAACATATGCACAGCTGTTGCTGATGAAGGAATGGGCAGCTATGGGCCTTACCTACATCCCTCCTGCAAAACCCAAGCTTGTTTCCCTACTGTCTTACCCTCTTTGTGACCCATTTTTTACCACTTTCCTGTCTCCCAATTTTCATTTCTTTCAAAGAAAATAGTGCAGGTGTGCGCAAGAGTAAGCACGTTTAAGCAGTTGAAAGTGGGTGTGCGCGGAGCTAAACGCCAGTGCACATGTGTGATCTCCACGCAAACCAGCGCTAACCTGGTTACAACTGCTTAAAAGTGCCTTAGTCACTTTGATTGACAAGTCCTGTAGTCAGTTCAGAAGTAAAATAAAATCCCACTGGCAGTGCCGAACCCAGGACCTTGGAAACAGTAGTCTGCATGACTTACCACTAAGCCATGACTCTTATACAAGAACATTGTGCTAAAATAAATATATCATGTAATAGTAGGAATGAATGTAAAGGGAATATAGGATGTGTAGTACACAAAGCATGTCATTTAGAATTACTGTCAAAACTAGTGGATTTCCATAATAGTAGTGTGTGAACAGAAACAGCCATGCTAGTTGGTAGCTAGTAGGTAATAATGTCACTGTAGCACCTTGCAAGCCACACACATACTCACAGCAGGATAATCACTGCCCATACCCCACAACCTCTTACAGGAACACATCCGGACCAAGTAATAAAATATGTGGAGCAAAGGCCCAAAACCAGGGACACATTACAAATAATGTTACAACAAACGCAGACAGTTCAGAGAGTAACAGGGTCTGCATTTTGTGGGATGTTTGGAAGGGTATGAAGTCTGAAACTTGAATGTTTGTCACTATATTCTGACTTGAGCCCAGAGTGATTTGCCAGAAAAAGCTGTGCATGAGATATTGACCAAAATATGAGGCAGAAATGTGGACAACCTGCAAATATTTGTACACATGAGAGGTCTGACACCACCATATTTGAATAGTTAAGAGCCTAGACATAGCAACAGTGAATGACTTACAGGGATGCCCCACAGACTCAATGTGAAATGTACAAACAGTAGGCAGAAAGGTGTAACAACACATGCAATGGTAACTATGGAGTCCTGAAAGTATTCACCACTTGCATGGCAGAATAAGTGTAGTAATACATATGCTCATGCTAACCCACAGTCGCAACTGCAGCATACCAGACAATTTAATGGGTGTACCCACTGATATGTACCATTCCATGAGGCAGATAACAGATGAACCTGAGAGTCTCTGGGGCCTGCTCAGCAGCATACTCAAATACCCTAATAGATGTCAAGGCCCACACCATGGCCAGACCACACTGCATGCTGTAACACCCAAGCAGATATAGCAAGCATTCCAAGGTGTGAATGTACATGGAAAATAGGAAAGCTACAGCAGCACACTACAGTCAGGACACCTAGCAGGCATACAAGTAGTGACTGTAAAGGGCAAATATTGAAGCCTTAGCAACAAAGTGCAAGCAAAAGTGAAAGGAAAGCACACACACACACATTAACAGTAGTAGTAGTTGTAGGTGTCAGTGTACATACACAGTTAGTACAGGAAACTGGAGAAATGAATGGAGGAATGTTAATCTACAACACAGCTGGAAATATGAGAGAGATACCAACCTTTACACTCACAGAACATTGTCCACAGCATACCAGCATGGTCCCTGCCCTTAAAATCTGAAAGGGCTACGCCTATCTCACATACCTTTTTATAGCACTGTTCTGAAATCACAGTGAGAACTGCAATCAGTACACAACTGGCTGCATGCAATTAGCAAATGCTGGCTAACAATTGGTGCAGAGGCCATCACATGGGCATATGCAGATACCTACAAATGTATGCTGTACTCCCAGTCTACACATGCAATACTTTCATTGCACCCTGAGGAGGTCGTGAGAGACAGACAGACAGATAGACAGACAGAGAGAGAGAGACAGAGACAGAGAAAATTGAAATTAAGCAGACACAAACAAAACTGTTCAGCAACAGCCACCTGAAAGCTGACAACTGGGAAGTGGAGCAGCAGGACAGAAAACCAGATGGCAACACAAGCAGCTGTGACAAACACAGGTAATGTAAAGTAATACTATAAAGGTCTACATACTGTGAACCCTCCATATGTGTCATTGGTCTGTATCCATATGTATATGAAGATGTGTAAAGGGCAGGGGACATACAGCAACTATCAGTGAAGGCTGTACATACATTTGTATGTGAGAGCATCTATGTGCACATATCAATGTAGGTTGACTGTAGGTTGTAGTGCAATGTACAAAGTAGGTTTCACAGTTATGTATGTTTAGCAGTATGTTAGTGTGTGTATACAGTATGGTAGACAAACATGTTGATATACCTGTCTATCATATGGATACGTATGTATGTCAAAATATGTATGTATGTATATATCTATATATATATATATATATATATATATATATATATATATATATATATATGCATATATGTATACATACATAGAGAGAGATGTAGGAATACATAGACAGATGTAGATAGATAGAATATGTACAAACATATATATGTAATGCACACATACAGATATAGATATATGTAGATACATATACATAGACAGACTGATCTGACTATCTACAGGTATGACTGTATATGACGACCTCAACACCCCTGTCCCACCCCCTCTGTCACTCTCATCCCCTCTGTGTCCCCCCTCCACATCTATAGCAATATATGTACATCAATATATATATGTGTATATGTATACAGACATATATATATATATATATATATATATATATATATATATATATATATATATATATATATATATATATATATATATATATAGAGAGAGAGAGAGAGATGTATATATATTCTGAGTGAGGCACATGTGTACAGATGTATTGCAACAGGTGCCTGGTGACAAAGGCATGGAGTGAACACCAGTGTCAAAACCGGAGTACCATACCCCATTTCAAATCACCTACACCAGTAACCACCAGATATGTGATTGGCTGCCCACCACTGCATGTGTCAGGGGTGAACAGGGTCATAAATGTGTACAATAGTGGCCCCAATGATATTCACAGTGGCACACTATTCCTGGAATACCTGCACATGGTATGTGTCAGCAGACATGGTGTGTCAGCTATGGACATGTAGGTCGGTGTACCCCTCCACACCACATAATGGATGCCATGGTATGGACCTCACATGACAGCTACAGATATGGAGAAGGACACAGTGACATGTACAACACTGTGACAATGCACTCAAACACATTACCAATGCACAGTGACTGACAACACCACAGAGTACACACATACTACCCACATAGAGGTTACCACTCCCGGATTTACATCGTAAGTCACACCCATGACAGATGTCCAACAACCATAGTAACACCTCACACCATCCACAACCTAAATGACTGCTGTGTGTCGTCCATGCCACTGCAATAGAGAGCACATGTGTAGGTAAAGTTTCTACCCACAGATAAGACATACCCTGCAATAAACCACACAGTGTTAAGAAGCAAGACTCCCCATGAGTACATGTCACACATACCCCTGCTGAATGTTAGTCAGATAGGTAATATGCCATATGAGTCACCCTGTGTAACTGTGTGACAGCAGCAGGTACCATCACACCACATGTGTCACAATGGTCAGGGTAGCAGAACAGTATGCTGCTGTAGTCCCAGGGCAATAGCATATTGTATAGTATTGTATTGTAATGTAATGTATTGTGTTGTATTGTATTGGTATGTTGAGGTGCCTCCTTCGTGGAGTGGAACCACTGCTGCTGTGCCAGTGTACAGGTACATATCCTGTAGTCAGGCTAGTGTTACATAGCACTTCTATATGTGTGTTTAGCTCCTGTCAGAGTTTATGTAGCATGCAACTGGGGATACCATCAGGTCCCAGTCATGTTGTGTATTCTGCTTTCATGAGGGCGGCTCTCACCTGGACATCTGTGATGACAGGGAGGTTACAGTCAGCTGGGATAACTATGTCTTATTTTGGGGGAGAGGGCGGGGTGACACCTGCACTGAACCTGTCTGCCACAATGTTGTCAATATCTGTGGTTTCAGTGAAATATTTGTTGTTGTGTACTAACTATGGGCATAGAGGATGGATTCTGACCAGGTTGCTAACATAACTGAAGAAGGCCTTCTGGTTATCTGTAGTGTCCCTCTTGATTTCCCTCTCAAAGTTGCCCATGGATGTTTGTATGATGGAAAATAGATCCTTACTAGTGCTGCTCAGACATGCCTTCCCTTTATGGAATTATGCTCTGTCTTGCAGTAGCTTCCATCTTTGTAATACAATCTGTCTATGGCTGGGGTCCACCAGACAGGATGCTGTCCCTTTGTGGAGAGTGTCTTGGTCATATATGGGATTGCATGATCCATGCATTCTCGGAGATGTCTGTAGAAAGCATTTGTGTAGGGGTCAGCATTGTGGGTTGTATCTGCCACTGGCCCAGTGGGCTGAAAGGATACCATGTCACTGTTACAAAGTGTAAAGTTTGCATCTGCAATGTTATTCACTATAGTCGTTTGTGCTGGTGGTGGAGGTGGGATATGTATATCCAGGGCAATTAGTGTGTGGTCAGCTCACAGTAGTTGATGATGTAGGCCATACAGTACCTAGATACAAACCCCAGAGTGAGGAAGTGCTCTTGACCTGAATCAGTGTTCTGACTGCTGGGGTTTGGTAGTATGTCGTATGGAGTGTGCCAGGTACTGTTGCACAGTTGCTGGCTGAGCACTGATACCTGGCCATTTACATGTGTATCCACCAATAGACAGACAGATGCTATATATGTGAGATATGTTGTATCATAACAGTCGAGTAGCATGTGTAGTATGTGTGCCAAATTCTGCTGACATATATTGCTGATATCAGGTTATTTTCTTTTTCAGGTACATGGCTCACCCGGAATCCCTTACTCCACAGCTGAGGATGAGGAGATACACCAGAGCCTGGTGCGGGATGGAGAGGGCTGCACTGTGGCAAGACCTGGTCCGTCGGGTAAATGACATAGGCACGCATAATAGGACATATGAGCAGGTACGACATCACTGCAGTGATTTAATCAGAAATGTCCATCAGCGTGCGTCGGATATCCACAGGCAACAGGTCGCCACAGGTGGTGGGGTGGCTACACATCCCCTACATCCCCTACTCACCAGACTGGAGGGACTACTCATGAGTGTAGTGGCTCCAGTCCGCCAGCAACAACAACAGCAGCAGACATGCATTATGATGGAGGCTGGAGCCACGCAGCAGCAAGACAGTGAGCGTGCAGGTAATATGCCATATGTATAGTTGACTGTTGTGTACACTGGTAGTTAATGCATGTGTGAGGTGTGTCCTTGGTTTGTAGCTGTCACCATAGTATTTAATGTGCAAGTGTGATATCCTCAATATTAGCAGCTGACCTGTGAAAGGCGACTGTTGTACTACTGACCTGTATCATACTCAGTAACAATGGCACAGTTGTGCCCACTGACATTAGTTTCTTCACGTCTGCAGGTCCCTCCGGTGTAACAGCAATGCAGCCTATCCATGCTGGTGAGTGTGTATTAACAATACCTGTAATAGTCTTGATAGTAATAGTAATATTAGGCTCACTTAGTAGTGCTCTTTGTATGCATGTAGGTGTGTCTGTGTCTGTGTGTTGATATCACATACTGAGTACTGTACAATTGTGTGAAACTGTGTGCATGTGTGCATGTGTGCACCTGTGCATGTGTGCATGTGTGCATGTGTGCACCTGTGCATGTGTGCATGTGCGCATGTGTGCATGTGTGCACCTGTGCATGTGTGCATGTGTGCGCGTGTGCATGTGTGCATGTGTGCACCTGTGCATGTGTGCATGTGTGCATGTGTGCATGTGTGCACCTGTGCATGTGTGCATGTGTGCATGTGTGCATGTGCATGCATGTGCACATGTGTGCATGTGTGCATGTGTGCACGCGTGCATGTGTGCATGTGTGCACCTGTGCATGTGTGCATGTGTGCATGCATGTGTGCATGTGTGCACCTGTGCATGTGTGCATGTGTGCATCACTGGTACTGTGTAGACATTGTAAACTGTGTTTCCTGTTTCCCTCCCACAGATTCTGGTGCCGCTCTGGTGTCATGTAGCAGGAACCTGAATCAGGTGCCATGGGTACTGATAATGATGACATCTGTGTAATGGCACAGGAAGGTATGCCAGGGTCCGCCATTGGTCAGCCGATTGACAGTACACAGCTGTCGACCCCATCAATGTGCACAGTTATCCTGCCAATACACCCTTTGTCACCAATGTCCCTAGGTGATGGACAGCATACAGTGGGCATTGACCAGGGTAATGTGGTATCTGTGGCACATGCCTCCCCACACAGCAGCCATGGGCATGGCCCAGAGATGGTACCACACAGACAGATGTCCAGGGGTTCTCGTGGGAGCATCCGTGGGCATACTGCCCCTGTCAGACGTGCCCACAGAGGTCTTACAACCTCAGCTATGTTTCGGGCTGTCATGCAGGCACAGTCACGTATGGAATGGTACACCAGACAGGGTCTGAGGGAGCTGACAGCATGTCGCACAGCCATGACTGACAGTATGCGTGACATTGCGGCTGCCATCCGTAATTTCACCGATGTCATAGACAGACGTTGTGGGGACATATTAGACCGGTTCCACAACTACATGTCCATGAGCCAGGGCGATGGTGGATGGTTGAGGCGTTGATGTGGGCGTATGCCAGCAACAGCAGCAGCTGCCAGTCATCGCGGATGACAACAGGACAAAGGCCGCCCCATAGTGCCAGCAGCAGCCCCAGCAATGCTGGGTCTGTGCTATCATCAGACCACCCCAGGAGACCATGTGCACGTGGCTCTGGCCAGGCCCGACAGGGATCTGTGTCCAGTCAATGAACACCTGCTTCTGATGAAAGTACCCAGTCTGGGTTGGTACCGGATATGGTCCGTAGCACCACTGCAAGGCACAGGTACCGTGTCCGTGGCCAGAGACACTGATCTGTATGACCTGGCAGGTACAGTCTGTGGCTGTCCACAAACACCAGTATATGGCAGCCATGAGGTGGAACTGTGTGCATCCATACACACATGCGAATTGACAACACCTAGGGCTACTGCATGCACACACTGCATCAACATTGCCCCACCTTCTACTGCTGTCCCTCACCAACACACATACACATACATGTCAATCGGTGGTATCGGTGGCTGACTCAGGCATACCAAGTTCACACCCTGTGCATATGATGAAACTGTGCCACCTCCTGCAATCTGTAACAACTGTGCAGGTACAGGTTAACATGTTGCTGATGCACAGGGTGACCACATAGACGTGTAGTAATAGTATCATGTTGTTAACAGTACTGTGTGCTGAATTAATTGTGGGTATATCACAGCATGCCTGATGCAGTAAGGGTGTGATTGTCATGTACTGTTGTCTACACCCATGGTAAGTACCATAGTGTATCATCTGCACATGTTGGCATACTGGTGGTAAGGATGTCAACAGAAGGCTACATACATAGGTAGCACAGGGGATAAGGTAATGAATGTAGTAATATGCAATGATGGACATGTAAACTGCAAGTGGCATGTTGCCCACACTGGACTCTGCAATGCGGATGTTTGAGGATGTTGATATGTGTGCAGTACTACACGACTGGTACAGGACACACAGGAGCACCCTAGCACTGCAAGCTCACATCTCATACCATGCTAGACAGCCCCAACACACAAAACTAACTGTCACAGGAGGGAGAGTCCCCATATATGTCAGGGATACTGTGGTGGCAGGCCAGGTAGCATACATCCTACTAAGTATGGAACCACTGAGTGAAGGCTCAGTGTCTGTTATTTGACATGTGTATTACTGCAGGTATGAGCACATGGGTTTCCATCCAGTTATTGTACATCCTGACAGTACATGGTCTGTACACTTGTGTGCGCTGAGACTGGACCCTAGCCATCTGACCCGTGTATTTCCATGTACATGTGCATAGTGCCTGCATATTTGCAGTGTTACCTACTGGAAGTGGTACAGCTTGTTTGTTGTACAATGGACTACATGCAGCCCTGTTTACTGTAGCTTTGTTTGCATGCATGTTTGCTTGCAATTACCCTGGAATACTGATCCCACCTGCAATGCATAGTTATAGAGCTTCTGTGGACTCCTAGTGCCATCTGCATAGCTTACTATATGTATGTCCATGTCTCACTTGACAGAATGTCACTGTTTGTCCTGTTCACATGTACGTTGCCTGTGACACATTGCATATGACTTACCTGGCATGTGTCCACGTGAGCAGTCATATATGCTACTGCTAACTAATCACAGGCACTACACCCTCACATATTCATCTTCTGTTGAACCACCTGCTTCGCTAGGGACGGCCTGCACCTGTCACCCCTGGGCTTTCAGATATTGGCAAAGGCTCTTGCTACCCCCATAGTGCCTATGTTAGGCAAGGCTCAAATGACAAACCCACCTTCATAGGTATCACAAGGGATAAGAAACTAAGAGTAATGCTACCCAACGCCAGAAGTCTAAACCTCAAGATGCATGCACACGAAACTCTCCTTGGCATGGAGAACATCGATATCTGTGCAGTAACAGATGCCTGGTTCAGGGCTACTGAGAGCACACCAGCACTACCAGGTTTAACCTCATACCATGCTTTTCAGCCCCAAAACTTGGAACGAACCACAAATGGAGGGAGTATTGATATTCATCAAAGATACCCACACCTCCAGGTTGGTGGCAAAGCACCAAGCATCAGAGACTATCCATGTGCAACTAACAATGGGTGAAACTGCCTTCCAGGTTATAGCCTGCTACAGACCACCCTCCCAAACCCAAGAACTGCACTCGGCCATCCTGTGAACAGTGGAAATATGAAGGTCTCTCCAAACACCATTATATTGGGTGACGTCAACTACCCAAACATGGACTGGGAGCATGACTCTAGCTCCAACACCCTAGGCCAAAGATTCCTAGAATATATGAGCTCAAATGCTATGGAACAACTTGTTACCACTCCCACAAGAAGGGGAAACATACTGGACCTGATCATCACCAACATGGGGACTCTATGCTCCAGACCAGAAGTGTATCCCTCACTGGTAAGATCGGACCATAAACTAATCTCACTGGATATTCACATCCCGACCCCACCCCTGCCCAGAACACCACAGTGAACAACTTCTCTAAAGCAAATTCACACTCCTCAAAACTGAGGTGGAAACCTTCAAACCCCCGGGCCTGTGGAAACTACAGACCAGACCGCAGATTCCTCTATAAACGCATTCTATGGACACCTTCAGGAATGCATGGATCATGTGATCCCGAATAAAACCAAGACCCAATCCTCCAAAGGCAGACGTCCTGTCTGGTGGACCCCAGCCATAAACAAACTACACAATAGAAGGAGGAAGCTACTAAATGATACAGCAAATTCCCAAATAGGGAAGGCATCACTGATCAGTATTAGCAAATAACTACAGGCACTCATAAGATTGTCTAAGGCCAGCTTCGAGAGAAATTGCACAGGACACTAAGGATAATCACAAGGCTTTCTTTAGTTATGTTAGGAACCTGGGTGGTAATTCCCAGATATGCTCAGAGGTAGTCCAAAATGTCAATAGAAACACCAAACCCACAGACATTGCCAACATTCTAGCTGACAGGTTCAGTGCAAACTTCTCACCCCCTCCACACTGAAAGGGCAAATATGTATCCCAGCAGAGTGCTGCCCCCCCTGACATCTCAGATGCTCAGGTAAGAGCCGCCCTATCCAAAGCAATACACACTGCATCAATGGGACGAGACAGTGTCCTGGGCTGTGTCCTACATGACCTCCAAGACGTGCTACTACCAAACATAAACCTACTGTTCAATCCCAGCCTTACTACAGGATATGTGTCCAAAGTGTGGCATACAGCAACAGTGGTCCCTCTACAGAAAGGTGGTGCCTCAACGGATCCTGGACACTATCACCCCATAAGCCACACTAGCTTGGTCTGCAGAGCTATGGAAAGGATCATCATGGACCACATAAATATAGATATTGTGGACCTACAGACACTGGTTCATACCCAGTTTGGCTTTGTTAAGGGCAGATCCTGCCTCTCAAACCTGGTTGATTTCTTTGAAACAGTCACCAAGGCCATTGACGAGGGGAAGGTGGTTCACACAGCCTACCTGGACCTCGCAAAAGCCTTCAAAACAATACCCCACTCGGGCATTCTAGAGAAGCTCACCAGCTTAAATATAAGCCCCTATGTCACTAGATGGATTGCACACTGGCTCAAGGACAGAACCCACATGGTTAGAATTGCTGGAGCCATGCCAGACTCCAAACCAGTTATGAGTGGTGTCCCACAAGGCTCAGTCCTGGGACCTCTCTTGTTTGGTATATATTTATCGGAGGTACAGGCCAACACGGAAGGACTGTGGCTGACCAAATATGCAGATGACTGCAAACTGGCCGCCATAATCGACTCTCCAGCCGACACAAGCATCTTCCAAAGGGGCATCATAGAAACAGACAACTTGTGCCAGAGCCATGGCCTCCAGCTGAATGCAAAAGTGTGTATAGTCATCCCCTTTGGCAAAAACAAAGTGCCCACAAAGTACCACATAGGTGGTACTCCATTACGTACAGAAGAAGTAATTAGGGACCTGGGGACCCAAGTTGATAGCAATCTCTCATTTGACAACCACGTGGCCAAAGTGGTTAGAAAGACATTGTATATAGCCCACCCCATCATGAAGGGATTCACATCTACATCAGGGGAGGACATCGTGCCTCTTTACTCATCCCTCATCAGGCCCATAATTGAGTACAATCCCCTGTCGGGATGTACCTTACCAGACACCTGCAGCAACTGGAAAGACCCCACAAGTACCTCACCAAGAGGATCAAAGGGCTCAAACAGATGCCATATGCTGACCGGTTAAATAAACCCCAGCTCTACTCAGTGGCATACCGCCTGTTCAGAGGCGATCTGTGCCTAATGTATAACACCATGTCAAACCCGGAATTAATGGGCATGCTGCACCTGAGAATATCCAAATCCCATTGGTATACACGCTTGAGAGACCTGAGCCTCAGCACTGAAATAAATAGGACATGCTGGAGGGACAGATTCATAACCCAGAGGCTCACTTCACTCTGGAATAAAATCCCAGTCCAGGTTAGGCAGAGTCCCTCATTGACTCTCTTCAAGAGGAATCTTGATGAGTGGATGGGACATTGTAGGTTTACCGGTATCACTTCTGTGTCACTGTTAGACAGAGGCACAGTATACTAACCTCGAAAAGGGCATGGCAAGATATATTTACAATGGATGGCGACAGCCAAACACATTCTGGCTAGGTTCTTAAATGCCCTAGGGCAGATTGCCTAGTATGACGCTATGAACCTATGAACCTATGTACCTTGTTCCCCATTGGCCCTATGTGCTGTTAATCACCATGGCAATCACAATACTATGGTAGCATGTTCAAAGGTCAGTTGTCAGTCACCTCTATGCTACAGTTGTGGAATATGTGGGTCATGTGGCAATGTCACAGCTGCCACATGTACACAGTCAACCCTCTCCCCTACACATGGATGTACAACACATGTATGAGATGGAACCACATAGCCAAACTGGGGACTAAGCACTCTGAACCCAGTACTGGCATAACCTGTCAGGTGGCATGCAATACTACAGTGACTACAATACCAGTCTGATGTAGACCTACACTGACAGCAATACAAGCACGTGAACACACTGGGCCATTCGTGGAGCCTTAGAATAGCATCCTGCCTGAGCGGCACACACCTCTGCAGCTGGCACACAGGCATACGTTATGCCTGAACACATCACACATAACACATAGCACACAAATCCTGTGTGCCAGTCACAGCCTGTACGGCTAGACAACACACCTGCCACAGTTGTGTTAGCTACCTTTATTGTCCGGTACAGTGTGGTCACGCTCACCAGGCTGGACAAGGTGAAGGTCACAGTGATATGCCTGTGGGGCACTATGGTCCACCACATAACACAAGCATACAGGTCAGTCAGAGGCATGGACACATATGACTCAGTCATTGTCCATGCCACATACCTTCTCCTGCTGTACTTGTAGGGTGCTGACATCATCAGTGTTTAGAAAGGGGAATGTGCATCCTGTAGTCTGTTCTCCTAGTTGCCAAAAGGGACATTTTCCTCGCACACAATTGCACACACACTAACCCCCTCAGCCAAACACACACACTTGCCATTTGCAGGATTCAAACCCCTACCTAACTATGTTATGACACTTGAGACTGATGCATTAGCGGAGTGCATGATTCGCATTACTGGGAGGTTTCCCTTCTCCTGCTATAATTATAGGGTGCTGACATCATCAGTGTTTAGAAAGGGGAATGTGCATCCTGTAGTGTGTTTTCCCAGTTGCCAAAAGGGACATTTTCCTCCCACAGACTTGCACACACACCAACCCCACTCACACACACACACACTGAGCATTTGCAGGATTCAAACCCTACCTAACTATGTTATGACACTTGAGACGGACGCATTAGCGGAGCACGCTATTCGCATTACTGGGAGGTTTCTCTTCTCCTGCTGTACTTATAGGGTGCTGACATCATCGGTGTTTAGAAAGGGGAATGTGCATCCTGTGGGGAGGCAGACGCCAAGCACACTCTGGCTAAGCTGTCATTCCCTAGGGCAAACAGCCTAGTGTTGACCTCTACACCCATATGTTTAATTGTCAAATGCACATTATTTGTTGCTGATAGACTGTTTGCACGTCTTTATTGCCATAGCATTCCCTGTTTGTATGAACAACTTGTGTATCTGTGGAAGATGTTTGCATATGGGAGGGATCCACTATATCACGTATGTCTCTGTAGTCATTTAACTGTGTGCACTGGGCAGATTGCTGTAATGTGGTTGGTTCCTGGAATAACACGTAAAAATACCAGATATGTGTGGCCAACTGCTAAACTGAGATTTGGCCTAAGTGTGTGAGCATGCCCAGTTCAGCCTTCCCATGGCATGTTGTCTGACATATGTCTCATTTATCAAAGTGTGTGAGCATGCCCAGTGTGAGCATTCCATATGTTGAACTCTGCAGCCCACCACATTTGTGGATGAGTGTGAACTTCAACAAATATCTCCCGTTTATGGTTGTGTGTTGTGTGTCATGTTGTGTAGTTACTGTACAACTGCTTTGTGTGTGAACACAACAGGATTATACTGTGCCTGCAGGGTTTGCATGGGATACTTTGCATACAGTTGTCAACATCCTTTCACACTGACCTAACACTGTAGTACTGTATAGTGTACTGGTTCAGTACTTTGACTGTGGTGGACAGTATCCTGGGCTTTAGTCCTATCACTGCTTTACATTTCCATAGTGAGCACAACAGCCTGGTTAGGGGCCAGTTGTGCACATCTGACCATGTTGCATTATGTTCAGATATGAACTACTTAAACCAGGCTTGTCCAACATTGGTAGTGTATTCCACAACATAGGTGTACATTTGCAAACACTAGCGATGTGCCCTAGGCCATTTCTAATGCTAGTCGGGAGTGTGTTTGTCCTTCGACACACATTGTAAGTGGAGTTTGCCATGACATATG
Organism: Protopterus annectens; assembly: GCF_019279795.1. Classification (NCBI taxonomy): domain Eukaryota; kingdom Metazoa; phylum Chordata; order Ceratodontiformes; family Protopteridae; genus Protopterus; species Protopterus annectens. The sequence continues at coordinate 1,369,800,088 of NC_056733.1, forward strand.
TCATGGTTAGTATACTGTGCCTCTGTCTACCTGTGACATGACAGTGATACCCAGGATAAAGCTACCATCTCCCATCCACTCATCAAGATTCCTCTTGAGGAGAATCGATAAGTGACTCTATGGGTAGCCTGTACTGGGAGTTTACTCATGGGTGGGGTGGCTTCTGTGTTATGGATCATGCAGTACAGCTTGTCCTATGTAAGTCAGTGCTGGGGTTCAGGTCTCTCATGTGCATAGCTCACTGCCATTCAGATTGTACAAGGTGCAGCATGTTTATTGATACCAGCTTGGACATGGCTTTATACATCAGGCACAGCTTGCCTCTGGGTGGGCAGTATGGCAGTGTGTGTAGCTGCAGTTTGTTTAATCAGGCAACACATGGCATCTGTGCAAGCTCTTTGATACTCCTGGTGAGGTACTGTTGGGGACTTTACAGTTGATGGAGGTGTCTGCTGAGGTACATCCCACAGGGGCTATTGTAGTCAATTGTAACGCTGATGAAGGATGACTGCAGAGCCACAATGACCTCCCTTATCTAGATCTGACAACCTTCATGATTAGGTGGGTATATGGTATGTTTCTGTAAACACTACAGCACATGTTTGTCCAATGCAGGATATCTATCACCTTGTGTCCCCAGGTCTCTCATTACATGTTAAGTGCGTAATGGGTTAACACCTATGTGGTAATTGGTGGGCACTTACTGTATATCCACGGGGGTTGACTATACACTTTTCTGCAATTAGCTTGCTGACATGGCTATGGCACCAGTTGTCTGTTTCTATGTGGCCCTTTTGTGGGATGCTTGTGTCAGCTGGTGGATCATATATGGTGAGCAGTTTGTAGTCCTCTGCAAACATGTTCAGACACAGTCCTTCCATGTTGGCCTGTACCTATGGGACATATATACCAGACGAGGGAGATCCCAGGACCAAGCCTTGTGGGATGCCAGTTATATCTGGTTTGTAGTCTGACATGGCTGCAGCATGTCTGACCATGTCTGTTCTGTCCTTGGTCTGGTTTGCAACCCCTCTACTGACATAGGGGTTTATATTTAAGCTGGTGAGCATATCTATAATGAACACGTAGGGTATTGTATAGAAGCCTTTGCAAGGTCCAGCTACGCTGTGTGGACCACATTGCCCTCATCAATGACCTTAATGACTGTTTCAATTGAGTCAAACATGTTTAGGGGCAGGATCTGCACTTAAGAAAGCCACACTGGGTAGGGTCCGGTGTCAGTAGGTCCCCAATATCTTTATGTCTGCGGTACATGCTGATCCTTTCCATAGCTGTGCAGACCGAGCTTCTCAGGATTCTGGGGTGGTAGTTTTCAGTATCCATTCAGGCAACACCTTTGTTGAGAAGGACCACTGTTGTTGTACACTGCTCTTTGGGTACATATCCTGTGGTAAGGCTGACATTGAGCAGTAGTGTGATTTGGCATTCCATTCGTCTTGGAGTCCATGTTGGACTCAGCCCAGGACACCATCTCATACCATTGCTGCTGTGTGTTTTGCTTTGTAGATGCTGGCTGTTACCTCAGCATCTGCAATGTCAGGGGCCAGCAGTCTGCTGGGATAGATATTTTGCATTCTGGGGGGTTGCACTGCACCTGTCAGGATGTATGTTGGCAATATGTGTGTGTGTTTGGTATGTTGTTTGTGATATTTGTGTGATTCAGAGCATATCTGTGAATTCCCAACATGGTTCCTACCATCAGTTGTGAAAGCCTTGGGATTATCCTTAGTGTCCTGTACAATTTGTATCTTCATAGGTTCATAGGTTCATACTAGGCTATCCACCCTAGGGCATTTGTTAGCCTAGCCAGAGTGTGTGTGGCTTTCGCCACCCCTTGCTATGTGAATATTATGGCCATTTATGATTTGCTTTGCTGTGCCTCTGTCTGGACATGACACAGTGAAGACCCCAGTGTAACTCTACGATCATCCATCCACTTGGCAAGATTCCTGTTGAAGAGTGTCAGTGAGGGGCTCTGCCTAACATGGAGTGGGATTCTGGTCCAGGGTGTGGGGAGCCTCTGGATTATGTATCTGTCCCTCCAGCACATCCTATTTCATTATTTGTTGAGGTTGACATCTCTCACTCTCACAGCTCCGATGGCTTTGAGTTTTCTGGGGTGGAGCATGTCCATTACTCCTGTGTTGGGCATGGCCTTGTACAACAGGCATGCAATGCCTCTGTGTAGGCAGTATGTGACTGCATTCAGCTGGGGTGTCTACAGCCAGGCAGCATATGACATATATTTGAGACCCTTTATCCTCTTGGTGAGGTACCTTTGAGGTCTTTCTAACTGCTGCAGGTGTCAGGTAAGGTACATCCCATATGAGGCATTGTACTAGATTATGGGTGTGATAAGAGAACAGTATAGGGGCACAATGACCTCTGTTGACGTAGATGTGAATCCTTTCATGATACGGTGTCCAATGTAGACAGTCTTCCTAGCCACATTGGCAATGTGAGTGTCACATAACAGGTTACTGTCCACTTGTGTCCCTAGGTCCCTGATTACTCCTTCCATACATAATGGTTTACCACCTATGTGGTAATTTGTGGTACCTTGTTTGGTATTTGGTGGGACATTCATACTGTCCAGTGTCTTCAGGATGGCTGGGTGGGGTTCCTGTGTGTGAGAGTGTGGTCTGTAGCATGCTACAGACTGTACAGCAGTCTTGCCTACAGTTAGTTGCACATGGGTGGACTCCAATGCCTTGTGCATTGTCAGTTACCTGGACGTATGGGTGTCTGTGCTGAATATGGATACTCACCCTCCTTTTATGTTTTGTTCCAGGTTTTGGGGCCATGATGCATGATATGTGGTATAACCTGGTAGTGCTGGTGTGCTGTCAGGAGGCTTGCAGCAGGTTTCTGTCACTGCACAGACATCGATGTTCTCCATACTGGGGATGGCCTCGGGAGCATGCATATTGGGGTTTACACATCTGGCATTGGTCAGCATTACCCTTATGTTTCTTTCCACTTATGTTTTCTAGGGTGGTGGGTTAGTCTTTTCAGCCTTGCCTACGAAAGGCTCTATGGAGGTGGCAAAGCCTTATCCAATATCCAGACGCCCAGCGGTAACAGGTGCAAGCCATCCCAGGAACAGCTGCGTGGCTTGTCAAGCATGACATCCCAAGCAGACAGACATTGGATCCCCTTGGAATGACACCAGTAAGTGTGCCACTTGCTATAACTGATCATTCCGTGTTTGTACTGTGGCATCATTCTTGGTAAGGGTAGGATGCTGCAAACGGTGAGTGTCATACCGGCCTGGACTACATAATCAGAGAGCTCATCTATGTCTCTTTTCATGTAGTCTAGGGAGGTACATCTCAGGTCATTCACACCAGCATGGACTATGACTGCATCATATTTCTACTTGCTTTGGGGTGACCTGCATACTTGTGTTATGTGGTGTATTGTGGCAGCCTACAGGCAGCTTACTGTACCCTTTCCCTTGTTCAGTCTGGTGTGGGACAGCAGTGTGTCTCGCTATGGAGTCACCTATTACAACTGTATCAGGCATGTTGTTTCTCCTTCTGGCCTGTGACTGTTTGGCACACCAGCTTTGTGTACTATGTGTTGCATGTGCTATGTTTGGAAGTTGTTTGATTGGGTGTCTGCTTTAGAGGCCTCTGTTGGTGTGCTGTGTTTGTAATTTGTGCCTCCGGGAATGTTTTTCTGTGTTTATGTCTTTGGTTTGCAGTTGTGATAGGTCTATGTGGGACTGTGTTTGTGGTGTGTGTGGTTACCTTCTCCTCCTGACTAGTTTTGGGAGTACTGAGTTGAGGAGCTCAGCCTCCAGTTTGGATAGATGGTTGCATCTCTCACATATATTTGTATTTCTTGGGGAGTTGGGGTTGTCTGTGTACTTGGGGCAGGTGTAACATTGCCTCAAGATTCACAGATTCAACTTGTTGTGGCTGGCCTTAGTGGATTGTATGTGTGGACATATTTTATTGCCATACTACTGATCAGTGATTACTTCATTGTTTATGTTTGCTCTATCATGTAGTAGCTTCCTCATTCTCTTGCATGGTTTGGTTATGGCTGGTGTCCACCATGCCAGATGCCTGCGTGTATGGCATTGTGTCTTGTTTTAATTTAGGATTGCATAATCCAAGCATTCCTGGCAGTGTTCATGGAATGGCTGTATTACAGGTTCTGAGGTGTGGCCCATATTTTGCACCTGCACAGGACCTTTAATGGATTCCACATCAGTTTGGAGGAGTGCAAATATTGCTTTACACATGTTTTCCACTGTGGTTTTCTGGCCAGGGACTGTGGTCAGGATTTGTATATCCAGTGTGATTACTCTATGGTCTGGTTTTACCAGTGAGCAATACACTTCTCATCTTGCCATCCAGTACCCATGTTGCTGATTATCACATCCAGTATGCTTACCCCTCTTGTGGGAGTGGTACGTTGTTCCTGGGCATTTTGGTTTATGGATTCTATGAACTTTTGTCCTACAGTGTTGGAGCTAGTATAATGCTCCCAGTCTATGTCTGGGTATTTTCAGTCACCCAATATAATGTGGTTTGGAGGACTTGATATATTCATGTATTCCAGCATAGGCCAGGTGCAGTTCCTGGTGTTGGGATGGTAGTCTGTAGCAGGCTATAAACTGGGGGCAGTTTTAGCCACTGTTACTTGACCATGGCTAGTCCATGCTGCTTCTTGTTGTGGTACCAACATGGGGTGTGGTTATCCTTGACAATTATTGCTAGTCACCCTCCTTTTGTAGCTTGTTCCATGTTTTGAGGCTGTACAGCACAGTATGAGGTGTAACCTGGTAGTGTTAGGGTGCTGTTGTGAGCCTTGACCCAGTTTTCTGTTACAGCACAGATATCAACATTCTCCATACTGGGTGAGTTTAGACTGCATGCATCTTGCTGTTTCGACTTATCCCTTAACTTATTCTTATCCCTTCTGATACCTATGGAGGTAGGTTTGTGTTTTGAGCCTTACCTATTCAGGGCACGCTGTGGGTAACAACAGCCTTTGCCAGTATCCATACGGCCTGCACTGATAGGTGCACGCCAGTCCTAGCAGGTGGAGCATCATGTCATGCTCAGCATGTCATCCCAGGCTGGCACACATTGGATCCCCTTTGACTAACTGCGATACTTCAGTCAATTATTGCACTTGATCATCTCATTGTCATATTGTGGCATGATGCTTGGTGAGGGTAGGATGTTAGTCAGGGTCCTCAGGTGTGCATATAGTACATGGTGTTACATTACTTAACACATGGCATTCATGCCTCAGGTGGTGCTGCAGGGCTGCCTCTGTCGGATGCGCATATTACACTTCCCTGTACATGTTTGTGAGCAGGTCATGTCATTTTAGGCATCCATGTTATTATTTGAGTGAGTCAGAGGGGTATCATTCCCAGGGTTCCTACTGAGCCAGTGTATGTGCTATGCGTTGCCTCTTTGCCAAGGCCAGGGCATACTGGGCACGCCTCCTTCTGCCTACTGGGGCAGGCTCAGGTTGTTCCTCCTCCGAGTCACGCTCTGCCTGTGATGGCCTTGGCAATGGTGGGGGCTGTTTGGCCCAGCCCTATGCTGGTCCTGCTGCAGCTGTTTTCGCAAGATCATATTATGTAGCATAGCACATACCATGACAATTTGGGTACATGTAGTTGGTGTGTACTGCAAGGCTCCACCAGATGTGTCCAGACACGGAACCGTGACTTGAGCAGCCCAAACACACGCTCTATTACATTACGTGTTTGTGCATGTGCCTCATTATGGCGTTCCTGTTCAGGTGTGTGTGCATTTCTGATGGGTGTCATCAGCCATGGCTCCAGTGCATAACCTGCATCCCCACTAGGTGTCCGTGTGGGATGTCCCCATTGGCAAATGTCTGGTACAGCTGCGTCAAATGCCAGATGTGGGAATCGTGGTAACTCCCAGGGCAGCCAGCACACACATTCATTATTATGCCCTGGGCATCACACATGACCTGGCAGTTGATGGAGGGGAAGCCCTTGCGGTTGATGTAGGCCCTACCCCACTCACCGGCTGGTGCTTTGATGCGTATGTGCGTGCAGTCTATTGCACCCACTACCTCAGGGTATTCCGCTATTTGCTGGAAGAGATGCATATTGCTGGCCAATACCTCACGGGCATTGGGGAAATATACATAATCACCGACATGTGCTGACATGGCATCCAGGAACTGGTGCAGTACCCTGGAGGCTGATGCCTGTGATATCCCCATCATATCACCAGTTGGTCTCTGGAAGGTACCTGTTGCTAGTATTCTTAGGCCAACACATACCTTGGTTTCCACTGGGATGGGTTTCCCTCTGTTGGTTCTGTGTGTGAGGCGTGGCCTGCACAGCTCCACTATTTGCTGCAGGAGGTCTCTGTCCACTCTATAGAGCTCTACTATCTCCAGCTCATGTAACCCATGGTAGGTGACCCTGGGCCTGTACACTCTTCTCCGTCTCCTCACTGTGGGTTGTCTGGCACCATCTGCATTGTCACCACCCTCAGCAAGTCGCCTATGTCTCATTATGACAGCTATGGCAGCCCCTAACATTTCTGCTCTGAGTTCAGCTTTTTCAGTTTTCACTTCTAATAGCTTACTCCTGTCTTGCAGTGTCTCTTGAGAGAAACATCTTGCACTGCTGTTTGCAGATTTTTAAGTGTTGGGCTGAGCTACTATTCTGCCTGTGTAATTGCCTGCTTCTAATTGTTTTCACCTGCTAGCTCCAGCAGTATTCCCTGGTAGCTTCCTACTAATTATGTTGCTTCCTTTTTCCTTTCTGTTTCCTCAGGGGGGAGCAGCGTGTATACCAGCAGAAACACGCTCACAGTGGCTTACACGCGCACACACATGCTTACACGGTTCAGAATCGTCTTATTCGGGTTAAAACGCGCACACACCAGCTCAAACAGTGTTACAGGTCTGCCAACAGGCTTCTACATGCTAAGTCTGCCCTACACGCACGCACACCTGCACAAACAGTGTTAAACAGCTACCAACACACTCCCACATGCTCAGTCTGCCTTACACGCGCACACACTGTCTTACTCACGCTTCATGGCGTGCACACGTGCGCATGCATGCCCAGCAAGAAACTTTGGTGTAGGTAACAGTGTACACCTTCCATTTCTTGACTTTCCCATGCTTATGTTGTGGCACTCCTCTTTCCATGATATGTGTCTGACATCTGTCATGTAACTCTGACCTCCAATGAACTGCATTTCTTTCTGCCATTCCCCCCTGTGATGTCACCTATCTCCTACTCTGTTCCTCCCCCTTCTGTAACTCTTACACTACTCAGAATGTGCTCATTTGCTATGTGACAGTGGAATTCAGTATCCTAACACTCATTTGCATCAGATTGCCTACTAATGCTTAGTTACATCTCTTAGACTCAGCTTCCCCCCTTAGCAACCACTACACGGTGGCCATGTTGTTTTTGTTCTGCTGGTCCCTGCATTGAAAATCCATGTATTGCATAAAACCCACATTTGTGGGTTTATAACCTTCATTTTTATGTTTTATACAGCGCAGCCCGTTTGCACAGGGCTGCGCTGGGTTTAAACATCGGCGATCGCCGAAAAAAAAATATTATATTTTTATTACTTTTGCATCAGGTTACCTTGCCAATGGCCACATATTTGGCCATTGGCATGCTGCCTGACACATATGCACCCTTTATTTGGAGCTGACATGGCTCCATTGTGGTTTTTGCAGAAACGTACTCAGTTGTCAACTGAGTACATTTCTGCAGCTAAAACGGCTCTTACACTGGCTGTTTTGGGCTTCCTGGATCGCTAATCATCCTCATTTGCATGCTATTCAGCTGCAAGTGAGGTGATTAGCTTATCCACGCCCACTCCGTGTAAGAGACGTTTTAGCTGGTCTCTTACACGGACTTTGGGCTGTTCCTGGATCGCGAAGGCTGCATGGAGTCTTACACTACTCTTAGACTCCGTGCAAGCCTTCGTGAATCCTGCCCATCATTTATTTACAAGGATATTTCTCAATACATTTATTTTAATTTTTTAAACAACTTTATTATACACATTTTGAAAGGTGACATAGGTACACATGTGTCTACTACAAACACTTGCATACTATAGGCTCGCAAAACATTTCCACTCTGGCATTCGTACAAATATGCACATGTCAAACTCCCACTAACCTGATTTCCCTTAATTACCTAACTCTCATAGCACTACCAGAATCTCAACTCTATCCCTAAAACTCCCTTCCTGCTTCCTAATCCTAAAACTCCACTGCCCCAAATCTAAAATCCCCAATCAGTCCTTAACCTGAAACTCCCTTCCTACTTCTAACCCTAAACCTCCAACCCCTTCCCTAAACCTAAAACTCACTTCTCTCTCCCAAACTCTAAAATCTTCCTCCTCCTTCTACTCCCTAATACTAATAACTCCTTCTGTCTCCTATTCATAAATCCCCTCCCACTCTCTCTCCCCATGGCTGCTTGCCCAAACTCATATTTGAGTATGAGTGTGAGCAACTCTCTCTCTCTCTTTCACTCTCTCTCCACAGCTGCTTGCCACAACTAATATGCAAGATTACATGAACTACAAGACACTTGTGTCTTTAGCTTTAATTCAGTGGTTATTGATCACCTGCGACTTAAGCAACTGTTGAACCCAGTGTAAAAATACTTTTAGACAAGAAAAGAAAACAAACCATAACATTTCTTTTGCTGTGTTCCTGCAGTATCCATACATGTTCTTTCCAATATTACATACCTTTCTCATGATCTGCCTTCCATTAAGCTTCACTTCTAAATATTATTCTGTGCACACTTTTCTTTCAAATTCCATTTATTTTTATGTAATTTGTTCCTTCTATTTTCTCAAGTCAGTGTACTTAGGTAGGGGTTCTAATCTCACTGTGGTCAACTGGTGTGTGTGTGTGTCTGTGTGTGTGTGTGTGTGTGTGTGTGTGTGTGTGTGTGTGTGTGTGTGTCTAGTCAGAAGAGCATAACTGTGCATTCTACAGTGAACAATACCAGTCCCATGGAGTACAAATATTTTGACAGTTCTACAAGACTGCACATCCATTTCATTCAGGCTTCCCAACATCTTCTCGCAAACATCCAGTCATGATGCCATCCAGTACACATTGTCCAACAGCATTATAAAAGTCAGACTTGTGCCATGGACCTTGCATTAAATATTGAGTTCTCTAGTTGTACTTAGGTATCTAGTAGTTTTGCCACTTCAACCTCAGCATTACAAAAATGATGATATGCTTGTATTCAGATGACATAAGGGTTGGTGTCTACAAAGGAGGGATTTAATTTGATGTTCAGCACCTTAATAGAGAAAAAAAGATATTTCTTAAATGTCTGAGAGACAGTACATAGACACTAGAATGTACAATAAGATATCTAATACAATGTTCCTTTACAGTGGAAATTAAATCATCATCTAAACTCCAAGGTAGACTATTATACCAATAGATGCTTACGTACACACACATTTTTATGAAATCCTTCCTGAGTAATTTTCAACTGATGAGCATTCCTGCACAAGCAGTGCTACTGCTGAATATATGACCTGAATATTTCACTGCAGATTTCTAAATGCACATACAGCAGTACAACAAACATTGCCATATTCGGCATTTTGTTTCCTACCAATGCATTTCACTGCACATGTTAACAGTCAGGCATGACACTAAATGTGTGCTGCCACTAATCAAATACAATAAATAAGGTGAATTAACGTACATAAAAAATCATTTATTTAACAATAAGAAGGGATGTCTGATGTACAGTGACAGTAGGGCTTGCACCACACAGCATAGTCCACACATAACACTGCATGCATTGATTATAATCTGCATCTCTTTTATAATAAATGTAACTCTAAATTGAATGATATGGACAGCTGAGGTGGACTAAATGCTACCTCATTGTTGTCTGTGCAGCCAAGTACTGTGCACAAGCCTGCTCCATGTCTATGTTTAAGTCTGGTGCCTATGCTTCTGATGGACAGATGGAGACAGTAAATCACCACTATATAAATAAAATCTGTCAGTCACATTTGGGTTGCACAGCTAGGCTTATTATGGCCCTAGTGGCTGTTAGCCTAGCATACAACTATGACCCTATGAACATAGAGTCCTGTACAATTGCTGCTGGCTGGCAGGACTGATGGCAGGAGCTGTGGGGGCTCTTCACTACCAGACCAGTACATGACCATGTTGTGTAGAATACAACACATTATAAACTTCCAGCATGATGTCAGCATGGTCATATTGACGATCACCCTCCAGACTCATTCTGGCAATAGAAATGGACTTTAAACAGCCAAACACTCACTCAATGACAATCTGTGTCTGGGAAGGCAAGGTGTTGTACCTTTCCTAGGCAGCTTCCCTAAGGTCATGAACTAATGCTATCAGCTATGGTCTGAGTGACTAGCCTGTATCATCTGGAAAAGAGGAGAAAAAAAGTGAGGTGAGAAACAGAACAAGGAAAGGGTGGTTTAATAACCAGCAATGCATTTCTAGAATGATATCTACTGACAAAAACATATTTAAAATTCTCATTTAACAACTTGTTGACCACAGGGCATCCAACCATCCAGTAAGAGGCAGTAGAGTGAGCTTGTGTGCCAGATGTGACAATCATGGGCACTGCAAGGATGCTGGGCTGACATGTTGGTGGTGCACCCCCATCTATCATGCACTATCTGGAAGTTGGCGGAATGGTAGCTGTTTCTATTTTTTTCTTGACAAGGCCTTAATGGCAACATGGGTACAATCTATCACACCAAGCATCTCAGGAAAATGTGCCAGCCTATACAAGACATGCATGTTTCTTGCCCAGACCTGAGGTAACACTGGCAGTTAAATATACAGATCCACACATGCTATATGCCAAGGAACTGCTGAAGTATCCTTGAGGCAGAAGCTTGAGAAATATCAGACATGTTCCCAGTTTACCTCTGAAATGTCCACATGGCAAACATAGTGAAGGCAAGACATACCTTAGCATCCACAGGTATAGGAAGGCCACATATTCCCCATTTTTCACCTGTGGACAATAGAAACTAATTAAATCCCTTACAGTATCCCTGTCAACTCTAAATCTATAAAGAATTTCTTGATCTGCAAAGTTATAGAGTTAATTTTTGTCTATATGTGTACCTTCTTTGTTGGTAAATGCCATTGGGTACCTGTGGTTTTGGCTTGGTCAAGACAAGCAGCTCCCCCCTATAGCTAGTCTGGCAGCTACAGCAGGCATCTTTATCAGTTGCAAAGTAGATACAAAAGGAGTGGCTTCACCTTTTACTATGCATCTGTGCATGGCGAGTACATGGATAAAAAACTATGAGTGGTAAAGCAGGAAGAGAGCTCATTGACATAAGAAGTTATGGAGTTCTTTCCGTTTTCATCACTTTAAATGTTCATTTGCCTAAGTTGGTTAATAGTGGCTGCACATAAACAAAATTGGCCTCTATTTATTGTGCTGAAGCTGTAGTTAGGCATGACCTGCAGAAACTGACTTTAAACCTACGTGCAATAGCTATGAATACCACCTTAACATTGGTGCCTCCTTTCAGCATATTTCCTATGCTTGAAATCCTAAACTGTGTATACCTGTGCTGATAAGCAAGGATGGGAAAATATAGGGGTCACACATTTTGATATCAGAAAGCTTTTGACTTTCTTGAGTGGGAGATTCTGTTTCAGATTCTTAGAGAACTGGAATTAGGCCCTAATTTTAACAACTGGTTGGCAGATTTCTACAGAAATGCTGCAGTTTGTCTGCTGATGAAAGGCAAATTGATGCAGACGTTGGATGTAAGCAGATGCACTCAGCAAGGGAGTCCTCTGTCATCCATCCTATTTTTTTACTGGTGGACACTTAATGCAAAGAATAGTTGAATACCTTCAGGATGTCCCCTCTATGTGGAAATATTTTGGTCTGTTTGCCAATTACTGAATGTTGGCATCTGACAGACTGGTCTTTTTGATGAATTTAAAGAGGAGTCTGGCCTAGAATGTAAATGGAACAAAACAGTACAAATTAGACTCAATTTGGGAGTATTATTGAGGAAAGGATATTTGCAAGGAAAGTACATGTGGAGTACTTGGGCTTAAAGCTATGTGGGAAGGGATGGGATGAGATGGTGAGTAACTATGCAGTTGTAGCTTCATCTGTATCCTCTTTACTGATGTACTGGGTAGATAAAGTGTTGAACTTAGCTGGTAGAATTAATTTAATTGAAATGATGGTTCTTCCCAGGGTTATTTATCTCAGCAAGTACTTATCACCCTGGGTTCCAGATGTCAAGTGGATTTAGGTTATTCAACCTAAGTGTGACAATTTTGTTTGGCATGATTAAGTAGCGAAGATTGCAAAAGATAGGCTGCGAATGTAGAGGAGGCTGGCGGCATGAGGCATTTCAGATTATGAATGATATGCTCATCTGTGCTGGTAGAAAATCAGAGTTGGTGTGAGTTTATTTCTGCAGCAGACTTAGGTTATGTTGCAAGGGGGCACTGGAGGTTCTCCCATTGGATCATTTTGTAAGTTTCTGAGTGGGTCCCAAAAGGTATTATTGGTTTGCATTGTGTTGGATAAAGAAATAATCACAATATTAAAATTCCAGGTAAGCCTGCCTTTTGGAAAGGATGGATAGCTAGAGGTATCAATACTATTACCATTTTGGTGATAAAAGTTGAAGAAGGGTTATTACTTTTCACAAGTGGGACATTTTTAAAATCAAATATAACCTCTGAAAGAGGGCATGGTTACAGTTTGAAAAAAAAAATGATCCACGCAATGCAGTCTTAATAGAAGACTGTACAGAGAGATACAACCATTAAGGATCTGTTTTTTGATGGGCAGGAGGAAGGTTTCTACTGGATGGGGAGAAAGTTACACGTTTTTTGTCTTCTTCTTGAGTGTATAATATGATAACTAGCAGATATGGCAGGATGATGGAAAAATTAAGAATAAATTGAGTAGACATGGAGTGCATTAAATTTACCAAGGAACAACAGGCTTAAAAACAGGAGTGAGCCTAAAAATTTTGCTTGCACTATGGGATAACCACATGAACTGGTTGCACAGGTAGTTTAGGACACCCATACAAATGTTCAATACTTTTGGAACAGGTAATGGGAAGTCTTTAGAGATGCAGAGATGAGATGGCTGGTAATATATGATATGGTGATGCATCCTGATTCACAAATGTTGAGATGATGTTATAAAAGATTTTTAAGAGGATAGTGTGAAGGAATTGGGAATTTTGTATACTACGTTTAGGAGGTGACCATGAGGATTGGAGACAAACTTTCAATGTGACGGGAGATGACACGCCTTATTGTTAAGGCTTGGAGTGATGACTTTACAAGGTTTACAAGGAGAACAAATATGTAATAGCCTCAAAACATCTGGTGCTATCTAAGCAAGCAACAATACCCAACAGAGTGTGTGTTAATGTTAATTAATACCCACCCAGGGGTGTTTGGAGGCATAGCACTGCAGGCAGAGGGCCTCTACACCCCTGGAAGGGCATTACTCACACATCAACATACACCCTGGAGGGCATTATTGTGCTTAGAGAATGGGCTCTCTGTAAAATTGTTGCATTTTACTTATTTATATTTCTTTTATTACTATATTATTTTTTTTTATATATTTTGGATGCAAAATACTTCCTCCACCTAATGTTTCTAAGTTGCTGTAGTATATGTAAATAGTGTTAGAAGAAGCATTTTACATCCACAATAATTCATTTTTTAAAATTATCTAGATATTTGCTTTAATTTTTGGTCCCTTACTGCTAAAATGGTTTCTTGCCAGTCATTTGGGGATTGAAGTCACTAAATAATGACATACATTTGACTTTCAGACTTTATTTCCATCAGAAAATATATGTTAACATAAATCCTGTTATTTAACTTTATATTTTTTTAATTTAAAATCTATTCCTATTTTAGAGCCCTTCTTACCCCTTTATTTCAGGTTTTATCCACATTGCTTGAGCTAAAAGGTGGAGAGGTATGCAAACCTCTTATCTGCTGCTGCCAGTGGTCCATCATTTTACTGTCACTCCCTCTGTCACACAGACACCCCTCCCACTTACACACCCTTGCCCTTCAAAAAATGCATGCTAACACAAGCCCTATTGCAGCCACATTGTGAATTTTTAAACAGGAATATGCTCCTGTTTTGAGCCTTTGCTCCCCCTTTATTTTAAATTGTATTCATTTGTCTACGAGAAGAGAGGAACATAAACATAAACGTTTTGAATGCTGCTGCTGCCAGTGTTGGATTGCTTTCACTATTCACACTGTCACTCACACACACCTCACTTTCATGCTTGTATTCACACACACAGACAGAAACATAAACACACACACAGAAACATACACACACACACACACACACACACACACACACACACACACACACACACACACACACAGACACACACACACACACACTTTTTTCTTTTATATTTAGATTTTACACTCGCTAAACAGCAAAAGTGCTGCTTATCGAGTATAAAATAATGGTGCGCTTATTCTCTTATTCACTCACATGCACGCATACACTCAGAAACACAGACAAACACTCGCACACTTTTGTTTCCTTTTTTCTTTTCGTATATATTTTACACTCGCTTAACAGCAGATGCGCTGCTTAGTGAGTGTAAAATAATGGTGGCTGTTCTGTTTTCACAGTCCAAGCTCCAGGTAGCTTGATATGCTGCTGTGAAGAGGCAGACATGTTTTTCAGTGAGCATTACTTGTACATTAATATCCTTCTGGAGAACACATAATGCATTTTGGGCTAAAGAACTGTGTAGCTTTTGTTTATGTTTAACACAAATGCATTCTTGTGCAGCTGGTTTATCTCATTGTTTGTTTTATATATTCCTTGTTTTGACCCAGACTATATCACCTCATTTTTGCCATGAAGTTACATTGGAAAACCTAGTTTAATATATTAGTTGAAAATATTTTTTTTCTGTTTTTTATATGTTTTTACCACATTATTGAAATTACATCAGTTTTAATATGTAAAGCCTTTTATTCTGGGACCTCCTGGTGTTCATATTCTCTATTAGCAAGTGTTTTTTTCCCTGGATACATCAATCAACTCTTCCCTTAGCTACATCACTTCTACTTCCACCCCCTCCTGTCTTTTGCTTCTTATCTCCTATATCTGTATTACTAAAATTAATTTTATTTTACTTTTCTCATCTTTTAAAACATTCGTTCATTGTTTTTAATGTGTTTTGAACTCTACACCTTGAGTGAGTACTCTGTTTGGAAATTAGTTCTGTTTCATTTTTTATGATTTTCTAAGCCTGAGCTGTGGCTGCTAATGTCTCTTATGATCAGTATACTACCCAGGAAACAAACTACATAAAACAAAATTAAAATAATACTTATTTATCCTTTGATCTCCCTGACATGTAGGAGACTGTACTTAGGTAGACACCAGTAGCTACTTGAGAGGAAGTGCAAGTTGTTAGTGTGACCCGAGGGGGTATGCCTTGTTAAACATGCAATAATGCCCAACAGGGTGGGTGTTAATGTGTGATTAATTCCCACCCAGGAGTGTTGTGAAGCCCAATGCTGCAGGCAGAACTTCTACACCCCCGGAAGGGTAATAATTACACATTAACACAAATCCTGGAGGGCATTATTGCGCTTAGAGAATGGGCTGTCTGTAAAACTGTTGCATTTTAGTTATTAATATATTTTTTATTACTATATTACTTTTTATATATTTTGGAAGCAAGATAGCTCCTCTGCCTAATGTTTCTAAGTTGCTCTAGTATATGTAAATGGTGTTAGAGGAAGCATTTTACATCCAGAATATATTATTTTTTAACATATATCTAGATAGTTGCTTTATTTTTGGTATCTTACTGCTAAAAGGTTTTTGCCAGTCATTTGGGGATTGAAGTTACTAAATAACGACATACATTGGACTTTCAGACTTTATTTCCCTCAGAAAATTCATGTTAATACAAATCCTGTTATTTAACTTTATAATTTTTTGTTACTTAAAATCTGTTCCTATTTTGGATCCTTTCTTTCCCCGTTATTTCAGGCTTTATCCACATTTCTTGAGCTAAAAGCTGGAGAGGTACACAAACCTCTTATCTGCTGCTTGTTTCTCCCTCTGACACACACATCCTTGCCCTTCAGAAAATATGTGCTAACACAAGTCCTATTGCAGCCACTTTGTGATTTTTTTAAAACAGGAATATACTCCTGTTTTGAGCCTTTGCTCCCCCTTTATTTTATGTTTTATTCATTTGTCTATGAGAAGACAGGTATGTAATGAAAATCTCTTGAACGCGACTGCTGCTGGTGCTGGATCGCTCTCACTCTTCACACTCTCGCTCACACACACCTCACTTTCATGCTTGCATTCACACACACACACACACACACACACACACACACACACACACACACACACACACACACACACACTGACAGAAACATAAGCAAACATGCAGAAACAGAAACATACACATACACACACTGTTTTCTTTAATGTATAGATTTTACACTCACTAAACAGCAAAAGTAATGCTTAGCAAGTGTAAAATACTGCTTTGCTCATTCTCGTATTCACTAACGTATGCATACACTCACACACACAGACATAAACACACACACACTTTTGTTTTTCTTTTTTCTTTCTTTATTTTTAAATATATTTTACACTCACTAAACAGCAGAAGTGCTGCTTAGCAAGCATAAAATAATGACGGGCGTACTGTTTTCTTAGTCCGAGCTCCACGACGGCTTGATATGCTGCCGTTAAGCAGTGGACATGTTTTTCAATGGGCGTTACTTATACATTAATACCCTGCTGAAGAATGCTCGTTCTCCAATCAGGGTGTTGATGTACAGTAAGCCCATTCTCTAAATATAATTAAACCCCACATTAAAATGAAATGCCATCGATATAGGGGACCTCATTATCTTGTGGTCATACATTGCAAGTCAAGTTGTCAGCTCTAACCTTGCTCTCCTGTACCCTGCATCCTGTATGCTTTTTAATTCCATGTCATGAGTAGCAAGGAAACATAGGAGTCTGAAGCTACTTAGTACTAACATAATACTGTTAATAGACTTATAGTTCTAAATGCAGCACCTCATAAGCTATTTTTTCAGAAGTGAAAACTGAATGGTGGCCTCTGACAGGAGTAGTATTTTGACAGCAATCAAAAGAGCTATTACACCACAAAGCCATCAAATAGCCATTTCAGCATTGCCAAACAGCATGTAAATAACTCCTTTCTATCTCTTTGATGATTCTTCTCTGTTATTTTAAAGTGCATTGAAAAATGTTACATCTCCATTATGATTCCTCCCCCATAGTCACAGTGTCAGTTAAAGAACAATGGAGAAATTACAAAGCAAAATATTCCAGCTCTGTTCTGAACCCTGGACACTGTCCCCAGTAAAAGAAGTACAGTTTGTGTTTTTGGGAAGTGGATTACATGAGAAAGAAAATATCATGCAAAGAATTGTAGAAATGTTGCACTAAGCAATTTACAAGATAATGAAGTAAGTAACCAAAAGTGCAATGATGTGTCTCCATGACATCTGTTATAGCAGAGAATGATGTTTAACTGACATGCTTACTAAACTATATCAATTTATACTGTTCACATAAACACATTAATGAAACAAAAGGATGGCTTATTAACAGACAAAATGAAACAGGACTAGCTGTTTTAGTTAATGCTGAAACAATAATTATTTACAAAATCAGATTACACAATACAGTTGCTATGAGTGATAATCCCTAGTCAAAAAATTAATTAGTGGACCATAGTGGAAAAAAATAACTACATGCTTTAATGAGATCTAGATATACAAGGCACAACCTTGTGGCTTAAAAATGACACTTCCTTAAAACTTCAGATTGTATATTAGAATATATTGCTAAATTAAAAGAAATAAATTATAGTGCAAAGGTAGGCATATATTTAATTATTTCAGTTATTATGTCAATAATTAAAGATTTGATGAATATATATATATATATATATATATATATATATATATATATATATATGTATGTAAAATGTCTTTATGAGATGAGATTTTCTGCTAACAACAAAGGTCAGGAATAGACAGTAGTATTTTAACCAAGTGACAAAAATTGTTGCTTCTACTTTTGCAAAATGTTCAGGTTCCAGGCAGTAACCAGTAATAAGGTAGCACCCATGTCCCTAATGGACAGGGAGAGTCACTATTGACCATAGACTAGCTCTAGAAAGTACATTTACGTAATACGGACATATCGGGTAACTTGGAATTCTCATGGCTAGGCTTGTAAGGGCTTTAGGGCTACTAGCCTAGTAACCTCCTATGAACCTGTAGTGGGGAGAGCATCAGAGATATTTAGGTATGGGTTAAAGACGCTGACAATGTTTGCAATTATTTCTGATTTGCAAGTAATCTAGACAGTTAAAATAGTTTGTACATGCATTAAACTTGGATTTATTTCACCTGCTGCCTGCTTTTTGCTGCCTACTTTATCTTTGGATATTTTGAACTGTGAATGTTGTTTCCACACTTGCGCTTTTTTTCTCTGCACTCAGTTTTGGTTCCTGGCTACTAGTGTAGTTTGTCTGCTGGTGGAATTTTTGATTTTTTTGTGTTTTACATTAAAGTTAAAACGTAATTAAATAATATTCCATTTGCTAGTCTGATCTCCATTATTGTGTCAGTCAGAAATGTCACTTGTTTGTTAATCCTTCCGTGGAAGCTCCTGGTACAGACTGCTGCTGAACCAAGTAGAAAACTTATAATGGTTACATAAATGAGACCTGGCTAAGTAATATGTCAGAACTGATAGTACCAGTACAAAATAATGAATATGCTAATCAGAAAAAAATCTTTGATATAAAACTTTATTAGAAAAATACGTCATGTTAGAATGTATAGACCTTGATGCATCCAAATGTGGTAATCTAAATATGTATGTATGTATATATATATATATATATATATATATATATATATATATATATATATATATATATATATTTTTTTTTGTATTTATTTTCCAGGGTAGAGCAGTGATCTCCATGAGCCTTTTTTCAAGACTCAGCCCAGAAGCGATATCTGATTAAGTGACTTGTTTAGAGTCACAAAGTTAGGCATACATATGTTAGATATTAATATAAAATAAACAAAATGTTAACAGCTTGTTGATGCAAATCATATTGTAAATTTTTTTAACAACTGAAGTAAAAGGAAGGGAGAAATAAAACTATGAAGACTTATAATTGCAAAACAGTTTTCAAAAACATGTAATGATAAAAATGCATCACCTTAATAATGTAGATAAGAAGAGACTTGATAAAAAAGTTAAACAATGATGAAAATAATGTTTAAACCACTAATGATGAGAAGGACAGAGACAGGGATAAGAAACATTTAGCCTAAATAACCAACTACCTCCAAGCATTGATTGCTCATATTGACCATTAGAATAATTCACACACATATTCTGTCCTCTCCCTGTGGTTACATGGGTTTCCTCTGGGTGTTCTGGTTTCCTTCCACATTCCAAAGACATACAATAGATGGATTGGACACTCGAAATTGGAATAAATATGTGTGTGTGTGTGTGTGTGTGTGTGTGTGTGTGTGTGTGTGTGTGTGTGTGTGTGTGTGCGTGCACACGCACACACAAGTGAATGGTATTAATGAACTCTCATAGAAGGGCTAATCACCCAGTGGTGTAAACCTTGGCGTGAGATGATTGTCAATGATGAAGTGACACCCTGACCCAATGTGCAAAATGGGAAAAGAGGTTGAGGATGGATGGTTAGATGGATATTCTGTCCTCCATAATGAAACACAAAGAGATTTATCCTAAAGTTAGTGCTCAGTTTCCTAGAATATTAGATCTGACATGTATCTTTGTATGTGTGTGTGTGTGTGTGTGTGTGTGTGTGTGTGTGTGTGTGTGTGTGTGTGTGTGCGCGAGTGTGCATGTGTGTGTGCTTACATGTGGGAGGATGTTTTTGGAAGGTGAAATGCACTAGACTTCAGTATGTACAACTTTGAAGTTCCTGGTTATACTATTATAGGAATGTCTAGCACCATTCATATCTTCTTAGTGAAGGAATACCATAGACTGATGACTTTGTTCTGTTTAGAACAATGATAGCTGCACAGAGTACTGTGTTATGCAGAAGACATTTATATAAAATGAGAAAAGAATGGTCTCTAAAACTGATCCATTTCAGACACCTGAGGTTCCAATGCTGAGATTTTTTTTTTTATTTTTATTTTTATTTATTCATTTATTTATTTTTATGATTAACATAAAAGGTCTGGTAAGGTTAATATCCAGGGTGCCAGTAAGACTACTCTTTTCAGTACCTGAAATAACTTGTTTTTGAGACTATATAAATTGCAGTTAGTGTATTGTGTCCATTCTGCAGCCACACTCTGTGCTGGGGAGAAGCCTTTATTTATTAATGTGTGCAAACATTTGATTTTAATTAATCTTTTTGAATATTTTTGTGAAGGGGCAAAAATGGATATGACATCATAATCCTGAAGTTTTGACTGAGGGTAATCTTTAGGGACTGAATTTATGTTGGGAGTGTTTGAACTATTAAGTACAATATCTGATGTGATAGAAAGAATAATTAAGCATATGAGAGGTTTTGAGCAGGGATCTGCTGAGAGTTTGAGGAGTTATGAGTGAAAGTTGCAGCAGTTAGGATTATGTTTGATGCATTATTTTTGTAAAACCTTATCACAGCAGCTATGGTGATTCAAAAGTAAAACAAAGATCCTTGGCTGTAAAGAGAAATATACTTAATATGTGTTGGTCATGTTCATGCCTGTGTAGATTGTCTGAACTATGTACAGATTTTGGGAAGAAAGTAGTGTGAAATGTGTTATTGTTATCGTTGTTGTTGCGGTGGCTGGATAATAGTGAGGAAGTGATTTGTTACTGCAATTCTTGAAGATTATTGTTAGACACAGTGTGTGTGTGTGCATGTGTGTGTGCGTGTGCGTGTGTGTGTGTGTGTGTGTGTGTGTGTGTTTATTCATGTTTATGACTTTTTTTTT
The DNA here is from genome assembly GCF_019279795.1 of Protopterus annectens. Taxonomy (NCBI): domain Eukaryota; kingdom Metazoa; phylum Chordata; order Ceratodontiformes; family Protopteridae; genus Protopterus; species Protopterus annectens. The sequence goes on from NC_056733.1 coordinate 1,369,821,214, forward strand.
CTTTTCAGACTTATGTCTTTGAGATGATGCCAGAATTGTTTGAGTTTGGAAGCTATTTGCAATTGCTTGTTTCTAATGTAGCTAGATTTAATCTCTTTTACAAGATGTTTACATCTCTGTTTAATTTCACTGCAGTCATTTTGTGGAATGAGGGTATTGATTGCCTTCCATTTTTTATTCTGTTTTTATTTTTTTATAAAAGTTTTGATAGAGTTATTAAACCATGGGGAGTAGTGGCACCTTACTCAAATGTTTTGTTTGTGGAAAGTGCTTTTTCTTTAGCATACCTCTCAACTGTCCAGATTTTTGCAGAATGTCTAGATTTTTTCCTCATATTTTTGGTCTGTTCCTCATAAAATCTGTGGTTTTCTGGCAAACCACTGAGGATTGATGCCACTAAATGCTAACATGCATTTGAATTTAAGAACCCATATGCTCCAGAAAATGCATGCTGACACAATTCTGGTTATTCTAGCAACTTTATAAGAGCAGTATTTAAAATCTGTCTTTACTTTTGGGCCTTTGTACCCCTGTTATTTTAGGCTTTATCTGGATTTATTGCACTAAGAGGTTGAGATGTATGCGTATAGGGAAGAGGAGGGATTTGAAAAGCTGCTATGCGGTAGTGGGATATGTGACATAGTTTACCCTTTCAGGAACGTACTGAGGATATTGTGTAGTGCTGCTTCTTCTTCTTTAGATGATGGAAACTTTCTAGAAAGAATTATTTTTCAAGGATTGTTTTTGGAGAAGGAAACTAAGGACATCTTCATTAGATAGGTGGCCATCCATGGTGTTGCCAAATCAGTTTCTCTATCACATTTATGTAGAGCATTTGTTATATCAAAAGGCTAAGTCAGCAACCTTTATTATGATAAAGGGGAAGTGGCCAGGACAGAGACTGGATCAGTTAGGCAAGTTCTTTTGAGTGTGGATTTTTGTTCGGTCTCAAGACGTTCAAATTTAAATGAGTAGTTATTATGATTTTTGGCTTTTACAGTCATGGATAACTTGGAACAAGTTGTCCTGAAACCATGTCATTGAAAATTAATGTGATGTACATCACAACTATAAAGAAATGTATGTGGTTGCAGATAATTAATTAGATTAATTACATTTGGAATATTTCTTAGTTTAGTATTATATGCAACCACAGATGTCTAATACTCATTCACAAGATGATTAGGATGTTAAGGGATAAAACATCCAGGTGTGGGCTATGAAGGATGTGGCCATATATGCTTGCTGAGACAACACTGCAATGTCTGGCTCAGAACTTTTAAGTCATGACTTGTCAGACAGACACATGCACAAAGGTAAACAGGTGATGTGTACCTATTGGTTTCAGTATATCAGCCCTACATATGACAGCCACATTAGTCCTTCTGAGATGTCTGTGGGGAACATTATACACAACATGCATGCATTTCATAGGTTCATAGGTAGGTACTAGGCTATTGGCCCTAGGGCCTATATAAACCTAGCCAAAAATGTACCCTGGCTTTTGCCACCCAAGAAAATTATTTTCCTGTGTCGCTGTCGAGCAGACCCACAGAAGTGATCCCTGGGGTGAATTTCCTATTTCCCATCCAATCATCAAGATTTTTCTTAAAGAGTGCTAATGAGGAGCTCTGTTTGACATAGATAGGTAGTCTGTTACAGAGTATGGGAAGTCTCTGGGACAGGACTCTATCCATCCAGCATGTTCTGTTTATTGTGGTGACAAGGTTTAGGTCCCTAGAGCTTGTAGCTTGGAGAGATTGGGATTTCTTTAAGTGGAGCATGTCCAACAGCTCTGGGTTTGACAAAGCTTTGTATGTTAGGCAGAGATCACCTCTGAGTAGGCAATACGGGACGGAGTAAAGCTGGAGTTTTTTGAGACGGTCTGCGTAGGGCATCTATTTGAGGCCAGTAATCCTCTTTGTAAGGTATTTCTGTGGCCTTTCCAGTTGTTGCAGATGTCTTGTGAGGAACATAACAAAAGGGGCGTTGTACTCTGTAATGGGTCTAATGAGTGATGAGTAGAGGGGAACAATTACCTCTTTTTCGTCTGGATGAGAAACCTTTTGTGATGAGGTGAGCCACATAGAAGGATTTCCTAATCACTGTGGCGATGTGATTATCAAAGGAGAGACTACTGTCCTCCTGTGTCCCAAGGTCTCTTATCGCATTTTTTGGCATTAAATAGACTACCAGCTATGTGGTAGTTCATGGGTACAGAGTTTTTACCAAAGGGGATGACAATGCACTTTTTGGCATTGAGCTTCAGGCCACGGATTTGACACCAGGCATCTGTCTCAGTGAGGCCCTTTTGTAGTATGTCCACATTGTTAGGAGTTTCGATTATTGCTCCTAATTTGCAGTCATCTGCAAACTTTGTTAGCCAAAGACCTTCTGTGTTAGCCTGTACTTCAGAGAAGTAGATACCAAACAGGAGAGGACCCAGTACTGAACCCTGTGGTACTCCACTTGGCACTGGTCTGAAGTCGGATTTGGAGTCTGCTACTTTCACAGTGTGGGTTCTGTCCATGAGCCAGTTGGCAACCTATCTTGTGACATAGGGATTTATATCTAGTTTAGTGAGCTTATCTATAATTCCAGAGTGGGGGATGGTGTCGAAAGCCTTGGTGAGATCTAGATAAGCTGTGTGAACCACCTTACCCTCATCTATGGCTTTGGTGACTGCTTCAAAGAAGTCAATCAGGTTTAGGAGACATGATCTGCCTTTTACAAATCTGAACTGGGTAGGGTCCAGAGTTTGGAGATTACCAATGTCTTTGTTTATGAGTTCCATGATGATACATTCCATGGCCTTGCAGACCAGGCTCGTCAGGCTAATGGGGCGCTAGTTCCCGGGGTCTGTCATGGCTCCCCCTTTGTAGAGTGGGATAACCATCATGGGGCTCCATTCAGTGGCCACAAAGTCTGAGGTGAGGCTATGATCGAACATGGTACTTAAGTAGGGTCCCAGTTCATTCTGTAGTTCGTGTAGAACGCAGCCTAGGATATTGTCAGATTCCATGAATGCTGTGTTCTTGGCTTTGGAGAGTGTGTTTTTTACCTGTGCAGCCGTGATTACAGGAACTTTGCATTCTTCTGGTATAGAGATGGCCCCTCTAAGGGGTGAGAGGGGGTAAAGATAGCACTGAATCTATCTGCCAAGATGTTGGCAATATCAGTTGGTTCTGTATATTTAGTGCCATTGTGCTGTAACTCAGAGCAGATCTGAGTGTTGCCATTGAGATTCTTGACATAGCTATAGAATGCTTTGTGGTTGTCTTTAGAGTCAGTGGCAATTTTGTTTTCATAACTAGCTTTGGAGGATTTTATGAGGGATCTCAGCTTCTTACTGAGGTTGACCAGGGAGTTCCTCCAGTCATGGGATTTTACTCTTTTTTGCAACAGTTTCTTTCTACTGTTGTAGAGTTTGTTTATGGCAGTGGACCACCAGATTGGCTTCCTTTTTTTGGAGGATAGTGTCTTGGTTCTATTAGGGATAGCATGATCCATGCACACATGTAAGTGCTTATAAAGTGCATTTGTGTAGGATTCAGCAGTCATACCTCTATTGTCCATCTGCATGGGTGTCATGAAGTTTGCCACTTCTGTATTAAGAAGTGTGAAGTTGGCTTTGGAGAAGTTTTGTACAGTGGTTTCCCTAATTGGGGGTGGGGGCGGGATGTGCATGTCTAGGGTGATTAGCTTGTGGTCGGATCTGACCAATGAGGAATTGACCTCTGGTGTAGAACACCGGTTGCCCATGTTGGTAATGACTAGGTCTAGGATATTGCTGCCCCTGGTGGGGGTGTGAATAAGTTGATCCAAGGCATTGAAATTTATGAATTCCAGAAAACGTTGAGCAAAAGAGTTGGTACATGAGTAGTTTTCCCAGTTAATGGTGGGGTATTTGAAATCGCCCATTATTAGGGTGTTGGGTTGTACCCTAATACTTTCCAGTGTATCAAGAAATGAGGAGTCGGAATCCTGGGGCATGGTGGGGTGTCTGTATCAAGCTACAGTTTGGATTGTGGTCTTGCCCAGAGTTAGCTGCACTTGGATAATCTCGGATGCATTATACTGTGCAACTAGCCTGGAGGTATGGATATCCTTAATGAATATGGACATGCTTCCAACTTTAGTGCTTCTTTCCGGGTTAGGTGGCCAAAAGGTGTGGTATGAATTATAGCCTGGTAATGCAGGGGTGCTCTCTGGAGCTTTGAACCAGGTCTCTGTCACTGCACAGATGTCGATGTTCTCCATTTTAAGGAGTGCCTCGAGTGAGTGCATTTTGAGGTTTAGACTTCTAGCATTGAGTAGCATTACCCTCAGATTTTGCTTGCTTGTTACTTTTACGGTGGTGAATTTGTCATTTGAACCTTGCCTAAAAAAGGCACTATAGGGGTGGCAAGAGCCTTAGCCAGTATCCGGAATCCCAAGGGCAACAGGTGCAGGCCATCTCTGGCAAATCATCGTGGTCTATCGATCATGTCGTCCCAGGCAGACAAATACTGGATCCCCGTAGAATGACACCAGAAGCTTAGCCAATTGTTGAAGTCAATCATTTTGTCCTTGTACTGTGGTATCATTCTGGGTGATGGCAGGATGTTACTCAGGGCTAAGGTCATACCTGCCTGGGCTACAAGATCGGAGAGCTCCTCCATGTCTCTTTTTATGTAATCCAGGGAGGTACATCTGAGGTCATTCACACCAACATGGACAATGACAGTGTCATATTTGTACTTGTTAATACACTCAGCACTTCTGTCCACTGTCCTGGGTGTCTAGGTTCCAAGAAACTCCAAAAATAAGTCCAGAATAAACTCAACTTTATTTGTAAAACTCTCTATGTTAAGCGGTTTCATCTAATATTATAGACTTCATCAGAACACAGTCGTTAATTACATCCTAGGTTATATACAAGTGTCAAACCAATCAAACTGATTAATTAGTACATTAGTTGAATGTCAATTAAATATACACATTCCTTAAAGTGCACAGTGCATTATATTTAAAATCACTCATATATTAATTGAGCTATGTAACTACTCAATATAAAATCACCTATAAATAAAACAATACGTAAAATGTATAAAAATATATATAAGAATATATAAATGCATAAAATATAATGCACTGTGCACTGAGTGTATTTGCTGAGTTGACTTTCGCTGATTACGTTTATTATATTTGTACTTGTTGTGGAGTGACCTGAGTGCGTGCATTATGTGGCGGATCCTGGCACCTGACAGGCAGCTGACAGTAACTTTCTCCTTGTTTAGCCTCGTGAGTGGAACATCAGTGTGCCTAACTATAGAGTCACCTATGACTAGAGTGTTCGGTACTTTGTTATGCCTTATGGGCTGTGATTGAGTGGCACACTGAGTTTGTGGGCTATGTGTCATTTGGGCTGTGTTGGGGGGTGGAGTTTGCTTGCATTTCTGCTTTGAAGGTCCCTGATGCTTGGACAAGTTTTTATTAAGAGCCTCCACGAACGTAGGTGTGTGTTTTGTGTTTCTGTGTGTGTTTTGGTGGTGTAAGTTTTGAGGGACTATGTGATGAGCATGGTGTGGTGCAAGTGTATGCCTTCTCCTCTTGACTGTCTAGTCCAGTCTTGGGTGAAGAGAGCTTTGCTTCCAGTTTGACTATATAAGTGCATCTCTCACAGGTTGTAGTGTTGGGTGGTTGGAGGAGAGGGTTGTCTGTGTACATGAGGCAATTGCTGCATTGCCCCAAGATGCCCAGATTCATCAGGTAGACATGATAAATCACCGGGAGCTGACCATTAGACACATCTGGATAGGTGCTTATTTATTAAGTACTAAAAATTGCTTTCCTCTAGACAAGTGAGGAAAGTTGAGTGCTGTAATAATTTGCAGCTTACTTAGTGCTTACGAGTTCTGAACAAGTGCTGAGTTCAAAGAAACAGATTTGAGTGCAGAAAGTAGAAAACTGGCTAGTTCTAAGAAACAAAATTAAGCTAGAAGGCTTCCCTCCAACACAGAAAGCTTGGGGGCTCAGAAGCCTACAAACAGTCTAGACCACTTACAGGAAAGGCAGGAAACAAGCTTAAATTTTTTTTTCTTCTTTCCCAGATGCTCTCTTTGTACACAGTAGGAGTACCTGAAATCAGAATTATGATCTCACTGCACTCAGTTGAGTGAGCAAATGAGATGGGCCCAGAAGGAGTATCCAAATATAAATTTACAAGAGTGGTGGGCAGTTTCAAAGCCACCAAGATTAAAACAAAAACAAAAACAGGGAGGGCGGGTAGGGAACTAACTGAAAAAACAGAGTCAAAACTTACAGTTCAGTTAATATTCAATGCAACACAAATCAATTAAAATGCTGTATTATTTGAAAAAAGTACAGATTAAAAGGTACTTAAATTCTCTTATACGTCCAGTTGAATACAGCTAGATTTTAGCCAGCCAAAGCTGAGGTTTTAAGCAGTAAATATTACAAAATGTACCACTTAAATAGGCAGCGACAGGATATCAATGAATGAGACTACCCCCACCTGCAATTGCTAACAGCAATAAAAATCTAACAAGCACTAACTGAAAACTTTAAACTTTAAATTGTCTTATGTTACACAATTGACATAACACTGGTAACACCTGCATAGGATATATGTGGATGCTCTCAAGGAAGTATGCAGTTATGTTCTATACATAGTACATCTGTGACATGGGACATAGCCTCCCAACTATGAGTTCATGGCCTGCAACAGGAGCATATAACTGATTGTAACTAACATGCCTGATCAACACATGAAAATACTCAAGCAGAAGTAAAGAGCAATGTAGGAAAAGAACGCAAAGTTGAATGAGTTAGTACAACATACAGAATGAGATTAGCTGTATAATAAGCAGGTCTAGAAGCACATATAGATCCTGTTTTCATGTGATGACAGGTACTTGGGACTGTGAGGTGCAAAAGCAAGTGATGTGAGAGACTATTAAATGCATGTGGCAAATATGTTGTAAGAATCAAAGGTATGCTCTTACATGTATACTTGTGCAACCAGTATAGGAAAAAAAATAGGGAAACATTTACCATTAATGATTACATCATAACAATCAACAACATCTGTGTACGTGCAGCAAAATGCATGTGTAACACAATTGTAAGCATGTACTCTACTTAAGATAAAACAAGCTGTACAACCCAATGATATGTGATTCACATTGACAAGAAATCCTGTAACAACATGTTATACATGAATGCATGCACATGACGTTAACAGTGGTAATGTTTTTTCATTTAAAGCATACAAAAATAGAATTCCTGTGGCATTAGACATGTTAACTCATTCTCGACTATAGCACCATCCATGCAAATCTCAGATCTATCCCTACAGCACAGACTCTAAAATGTAAGTCTCCCCCTCCCATGTCTACCCTCACAACTGTAAAACCACTGAGTGTTGATAGATCAAATTAAAAATATTTCCATCAGCTTAGCAGTCAGAGATTCATAATTATGGTCACTGAACTCCCTGACTGCACAGCTTTAAATGCAATCAATAAAAAATATAGTTGACTTTACCAAAAAAAAAGAATTAAAATATACTTTTCCATACCATTTTTGTTTATATCTGCACATAAGCAGCAGCAAGTCAAACCATGAAAATATCACTGGTATTACAGTGGGGAAAAACCTATTCAAGATAAACTCATTATGTTAACAAAGACATAGTGCTCTGCCATCTCAGTAAATCTTTTGGGCCAAGAAATGTACAGGCACATGATGCCACAAGAGGACAGTTGGATTGCCAGGCATCTGTGCAGTTCTGAATGGAATGGGATGGGATGCCTTTACTCCATTTCCTGTATTTGTTTAGGGCCATTTGTTTATAATGAACCTTTTTTTGCTTTATTATATTTTTTCTGTCTGGCTGTTTAACGTTGAAATCAGTGGCAAAGCCAAAAAGTATCACACAAACTCGAGGACTGAGTTGCAAACAGTACTTGTATATTTATGAAGTTAACAGAGTAACGGACATTACATTAACATGTATTTGCTGAAGAATATGAAGTTTGAAACTCAAATGTCTGTCATTATTTAGTAACTGCAATCCTCAGTGCAATTATCAATGCTCTTATATATAGCAAGTTAGCAGAATAAAAGGTTTTATGGTAACATGAATTTCCTAAAGATACAAAATTTGAAACAACCGTGTGTATTTCTACATTTATATATATATATATATATATATATATATATATATATATATATATATATATATATATATATATATATAGATATATATATATCTCTCTCTCTCTCTCTCTCTATATATATATATATATATATATATATGATAGAAGTGTACGTGTGTGTGTGTGTGTGTGTGTGTGTGTGTTTGTGTGTAAGTACAATTACTGAAATTCTCAAAATAAACATAAAAATAATGTCAACATGGCTAATGGGATAAACTAAGAATTTGCAGAAATATAGAAACCAATCTTTAAACATCATGCACATTGCTCACCTTTTTATTTAAACTTTATAAATGATTCCAGAGAATACTTTTAAGCATAATTGGATGCTGAATCAACATAATTTTTCTGAACATTAAGAAGTATGAGTCTCTAATGTCTGCCAATACTGACTGAGAGAAATAGGTTAATAGGTTCATAGGTTCATAGGTTGGTACTAGGCTATCAGCCCTAGGGCCTATGCAAGCCTAGCCATAACAATTCCCAGTATATTTCTTCCCACAATATTTACTTCTCTGGACCCCTGTCTAGCAGGGTGACTGACATGATCCCCGGGGTGAATTACCTATCTCCCATCCAATCATCAAGGTTCCTTTTGAAGAGGGCCAATGAGGCGCTCTGCTTGACATGTATGGGCAGTCTATTCCAGAGTATGGGGAGTCTCTGGGTCAGGAACCTATCCCTCCAGCATGAATATACAGTAATTTACCAGAAAATCAAAAATTTAAGAAATGGATGCCACATGTGGCATTTAGATATAAAGGCCTGACTAGGACTCAGGCAACTTGAGTTCAGTTAGTGGCTTGTTTGACTGACAGAGTTGCAGGGAGAGATGGGCAGGGTAGTTAGGTGGACCTATGGATGCCTACTGTGTCCATCATTGGTGGAGGATGGGAAGACACATTGGCAGGTGTGGCTAAAACACAGCATAGTATGGAGGCTTTGCTGAGCCACTGCAAAAGTGGGACAATATGCCCACCCCAACCTTAAACATTAAGTCCAGAAGGGACAGGAGAGACTGGTAGGCCATAACTCACCCTCACCCCCATCCTGGATGGATGTACAGATGCACTCAGCTCATGGATGCTTAGTTCCACAACTATCCCTATCAACACCATTATTGTCTGGTGTTTAAGTCTGAAGGAGATAGTGAAGCAACTTGTAGACTCAGTGTGGACAAGTACTAGAATGTCAGGCTGGTAGAATGAAGGGCAGCGATGTTGGGGAACAAAAGCAAAATTCATAAGGGACAAGATAAAATTAAAACTAGTATCATTTTAAAACTTGAACAGAATAACAGGGTTTGCATTAATATGTGTTTTCTGAACAAAAAAGCAAAGATATGAGGTAAAAATCAGGATTGTTAAATAACGGAACAACAGATTTTGCATTCCTGAATATAAAGAAGAATGATGTGTTAATATCTGACATTATTGACTGACTGTAATGCTCAGTGATTTACCAGAAAATCAAAAATATTACAAGTGAAAAGATAAAAATATAAGGCAAAATCGATTTGGTTTTCCAAACTCATACAGCTTTACAAACATTTTAAGTCAGCACTTCATATGAAGGATTGATTACTGTCAGATATTGATTTTTTACTTGTTTGCTGGGGGTTTGTTTTATGTAACATCTTACAATATAATTTTTGTGTTAAGGATTAGAATTTTACAGTAGCAGCTGCAGTCAACTCTCAAACTAAGCGAGTACTGTAACATTCCAAGTAGTACACAAAAACAGACGTGTAGTCCAGTATTCTCCATTATCACATGTGTGTACTTGTATATGTGTGTATGTACATGTACCTGAATTGTATATATTGCAGTTGTGTATTCCTGCAGTTACCTAAGCAACTAATATTTCATTAGTATGCATTTGCTGAAGGATATGAGGGCTGAAACTCAGATGTCTGTCATTATTAATTAACTGAAATTCTCACTAGCAGAAAAGAAAGATTTGCATTAACATGCATTTTCTGAGGATAATAACTCTAAAGTATGTGTATGTGTGTATGTGCATATATATATTTATATGTCTATATACGGTCTATATCACATAGCCGAAGTTTTGTAAGTTAGAACACCATATGTTCGAACCGATATGTTCAAACTTACAAAACTTCAACTATGTAAAAAAAAAAAAAAACAAGGGAAAATGAAATAAAGGGTTGTAAGCAGAGGAGTAAGTCCCCATGCACCCCCTGCACCCACAGTTCTTTAAATATACCAACCCCAAGACCGCAATACAATGCAGTAAAGGGAATTTTCCCTTTACTGCACAGAAGATCAGTCTTGGAGTTGGTATATTTAAACAGCGGGGTGTATGGGGGGCACAGCCCCCATGTGGGGGATGCAGAGGTGCTTGCCCCCCTGCTTACAAGTGTCAGGTAAGTTAATTCTTTTATTTTTCTTTCTTTTTTTTTCTTTTTGCTTTCAAAGTATGACAACATCGAACATATGGCCTCGACCATTTAACGTTCGAAGTTGTCATAAATAGACTATGTGATATAGACCCACTGAAATATATATATATATATATATATATATATATATATATATATATATATATATATATATATATATATATATATATATATATATATATATATATATATATATATAGGACTTTTGATTGAAAGCTCAAAACTCCGAATCCATAATTACCGAACACACTTTAATGAAAGTGCTTTCACTGAAAAAGCACTTTCGTTAAAGTATGTTTAAAAAAAATACATTCAATCTATGGCTATGCAGGGGGGAAAGCCTCCCCCTGCACCCCCCATGAGGGGGGGGCTACCCCCCTTCTACATAAATATTCTCACACCGAGGACGGACTACAGTGGGGAAAGGGAATTTTCCCTTATGCGCACCATAGTACGACCGGCACAACAAGCATACTTACCCGAAAGTGTGCTTCTGTGAACAGCACTTTTGGTTAAGTATGTTTGCCGATCAAGGTATCAAGGTTTTGGAGGAAAGTGCAGTCGGGGATCTGTATAAATCCCATACATATATATATATATATATATATATATATATATATATATATATATATATACATATAGATAGATAGATATAGATATATATGCAATCTATATCTATACAGTTAGATATATATAGATATAGTTATAAATGTGTGTGCATGCATTTTATTTATAAATACATTACAGAATAAAGTATGAAATGCCAGTTAATGAAATATTATTACCATGCTATTTTGTGACCTGAGTTCTGCATGTCAGTGTGTAGGTGTTGCCTGTAAAAAGAAATCCTGTACTTAATTGTATATATGTCTGTTTTGATTGGCCTTCTCAGAATTTATGGATTTAAATGGTTTATGAATCTGAAGATTAAGAAAAACTGGGAGGTACTTTCAGAAAATATTGCTATTATATGTCATTTAATAATAACTTGAACAAGAAAGTGATTTTAAGTATAAGTTACCAGGGGATCCATGCAGTGATATCTTTTTCGGTTACTTTAGGTACTACTGACACAAATGCACATATATTTTGACTGCTGTCCACCAACTATTTTTTCGCTTTGTCTTGATGTGTTGAGCACAGAGCCTGGCTCTCCATACTGTTAGCAAAGTGTATGTCTATAATGAATGTGTTCCATTATCTTTTTCAGTTACTTTGAGTGCTTTTGAGACAAATGTGTATATGTTTTGACTCTACCAATTATTTGGTTGTTTGTCTAAACATGCTGAGCATAGGCCTTCTTGGTATGCTGCCAGCATAGATTTACTTTATGTCAAAGTTTGCTAACAGAATTGACTGGTCACTCCATTTGGCTTGCAGTCTGTCAGTCAGTACTGTTGGACAGTAGAGTTGGGTTTGTCTTACCATTAGTAAAGTGTATGGTTCTGCAGAATGTCTTATTCTAGCATAATTTTCAGTTACTTTGAGTACTACTGACAAAGATATTCATATGTTTTGATATATTATTCACATCTGTCATATATTCATAATTATATTAGTAACATAAACTCCAAAGTTTAGATATGATACTCCATGGTACCATAAGAAAATCTATATAGGGCTGCAAAAGTCATCAATAATATTTGCGGTCTGTTTGCTGCTAATCTGAATGTGGTCCTCCATGGTATCAAATGAACGCGTACACAATGCTGAAAAAAAACTTGCATTAACAGTTGGTATACAAGTAGCACACTTGTGCAGGTATTTACATTTCCTTTCCAACTAAATATGAAAAGATGCATACCATTTATAATTATGCAAATATCTCAAAAATGGAGTGACACCTATGAAACTTTTTTTGCAGAACAATGAAGAGCACATCTTTGGAAACATAGGTTACTCTGATAGTCAGGGCTATGGCTACAGATATATTAATGCTTGTTTGTGTAGTTATAATAATTAATTTTACATATTGTCAAATTACTTGTTCTATTTAAAAATCACCATTCAGTTTGGCTGAAATATTAATATCACCATTGGAAAGATGATTGTATGCTGAATAAATTTCATATTTTAACTTTTTTGTAGCTTTTATATTTTTCAAGAAACAGATATTCATTTACAGGTGGATAGAAAACTGCATTCTCGGAATTTTAGCTTAGGCTAAGGCTGCTCAGACACGAGCTTTACAGGAGTCAGGAGGTATGAAATGACACAAGATGAAAAGCTTAAATACCATTAACATGCACAGAGTGCTGTAGACCATACACCTGTCATCACTGCCAGTGGGCTAGAGTGACAAAATAAATCATATACTGGAATAATTGCCAAGGTAATGCTAACTATGTAGGTGAGGACACCCACACTGATACATCCTGCGCCACCATGTGAAAAACTTCAGGCAGCTGTGCAGCTGATCTGATGGTGGCATCATGTCAACAGTAGAACATATTTGGGTCTGTGCAGTGGCACATGGCATATTCTGAGACATATCTGCTGGTGTTTAACCATGGTGACCCACAACATTCTGTGTGAACAATGAAACACAGAATTAAAGGCTGCATGAGGGTCATAGGTGGGGCATGCAAGAGGTTGTCTCCCTCTCCCATATGGGGCATACTGGTTATATGTGTCAGGCACATATGACCTTACTGCTATTGCAGCACATCTAAATCACTTTTGAGGCAAGCTGCTCTATACAGTGTGTAAAAGAAGCCACACTAGCTCACTGTGCAGTTAGTGTTGCCATGACCTGTCCATGCTTGCACTCTTTACCCTCATGTGCAGATGGATCTTGTGCACTCAATGGTGACTTTCTTTAGCAAGTGAATGTAGTTTAGTGTCATAAGAGAGCTGAGACCAGTCTTTTGCCTGCAATAGCAACTGTACACCTTCTGACACACAATCATGCATTGCCACCACTTTGGCACATGCGGTCCTCAGCACCACTCTCAAACTAATTTGACAACAGGTGCCAATGGTAGATCTCTTGATTAGTAGTTGATGCTCATCCACCAGAAGACTGACTAGGTACACTGCCCCACCCCCATTTGAAGTATATATCCTGGGCTACAGCATTGTCACCAGTTGGGATGGGCAAACTTAATCCAGGTGCAGTGTCCTGTGTGATTGGATGTGATACTTCTCTATACCATGCCGCATCCTGTATCAGGATCAGTGGAGAATTTTTGTAGAAATTGGGCAGCAGACAGGCTACAAGTACAGAGACAATAATAAAAACATGCATTGCATATGTGCACAGAAAAACAAGTATACTCGAACATCCTATGAAATATACCAAACCTTAATCAACTACAATGTAATCATTCACATAACTGGTCATCGTGGCTGTGGGTTATGTGACTTTCCTGTGAGAGAGGAATGTCATCTGTATGGAAGATTACATGTCTTATAACAGCACTCTACTTTGATGGATACTGGGACAGTTACCTGGCATGTTGTTGTCCAATAATACAACTGCATTGCAACTCCCTTTTTTCACTGTGGAATATATTAGAACATACAACAAATATAGGTGCATATCTCAAATTCTGAATGTTAATTGATGAAACACCATGGGGACATGGTAGTCAAATTGCAATGTCACCGTCTAGAATGCACCTGTCGTGGCACATGTGGTAGTGTGATGTCAGTAAAAGTAGTGTTTTATCAGGGGGTGTTGTATCAGGCCCCTTACCTGTGGCATCACTATCTAACCTTCAATGGCTGACTTTGTTGGCTGGCTCAGTATCATGTCCAAGCACTGTTGCTGGTATTTCCTTGATGCTCTGTTCCAACAGCCCATAGCATTCACCATGATGGAAATGGCCACACCTGATCCATACTCATCATATCACCCATCAGCCTATAATGCATTTGCCATACTGATACAAGGCATCCATAATTAGTTCATTCTCATACACTGAGAATTTTTCTTTCTCTTGTAGAACTCATAAATAATATGTGGGCATGTCAGGAAGTAGATGTGTGGTACAGCTATCCAAGGCTTATTTCTAAGAGGTAGTCAACTAAGCATGCACAACAGCCTCACTGATATGTCACTTCATGACAACGTACCTCTTGGACATTTGTGTAGTCCCATTTCTCAATAGTGCTGTAAGACCTCATATTGTGAAAATCAAGCATAAAAGGCACACTCAAAGTGGCACATGTAATAGAGAGACATGCAAGCAGTGGATGTGAGCTTTGATCTCATGTCATTGGCACCATGCGCACTGCAACCTCTTAAATGTAACCACTACACCTGCATGTGCAAATACAATAAGGCATACAAGTATTCACCTGCAAGACTGAAGAGTATGTCTGATGTCTAAAAATTCTAGATAATATTTAGCAGTGTGTGGTGTTGCAGCCTGAACACATACACTTATATGGATAATGCCTTACATACTATTCTGCACATATACACAGATGATACATATCATATTTACATAGAGAATAAAATATTTCCCATGGTTACAATTCATATGTAAGCAGTAACACAGAACACCCACCTAAAAGGACGTGGAGATGTGTAGATATCCACATGGGTGGATGTAGTCATGAGTAGTATGGAAGGTATACAAATAACACATTAAACATATTGTATAATACAGCTGTTTAAATAGTAGTCTATAAAGATTACTCATTAGAGTACAAAACAACAAGTTCACTAAGTTGCATATACATTTGTTATGTACAAAAATTATTATAATATACAAGACAGTATCAAATATAGGAAACACATACTGGAATGAACATCATAAGTGATAATGCATTGTAGTTCAAGGACAATGCAGTGAAACACAGTACACTTCAGTTAATGTTGCTATGCCTACAAATTCCATTGTAATCCATCAAAATATGCATCTTAAATGTCCATAGGAAATGTGTGTTCACAATCTATATGATGATCTTCAGCTTTGCAATGGGTTTGTCCAGGTACTCAGTGCCCACTCCAGATCCCTGCAGCAATTATTACATACTTGAACACCTCATCTCTATAGCTATGATATCATACACACTGATAGATTTGTCACTGTTAATCCTTTAATCACTGAAGCATGTTGTTTGATTATATTATTAATAAAACAAATACTGCAATAGACCTGAGTTTCAACTTAGCAGCTGCACTATGTGTGGCTGTGAAAACAATTACATTTATATTTATGGTCTCACTGAAATAACAGTTGTATGCAGGTGCACATTAGATTAATTTCTGCTCCACTGAACACAGTGTTGTATATATTAGGATTACTATACCACTCGCTATTTCTGCAAGATATAGGGGGATTTAAATAGGGAAATGGGGTTGGTGTAAAATTATCAGCATGTGTACTGCTGACACCTTGATCCCATGTTAAAAAATTGAGAAAAACGTGATTTAATGCCATATATATATCTATATCTATATATATATATATATATATATATCTATATCTATATATATATATATATATATATATATATATATATATATATATATATATATATGTATATATATATATATATATATATATATATATATATATATATATGTATATATATGTATATATATATATATTATAAACCAGCACAACCCGAGATGGATGAAGAATGGATTAAACGTTTCCAAGAACAAAAGCCAGTTCCAAAAGGATGATAAAAACCTTTAGTCAAAAAAGCGTTTATTAAAAAGTAAAACGTTAGAGCTATCGCGGTAAACCCGCTTCATCAGACATTTGTATATAGCTATACATAGGGTCTGTTATACATTAGAACTTTCAAAATGTCAAATACCATATGCTCGAGACCATAAGGTCGATATTTGAAAGTTCGAATATATAATTAAAAAAAAAAGAAAAACATACCTTAACACTGCGAGCAGGGGGGCAAGCCCCCATGAACTCCCGCACACCCCCTACTTAAATATACCAACTCCAAGACTGCACTTCAGTGCAGAAAAGGGAAATTCTCCCATTCTGCACCATACAGCGCCGTTAAAGTCAACCGTCGAACACTTGAAATGTAGATCATATGGTCTCGACCATATGACATTCAACATTTCAAGCATTCATTTATTTGACATAGACCCTATACATATATATATATATATATATATATATATATATATATATATATATATATATATATATATATATATATATATATATAGTTATAGATATAAGGATCACCTTCACAAGTTTCAAAACTTTCAACTGCAAATGGTTGAAACCATAAGATCAAAGATTTGAAACTTTGAAATTGTAATTAAAAACAAAATAAAAACAAAATACATTTTTACACTTTTGCAAGGGTGCAAGCCCCCTGCACCCCACACATCCTACTAAATGAATATACCAACTCCGAGATGTGTCCGAGTTGAGATATGTCTAATAAATACATACATAGAGCAATATATACGTAGCACGACGTAGACACACATAAATGTGTGTAGTTTTAGGTGGCAACCAATCATATGTAAAATACACAATAGAAACAAACACACACACACACACACACACACACACACACACACATATATATATATATATATATATATATATATGAATAAAAATGTAAATGTTCATTTGTTCAAAATCTAAAATCTCCGAAAGTTTTTCACCGATTGCTTTGAAATTTTCACACAATGTTGCATTCGAATACACACGTGTTTTTATATACCTACTATTATATAGATGTCACACACGTTATACAAAATATTTAACGATTCCATTTCAGTCTTTCCGATTTATGATCCATTTACGATTTCCAAATTTCCAATTTTACGATTCCATTTCAATGTTTTTGATTGCATTGTTAAATTGCATTTTCATAGATTTCGATTTATTTTCATTTTGATTTAATTTTGGAACTGAGCTGTGTCATTTACCATAGCGTTCATTTCGTGAGTATAGTTTATTTTTTTCTTTTTTCATTGTTTTTCATTTCATTTTTTTTTTACTGTTTTTCATATTTGTCAGTGCAATTGGTGGTGGAATTGAGCTGTGTCGATTGATCTGCGTTTGAATTTAAATATTTCGTTAGTATTTTTTATTTTTTTTCTTTGTTTTTTTAGTTTGTGTTTTGTCGTGTTTTGCAATTTTATATGTTTTTGTTATAACTTTCTTTCTTCTTTTTCAGTGCAATCAATCTGCTTTAGTTCATCCAAATAATGCCTCACAGAAGATCAAACTTAGGTCGCCATACTCCCGGAGTGGAAACAGTGCGACGAGTAATTGCAAATCAAACTGAGGAAGAATGGGCATCAGCAAATGAGCGAAACAGACAAAGAATGGCTCAAATATGTGCCGAGGAAGCAGCAGAGTGATGTGCAGCCAGACTTGAGGATGCACGGTTGCGAGCATGGCGATCGTGTTCTACAGCTTCAGATCTGCTTCGTTCTCAACAGAATGAGCGCGACAGGCTGAGAGTGGCTGAAAGATGTCAATGAGAAACAGCAGATCAGCATCAAACACAACTTGCAGGATATACCGCTGAATCAAAGCATTTTCTATCTAACATCAGGAAATACAACTCATGCTTTCAAATGACATTGTTCGGCACAGAAACAATTCATGCCAACTTTCAAAGTGAAAGGACATATTTATCATAAAGCCAGCTCCCTGCTTCCATTTCCAGATGGTCAAAATAAATTCCTACAAATGTATTTCGTCGGTGATGGCAATGAAGAATTGAATGCACACTGCAGAATTTCTACCGGCATATAAAGGTCCATCATTTCCCAACTGCAAGAGCTTCTTCATGAAAAAAAAATATTTAGTGCGTTTGTTCAAAACAGCAGTTCACATGATGCCATCTGATACACACAAGATTGTTATTCATACTGACAAACGCCTGCTGGAGAACATGTGCGAAGATTCAATGCTCCAACTATAGATGAAGTGGCAATTGTTATAGTCGGAGATCAATTCCAACCTAGAGATATTGTTCTTCATTGGAGAAATGTTCAATTGACAACAGTAGCAGAAACTCATCGATGCTTCGATGCCCTGCAATATCCAATCATTTTTTGGGATGGTGCAGATGGATATCACTTCAACGTTAAGTTGATAAATCCAGTCAGTGGTGAAGAAACAAATATGAAATGCAGCGCAATGAACTATTATTCATACTGATTAATGATTCAAGAGAATGAAGACAATCACATTTTGAAATGCCGTCAATTGTTTCACCAATACATCGTAGATATGTATGCAAAAATTGAAACAGAACATTTGATATTCATCCGTTTGAATCAGACCAAGCTTCGCTCTGAAGAATACGTTCATTTGCAAGATGCAGTTGTAAATGACAGTAATACAATTAACGTTGGAAGACTAACTATTTTGCCATCTTCATATACAGGCAGTCCACGTCATATGCATGAGTATTCTCAAGATGCAATTGCGTATGTTCGACACTACGGGCATCCAGAACTATTCATTACATTCACATGCAATCCAGCTTGGAATGATATACGACAGCTCTTACTTCCTGGGCAATCGCTGGTGGATAGGCATGACATCACAGCACGTGTTTTCAGACAGAAGCTGAAATCACTGATGGATTTCATGGTAAAACATGAAGTGTTTGGATCTGTGCACTGCTGGATGTACTCAGTGGAATGGCAAAAGAGAGGATTGCCACACGCACATATACTAATCTGGCTCTATAACAAAATCACTTCAAATGAAATCAACAATGTAATATGCGCTGAAATACCCGATGCTGATGTCGATAAGGATTTGCATGAAGTTATGATGAAAAATATTATACATGGACCTTGCGGTACACTGAATCCAAATTCACCATGCATGATAGACAGAAAATGCTCTAAGCTATATCCTCGAGCATTAGTATCCAACACAGTTACAGGAAACAATGGATATCCTTTATACAGAAGAAGATCAGCAGAAGATGGCGGTAAATTAGCAACCATACAAATGCAAAACGGTGACATCAAAGTAGATAACCGGTGGGTTGTTCCATATTCGCCTTTGCTATCAAAAACATACAAAGCGCACATACACATGGAATACTGTAACTCCGTTAAATCGAACAAATACATTTGTAAGTACGTGAATAAAGGCAGCGACATGGCAGTTTTGGCGTGCAGCCAGAAAGAAGTGATAGGAATGCGGTCATACATATTGATGAACTCGCACAGTGTCAGGCTGGAAGATACATAAGCAGCAATGAAGCTGTATGGCGAATTCTTTCATTTTCCATACATGAACGAAGTCCAGCTGTTGTTCACTTAGCAGTACATCTAGAAAATGGATGACACGTTTATTTTACAGCCGCAAATGTGCAACAAATAGCCCTGAATCCACCGGCTACAACATTAACTGCTTTCTTCACGTTATGTCAAAATGACACGTTTGCGAAAACACTACTGTATTCGGAAGTGCCTACGTATTACACATGGAATGCGAGTAGAAAATCATTTGAATGATGCAAATGAGGAGAGCGAGTTGATGGACAACCTGGCATATTCAAAGAAACTACAATAGGCAGACCGTACACCGTGCATTCCAATCAAGATGAATGCTTCTTACTTCGCATGCAGTTGGTAAATGTGCCCGGTCCAACGTCTTTCCACCAATTGAGAATTGTCAAAGGCATTACACATGCCACTTTCCACAGTGCATGTCAAGTGCTGAATTTATTGGAGAATGACCGACACTGGGATGTATGCATTAATGACGCGTGCAATACGTAGCATCCAAATCAAATTTGTGCATTATTTGCAATCATTTTGACTGCCTGCTCTCCTTCATCTCCAACAGAGTAATGGGAGAAATATAAATCGCACATGGCTGAAGATATTTTCCATCAGATACGCAAGGAAAATTCAAATATAAACATGGATTTCACAGCAGAAATCCACAACGAAGCGTTGATAATGATTGAAGATTTGTGCTTAGAAATCACGAACAAAGTTCTCAATCAATTGGGAATGCCATCACCGAACCGATCTGCTGCTGCTTCATTCGATGTAGAATTGCACCGTGAACAAAATTACAACACGGGTGATCTTTTGGCGTATGTGCAATCAAATATTCCTAAGCTAATGCTTGAGCAAAAAGGCATTTACGATCAAATAATGCAAACTGTCAATAACGGGGTTGGAGAAATCTTCTTTTTAGATGTGCCAGGAGGAAATGGTAAAACGTTCCTAATTAGATTGATTCTGGCAGCAATTTGATCCCAAAATGGCATAGCCTTAGCTCTTGCGTTGTCCGGAATAGCTGTGGCATTGCTACCAGGTGGAAGAACTGCTCATTCCACTTTGAAAATGCCATTGAACATGCAATTAATTGAAACTCCCATGTGCAACATTTCCAAAGCATCCGGCATGGGAAAAGTATTGCAGAAATGCAAACTTATTGTTTGGGATGAATGCACAATGGAGCACATAAAATTGCTCGAGGCTCTTGATCGGTCATTGCAAGATTTGCATGAAAACATCAGACCATTTGGGAATGCATTAATATTGCTTGCAGGAGATTTCAGGCAAACATTACCTGTAATTCCTAGATCGACACCAGCAGATGAAATAAATGCTTGCCTGAAATACTCTACTTTGTGGCGACACGTAAAGATGCTAAAATTAACTACAAATATACGTGTCCAGCTGCAAAATGATCGATCAGCTGAGATATTCTTACATCAATTGCTGGAAATTGGGAACGGAAAGGTACCGGTTGATCTGACCTCAGGACGAATTTCATTGCTTCATAACTTCTGCAATTTAGTGATGTCAAAAGAAGAATTGGTTGAAAAAGTATTTCCCAATATTCAAACCAATTATAAGAATCACGATTGGCTGACTGAACGAGCTATTCTTGCGGCCAAGAACAAAGACGTCTACAAACTTAACAATATTACTTAGTCTAACATTCAAAGCAAGGCAGTCACATACAAGTCCGTCGACACTGTTGTGGAAGCAGATGAAGCGGTTAATTATCCAACAGAATTTTTGAATTCACTCGATCTGCCAGAGATGCCACCACACGTGCTGCAATTGAAAATCGGCATGCCAATTATCATGTTGCGAAATATCAACCAGCCAAAGCTTTGCAATGGCACGTGGCTTGCAGTAAAAAAAATAATGAGCAATGTAGTAGAAGCAACAATCTTGACAGGACCTTTCAAAGGTGAAGATGTCCTCATTCCTCGCATTCCTATGATTCCAACGGATATGCCATTTCAATTTAAGAGATTGCAATTCCCAATTCGATTGGCGGTTAATGTTGTAGACAGTGGATTCAGGGCTATTTGTTGCACATTTGCAGCTGTGAAATAAATGCGTTGTCCATTTTCTAGATGTACTGCTAAGTGAATAACAGCTGTACTTCATTCATGTATGGGAAATGAAAGAATTCGCCATACAGCTTCATTGCTGTTTATGTGTCTTCCAGCCTGATACTGTGCGATTTCATCGATATGTATGACTGCATTCCTATCAATTCTTTCTGGTTGCACGCCAAAAACTGCCATGTCGCTGCCTTTATTCACGTACTTACAAATGCATTTGTTCGATTTAACGGAGTTACAGTATTCCATGTTTTTGTGCGCTTTGTATATTTTTGATAGCAAAGGCGAATATGGAACAACCCACCGGTTATCTACTTCAATGTCACTGTTTTGCATTTGTTTGATTGCTAATTTACCACCATCTTCTGCTGATCTTCTTCTGTATAAAGGATATCCATCATTTCCTGTAACTGTGTTGGATACTAATGCTCGAAGATATTGCTTAGAGCATTTTCCGTCTATCACACATGGTAAATTTGGATTCAGTGTACCGCAAGGTCCATGTATCATATTTTTTGTCACAACTTCATGCAAATCCTTATCGATGTCGGCATTGGGTATTTCAGCGCATATTACATCGTCAATTTCGTTTGAAGTGATTTTGTTATAGAACCAGATTAGTATATGTGCGTGTGGCAATCCTCTCTTTTGCCATTCCACTGAGTGCATCCAGCAGCGCACAGACCCAAACAATTCATGTTTTACCATGAAATCCATCGGCGATTTCTGCTTCTGTCTGAAAACACATGCTGTGATGTCATGCCTATCCACCGGTGATTGCCCAGGAAGTAAGAGCTGTCATATATCGTCCCAAGCTGGATTGCATGTGAATGTAATGAATAGTTCTGGATGCACGTAGTGACGAACATACGCAACTACATCTTGAGCGTACTCATGCATATGACGTGGACTGCCTGTATATGAAGATGGCAAAATCGTTAGTCTTCCAATGTTAGTTGTATTACCGTCATTTACAACTGCATCTCGCAAATGAACGTATTCTTCAGAGTGAAGCTTGGTCTGATTCAAAAGGATGAATATCAAATGTTCTGTTTCAATTTTTGCATACATATCTACGATGTATTGGTGAAACAATTGACGGCATTTCAAAATGTGATTGTCTTCATTCTCTCGAATCATTAATCGGTATGAATAATAGTTCATTGCGCTGCATTTCATATTTGTTTCTTCACCACTGACTGGATTTATCATCTCAACTTTGAAGTGATATCCATCGGCACCATCCCAAAAAATGATTGGATATTGCAGGGCATCATAGCATCGATGAGTTTCTGCAACTGTTGTCAATTGATCATTTCTCCGATGAAGAACAATATCTTTAGGTTGGAATTGATCTCCGACTATAACAATTGCCACTTCATCTATAGTTGGAGCATTGAATCTTCGCACATGTTCTCCAACAGGCATTTTGTCAGCATGAACAACAATCTTGTGTGTATCAGATGGCATCATGTCAATTGCTGTTTTGAACAAATGCACTAAATTGTTTTTTTCATGAAGAAGCTCTTGCAGTTGGGAAATGATGGACCTTTGTATGCCGGTAGAAATTCCACAGCATGCATTTCATTCATCATTGCCATCACTGATGAAATACATTTGTAGAAATTTATGTTGACCATCTGGGAACGGAAGCAGGGAGCCGACTTTGTGATAAATTTGTCCTTTCACTTTGAAAGTTGGCATGAATTGAGCTGTTACGCTTTCTGTGCCAAATGACATCATTTGGAAGCATGAGTTGTATTTCCTGATGTTAGATAGGAAATGCTTTGATTCGGCAGTATATCCAGCAATGAAACCTTTTAGTGGCTCTGGTGGTTGTCCAAGTTGAGGCAGTTTAATTTTTCAGGTGGCGCAACACATTCCTTTTGTTTCTCCATTAAATTTTAGAGCCTTGCAATAAGGACACACTTCAGTCATAGTGCTGATTGAAAACATGCCGGCTCAAACTATAATCATCAGCTGGGTTGTACCGGAATGCAAGGCGATTGTAATCGCGTGATTGCTGAGCACGGAGTTGTGTTTGATGCTGATCTGCTGTTTCTCATTGATGTCTTTCAGCCACTCTCAGCCTGTCGCATTCATTCTGTTGAGAACGAAGCAGATCTGAAGCTGCAGAACGTGATCACTGTGCTTGCAACTGTGCATCCTCAAGTCTGGCTGCACGTCACTCTGCTGCTTCCTCGGCACATATTTGAGCCATTCTTTGTCTGTTTCACTCATTCGCTGATGCCCGTTCTTCCTCAGTTTGATTTGCAATTACTCGTCGCACTGCTTCTGCTCCGCGACTACGACGACCTAAGTTTGATCTTCTGCGAGTCATTATTTGGATGAACTAAAGCAGATTGATTGGACTGAAAAAGAAGAAAGAAAGTTATAACAAAACATATAAAATTGCAAAACATTAAAAAAGGAAAAAACAGGAACTAAAATACAAAGAAAAAAATACCAACGAAATATTTCAATTCAAATGCAGATCAATCGACACAGCTGAATTTCACCGCCAATTGCACTGACAAATATGAAAAACAGTAAAAAAAACGAAACGAACAACAATGAAAAAAGAAAAAAATAAACTATACTCACGAAATGAACGCTATGGTAAACGACACAGCTCAATTCAAAAATTAAATCAAAATGAAAATAAATCGAAATCTATGAAATTGTAATTTAACAATGCAATCAGAAACATTGAAATGGTATCATAAAATTGGAAATATGGAAATCGTAAATGGATCGTAAATCGGAAACATTGAAATGGAATTGTAAAATATTTAGTATAATGTGTGTTGCTTTTATGTCCAACAGATGGCGCTGTTTTTCAAAAAAAGCATGTTTTTATCTGTCACAGGTGTGACATCTATATAAAATATAGTATATAAAAACACGCATGTATTCGAATGCAACGTGTGACATCTATATAATAGTAGGTATATAAAAACACGCGTGTATTCGAATGCAACATTGTGTGAAAATTTCAAAGCAATCGGTGAAGAACGTTTGGAGAGTTAAGATTTTGAAAAAAATGAACATTTACATTTTTATTTATATAAGATATATATATATCTATATATATATATATATATATATATATATATATAGAGAGAGAGAGAGAGAGAGAGAGAGAAATATGTGTGTGTGTGTGTGTGTGTGTGTGTGTGTGTGTGTGTGTGTGTGTGTGTGTGTGTGTGACTCTGATCACTTAAGATATGTAAGCATTATTTGTAATCCACATTGGTTGTTCTGATACATGCTAAATATGTATAGTTTCTGCTTAATGTCACTAATACAGTACGGTAACACAACAGGTAGCATACCTAACCTTAAGGTAGGAGTGTGATTGATGTGCAAGTTCAAGTCTAATTCAGTAACTTTCCAGATTCTAGACAGCTTTCATAGGTGTTTTGCTGCATCAGCATAGCACTGATGATTACATGATGTACAATCAATGTACATAAAAGCATGCAATGTACCTGTGTTTGGTTGCATATGACTTCATTACTGGATGCATGCCCCTCCAGACTTTCTTACTTTTGATTTGCATTATTAACACTCACATTTGTGTGCTATGCATTAACCTGTTTTTTGGAAGTTTCCTAACATGCAAAGAGAATGTTGCTCTAAACTGTGCCTTGATGTTGGAGAAAATGTGTTGCCTGTAGGATTGCAAGAGGGAGGTATTGGGTTTAGCTTTGCATTTTGTTAAATTCAGCTGTGTGTACATCATATAGGAGTCTTACCTTTCTCAAAGCATGTACAGAAGCTTAAGCATATATATCCATATGTAAATGAAAATGTATGTTCTCTCATTCTGCCATATCAGTAGTGCTTTACATTTCCATATCTAATTTTGTATATAAATCATAACAATTGTACAAAACTGTAACATATATTTTTATTGCAAAAGGGCACGTTAAACATGTTTTTAATGTTGACCATATGTACAATTATGTTTTGGTAGCAGAACCTAAATGATGATCACCTGCCATTTAGGGATACAATGAAGTTTCAAGTGTTTTTTGAATTGTATATTTTTTGTTATGTTATAAGTGTGGGCCTGTATGAGAGCTTCCATTTCATGTAGTGTTATATCCTAACAGTGCTGTCACTGCTTTTTAGGCATCCATATATTCAGCTGGACAGAAGGACAATATGTTAATGTTACACTAGCAGTTTTCTTTGCAATGGCTTTTTCCTACCTGTCCTGCTGTTGGACAGGGTGTTTCTGTCTACTTATTTGCAAGGTGGTTCAGTAGTCCTAGTAATGTGGCATGGGCTCTTCATACTGTGATGCACCTCACATAGGCATTACTTATTGCAGCTGTAGTATCGCCATTGCAATGTATATAAGAGATTGTGTCTTTGAAGTGGATCTTTGGTGCTTGATGTAGCCTCGACAGAGAATGTTTATGAAGAGCATTGTCCCTTATCTGACTTTACTTAAAACTTAGTGTATGGCATGACAACAGCTATGTGTCAGTTTTTGTATGGGTAATACAGGTGAGAGACAGCTTCATTATTTGTAAAGCCAGTAGCATATATCATGTGACCACAGCAAGGAAAACTGAAGAACTTGTATTTTCATGGGCACGTCTGCAGGTCAGCATGACACATTTAACTGTACATGTGCTGTAACATGAGGTGTACACATGTGTCTGTGTTATTTCTATAAGTGCCTAAAACATCAGAAATTCTATTCAGTCACATTTCACATAAAAATAGCATTGCCTTTGCTCTTTGTCACAATTTTATTGTTTCTGACATTTCAGTGTGGTATGCTTCATTGCTGCACACATTTGTATTTTACTCACATGAGTTTTTATACAGTGAGGTGAGCAATATTTGTAGCTGACTTGCACTGTTGCTCATTGTTTCATATATCATTACACATCAAGGTACTGTTGTGATACTTTTTGGTCCTACCTGATTATACACAAGTGACTGACATGCACACATCACTAAGTACTACTGATGTTTCCTGCATATGTGATATCTTAACAAATGTCCTCACTTTGAATCAGATTCATAGGTTATATTACTTTCATTACCAGACAAGCATTAGTATCCAACACAGTTACAGGAAACAATGGATATCCTTTATACAGAAGAAGATCAGCAGAAGATGGTGGTAAATTAGCAACCATACAAATGCAAAACGGTGACATCAAAGTAGATAACCGGTGGGTTGTTCCATATTCGCCTTTGCTATCAAAAACATACAAAGCGCACATACACGTGGAATACTGTAACTCCGTTAAATCGAACAAATACATTTGTAAGTACGTGAATAAAGGCAGCGACATGGCAGTTTTGGCATGCAACCAGAAAGAAGTGAAAGGAATGCGGTCATACATATTGATGAAATCGCACAGTGTCAGGCTGGAAGATACATAAGCAGCAATGAAGCTGTATGGCAAATTCTTTCATTTTCCATACATGAACGAAGTCCGGCTGTTGTTCACTTAGCAGTACATCTAGAAAATGGACGACGCGTTTATTTTACATCCGCAAATGTGCAACAAATAGCCCTGAATCCACCGGCTACAACGTTAACTGCTTTCTTCACGTTATGTCAAAATGACGCGTTTGCGAAAACACTACTGTATTCGGAAGTGCCTACGTATTACACTTGGAATGCGAGTAGAAAATCATTTGAACGACACAAACGAGGAGAGCGAGTTGACGGACAACCTGGCATATTCAAAGAAACTACAATAGGCAGACCGTACACCGTGCATTCCAATCAAGATGAATGCTTCTTACTTCGCATGCAGTTGGTAAATGTGCCCGGTCCAACGTCTTTCCAGCAATTGAGAATTGTCAAAGGCATTACACATGCCACTTTCCACAGTGCATGTCAAGTGCTGAATTTATTGGAGAATGACTGACACTGGGATGTATGCATTAATGACGCGTGCAATACGTCACATCCAAATCAAATTTGTGCATTATTTGCAATCATTTTGACTGCCTGCTCTCCTTCATCTCCAACAGTGTTATGGGAGAAATATAAATCGCACATGGCTGAAGATATTTTCCATCAGATACGCAAGGAAAATTCAAATATAAACATGGATTTCACAGCAGAAATCTACAACGAAGCGTTGATAATGATTGAAGATTTGTGCTTAGAAATCACGAACAAAGTTCTCAATCAATTGGGAATGCCATCACCGAACCGATCTGCTGCTGCTTCATTCGATGTAGAATTGCACTGTGAACAAAATTACAACACGGGTGATCTTTTGGCGTATGTGCAATCAAATATTCCTAAGCTAATGCTTGAGCAAAAAGGCATTTACGATCAAATAATGCAAACTGTCAATAACGGGGTTGGAGAAATCTTTTTAGATGTGCCAGGAGGAAATGGTAAAACGTTCCTAATTAGATTGATTCTGGCAGCAATTCAATCCCAAAATGGCATAGCCTTAGCTCTTGCGTTGTCCGGAATTGCTGTGACATTGCTACCAGGTGGAAGAACTGCTCATTCCACTTTGAAAATGCCATTGAACATGCAATTCATTGAAACTCCCATGTGCAACATTTCCAAAGCATCCGGCATGGTAAAAGTATTGCAGAAATGCAAACTTATTGTTTGGGATGAATGCATAATGGAGCACATAAAATCGCTTGAGGCTCTTGATCGATCATTGCAAGATTTGCGTGAAAACATCAGACCATTTGGGAATGCATTAATATTGCTTGCAGGAGATTTCAGGCCAACATTACCTGTAATTCCTCGATCGACACCAGCAGATGAAATAAATGCTTGCCTGAAATACTCTACTTTGTGGCGACACGTAAAGATGCTAAAATTAACTACAAATACATGTGTCCAGCTGCAAAATGATCGATCAGCTGAGATATTCTTACATCAATTGCTGGAAATTGGGAACGGAAAGGTACCAGTTGATCTGACCTCAGGACGAATTTCATTGCTTCATAACTTCTGCAATTTAGTGACGTCAAAAGAAGAATTGGTTGAAAAAGTATTTCCCAATATTCAAACCAATTATAAGAATCACGATTGGCTAACTGAATGAGCTATTCTTGCGGCCAAGAACAAAGACGTCTACAAACTTAACAATATTACTTAGTCTAACATTCAAAGCAAGGCAGTCACATACAAGTCCGTCGACACTGTTGTGGAAGCAGATGAAGCGGTTAATTATCCAACAGAATTTTTGAATTCACTCGATCTGCCAGAGATGCCACCACATGTGCTGCAATTGAAAATCGGCATGCCAATTATCATGTTGCGAAATATCAACCAGCTAAAGCTTTGCAATGGCACGTGGCTTGCAGTAAAAAAAATAATGAGCAATGTAGTAGAAGCAACAATCTTGACAGGACCTTTCAAAGGTGAAGATGTCCTCATTCCTCGCATTCCTATGATTCCAACGGATATGCCATTTCAATTTAAGAGATTGCAATTCCCAATTCGATTGGCGGTTAATGTTGTAGACAGTGGATTCAGGGCTATTTGTTGCACATTTGCAGCTGTGAAATAAATGCGTTGTCCATTTTCTAGATGTACTGCTAAGTGAATAACAGCTGGACTTCGTTCATGTATGGGAAATGAAAGAATTCGCCATACAGCTTCATTGCTGTTTATGTATCTTCCAGCCTGATACTGTGCGATTTCATCGATATGTATGACTGCATTCCTATCAATTCTTTCTGGTTGCACGCCAAAAACTGCCATGTCGCTGCCTTTATTCACGTACTTACAAATGCATTTGTTCGAT
Source organism: Protopterus annectens (assembly GCF_019279795.1). Lineage (NCBI taxonomy): Eukaryota > Metazoa > Chordata > Ceratodontiformes > Protopteridae > Protopterus > Protopterus annectens. The sequence goes on from NC_056733.1 coordinate 1,369,850,928, forward strand.
TTAACGGAGTTACAGTATTCCATGTTTTTGTGCGCTTTGTATGTTTTTGATAGCAAAGGCGAATATGGAACAACCCACCGGTTATCTCCTTCAATGTCACTGTTTTGCATTTGTATGATTGCTAATTTACCACCATCTTCTGCTGATCTTCTTCTGTATAAAGGATATCCATCATTTCCTGTAACTGTGTTGGATACTAATGCTCGAAGATATTGCTTAGAGCATTTTCCGTCTATCACACATGGTGAATTTGGATTCAGTGTACCGCAAGGTCCATGTATCATATTTTTTGTCACAACTTCATGCAAATCCTTATCGATGTCGGCTTTGGGTATTTCAGCACATATTACATCGTCGATTTTGTTTGAAGTGATGTTGTTATAGAGCCAGATTAGTATATGTGCGTATGGCAATCCTCTCTTTTGCCATTCCACTGAGTGCATTCAGCAGCGCACAGACCCAAACACTTCATGTTTTACCATGAAATCCATCAGCGATTTCTGCTTCTGTCTGAAAACACGTGCTGTGATGTCATGCCTATCCACCGGTGATTGCCCAGGAAGTAAGAGCTGTCATATATCATCCCAAGCTGGATTGCATGTGAATGTAATGAAAAGTTCTGGACGCCCATAGTGATGAACATACGCAATTGCATCTTGAGCGTACTCATGCATATGACGTGGACTGCCTGTAGATGAAGATGGCAAAATCGTTAGTCTTCCAATGTTAGTTGTATTACCGTCATTTACAACTGCATCTCGCAAATGAACGTATTCTTCAGAGTGAAGCTTGGTCTGATTCAAAAGGATGAATATCAAATGTTCTGTTTCGATTTTTGCATACATATCTATGATGTATTGGTGAAACAATTGACGGCATTTCAAAATGTGATTGTCTTTATTCTCTCGAATCATTAATCGGTATGAATAATAGTTCATTGCGCTGCATTTCATATTTGTTTCTTCACCACTGACTGGATTTATCATCTCAACTTTGAAGTGATATCCATCGGCACCATCCCAAAAAATGATTGGATATTGCAGGGCATCATAGCATCGATGAGTTTCTGCAACTGTTGTCAATTGATCATTTCTCCGATGAAGAACAATATCTTTAGGTTGGAATTGATCTCCGACTATAACAATTGCCACTTCGTCTATAGTTGGAGCATTGAATCTTCGCACATGTTCTCCAGCAGGCGTTTTGTCAGCATGAATAACAATCTTGTGTGTATCAGATGGCATCATGTCAATTGCTGTTTTGAACAAATGCACTAAATTGTTTTTTTCATGAAGAAGCTCTTGCAGTTGGGAAATGATGGACCTTTGTATGCCGATAGAAATTCCACAGCGTGCATTTCATTCATCATTGCCATCACTGATGAAATACATTTGTAGAAATTTATGTTGACCATCTGGGAACGGAAGCAGGGAGCCGGCTTTGTGATAAATTTGTCCTTTCACTTTGAAAGTTGGCATGAATTGAGCTGTTACGCTTTCTGTGCCAAATGACGTCATTTGGAAGCATGAGTTGTATTTCCTGATGTTAGAGAGGAAATGCTTTGATTCGGCAGTATATCCGGCAATGAAACCTTTTAGTGGCTCTGGTGGTTGTCCAAGTTGAGGCAGTTTAATTTTTCCTGTGGCGCAACACATTCCTTTTGTTTCTCCATTAAATTTTAGAGCCTTGCAATAAGGACACACTTCAGTCATAGTGCCGATTGAAAACATGCCGGCTCAAACTATAATCATCAGCTGGGTTGTACCGGAATGCAAGGCGATTGTAAATGCGTGATTGCTGAGCATGGAGTTGTGTTTGATGCTGATCTGCTGTTTCTCATTGATGTCTTTCAGCCACTCTCAGCCTGTCGCATTCATTCTGTTGAGAACGAAGCAGATCTGAAGCTGCAGAACGTGATCACTGTGCTTGCAACTGTGCATCCTCAAGTCTGGCTGCACGTCACTCTGCTGCTTCCTCGGCACATATTTGAGCCATTCTTTGTCTGTTTCACTCATTCGCTGATGCCCGTTCTTCCTCAGTTTGATTTGCAATTACTCGTCGCACTGCTTCTGCTCCGCGACTACGACGACCTAAGTTTGATCTTCTGCGAGTCATTATTTGGATGAACTAAAGCAGATTGATTGTACTGAAAAAGAAAAAAGAAAGTTATAACAAAACATATAAAATTGCAAAACATTAAAAAAGGAAAAAACAGGAACTAAAAAACAAAGAAAAAAATACTAACAAAATATTTCAATTCAAATGCAGATCAATCGACACAGCTGAATTTCACCGTCAATTGCACTGACAAATATGAAAAATAGTAAAAAAAATGAAACGAACAACAATAAAAAAATAAAAAAATAAACTATACTCACGAAATGAACGCTATGGTAAACGACACAGCTCAATTCCAAAATTAAATCAAAATGAAAATAAATCGAAATCTATGAAATTGCAATTTAACAATACAATCAGAAACATTGAAATGGTATCATAAAATTGGAAATATGGAAATCGTAAATGGATCGTAAATCGGAAACATTGAAATGGAATTGTAAAATATTTAGTATAATGTGTGTTGCTTTTATGTCCAACAGATGGCGATGTTTTTCAAAAAAAGCATGTTTTTATCTGTCACAGGTGTGACATCTATATAAAATATAGTATATAAAAACACGCACGTATTCAAATGCAACGTGTGACATCTATATAATAGCAGGTATATAAAAACACGCGTGTATTCGAATGCAACATTGTGTGAAAATTTCAAAGCAATCGGTGAAGAACGTTTGGAGAGTTAAGATTTTGAAAAAAACGAACATTTACATTTTTATTTATATAAGATATATATATATATATATATATATATATATATATATATATATATATATATATATATATATATATATATATAGATAGAGAGAGAGGGATAGAGAGAAATATGTGTGTGTGTGTGTGTGTGTGTGTGTGTGTGTGTGTGTGTGTGTGTGTCTTTGTGTGTGTCTGTGTGTGTGTGTGACTCTGATCGCTTAAGATATGCAAGCATTATTTGTAATCCACATTGGTTGTTCTGATACATGCTAAGTATGTATAGTTTCTGCTTAATGTCACTAATACAGTACGGTAACACAACAGGTAGCATACCTAACCTTAAGGTAGGAGTGTGATTGATGTACAAGTTCAAGTCTAATTCAGTAACTTTCCAGATTCTAGACAGCTTTCATAGGTGTTTTGCTGCATCAGCATAGCACTGATGATTACATGATGTACAATCAATGTACATAAAAGCATGCAATGTACCTGTGTTTGGTTGCATATGACTTCATTACTGGATGCATGCCCCTCCAGACTTTCTTACTTTTGATTTGCATTATTAACACTCACATTTGTGTGCTATGCATTAACCTGTTTTTTGGAAGTTTCCTAACATGCAAAGAGAATGTTGCTCTAAACTGTGCCTTGATGTTGGAGAAAATGTGTTGCCTGTAGGATTGCAAGAGGGAGGTATTGGGTTTAGCTTTGCATTTTGTTAAATTCAGTTGTGTGTACATCATATAGGAGTCTTACCTTTCTCAAAGCATGTACATAAGCTTAAGCATATATATCCATATGTAAATGAAAATGTATGTTCTCTCATTCTGCCATATCAGTAGTGCTTTACATTTCCATATCTAATTTTGTATATAAATCGTAACAATTGTACAAAACTGTAACATATATTTTTATTGCAAAAGGGCACGTTAAACATGTTTTTAATGTTGACCATATGTACAATTATGTTTTGGTAGCAGAACCTAAATGATGATCACCTGCCATTTAGGGATACAATGAAGTTTCAAGTGTTTTTTGAATTGTATATTTTTGTTATGTTATAAGTGTGGGCCTGTATGAGAGCTTCCATTTCATGTAGTGTTATATCCTAACAGTGCTGTCACTGCTTTTTAGGCATCCATATATTCAGCTGGACAGAAGGACAATATGTTAATGTTACACTAGCAGTTTTCTTTGCAATGGCTTTTTCCTACCTGTCCTGCTGTTGGACAGGGTGTTTCTGTCTACTTATTTGCAAGGTGGTTCAGTAGTCCTAGTAATGTGGCATGGGCTCTTCATACTGTGATGCAACTCACATAGGCATTACTTATTGCAGCTGTAGTATCGCCATTGCAATGTATATAATAGATTGTGTCTTTGAAGTGGATCTTTGGTGCTTGATGCAGCCTCGACAGAGAATGTTTATGAAGAGCATTGTCCCTTATCTGACTTTACTTAAAACTTAGTGTATGGCATGACAACAGCTATGTGTCAGTTTTTGTATGGGTAATACAGGTGAGAGACAGCTTCATTATTTGTAAAGCCAGTAGCATATATCATGTGAACACAGTAAGGAAAACTGAAGAACTTGTATTTTCATGAGCACGTCTGCAGGTCAGCATGACACATTTAACTGTACATGTGTTGTAACATGAGGTGTACACATGTGTCTGTGTTATTTCTATAAGTGCCTAATACATCAGAAATACTATTCAGTCACATTTCACATTAAAATAGCATTGCCTTTGCTGTCACAATTTTATTGTTTCTGACATTTCAGTGTGGTATGCTTCATTGCTGCACAGATTTGTATTTTACTCACATGAGTTTTTATACAGTGAGGTGAGCAATATTTGTAGCTGACTTACACTGTTGCTCATTGTTTCATATATCATTACACATCAGGGTACTGTTGTGATACTTTTTGGTCCTACCTGATTATACACAACTGACTGACATGCACACATCACTAAGTACTACTGATGTTTCCTGCATATGTGATATCTTAACAAATGTCCTCATTTTGAATCAGATTCATAGGTTATATTAATGTTATATTACTTTCATTACCAGACGAACACAAATACTGTAGAATGTACTGTACACAGCATGCATCCATGGTGACATGGCAGTGTGTAAATATTATATCCATATGGATATATGTCATGATTCAGGACTTATTTTAAAGGCAATGTGTCATGTATACAGATACTGGTACACTTCCTGTGTGTACCGCATTCATTTTATCGAATATATATATATATATATATATATATATATATATACTCTTCAGTCCTATTTTAGGTGTTATTATGTGTTTCTTTGCATTGATGCACGTGAGGATTAACTTAACATTTTACAAGTCGCAATTCTTAGATCAGTTAGTAAGTCATAGCAGTGCCTTGGTATCCACACATTATATTCCTCATGACAACTACTATTGCCAAACAACTGCATCTACTGAGTATACTTATCATTAGGCACATTGCTTTATTACATATGCGTTCTCATCGTTACACGTCTGTGTATGAATTTTCTTGGTTTAATTTCTCCAAGACATTTGGCTTTATTTACTTAGTATTCAATTTATTAACTAGGGAAATCCAAATGAAACTCTTTCATTCTCAGCCCAGACAAATATAAATTGCAGTTGACAAGGAAGTTAACAAGAAATATTATGAATACAAACAAAATGTTGTGTGAAGATAGCAATGAATTAATAACAGCAATAATAATAAAGTACACAGTACAGGGGCCAACAGAAATGTATTGTTAGAATGAGGAGGGAAGAAGAAGAAAGTGAAATAGTGAAGGGATAGAGCTTCTTCTACTTCTTTCGGCTTTTCCCGGTTAGGGGTCACCACAGTGGAACTCTGGTCCGCTAATGATTGGCAGTAGATTTTTTACGGGTGTTGAGGTGCCAGCTCAACGCCCAACCTTCAGCGAAGGCACGCCCATTCTACGCATTTCTTTCAAATGCCACTCGACCACGGGGAGGACATGCAGACTCCACACAGAAGGTGCTCCAGCCGAGAATTAAATGGGAGAACCTCTTGCTGTGAGCCAACAACGCTACCGCTGCACCACCACGGCTTTTAGGGAAGGGATAGAGCATGAAGTGTAAAATATAGTAAAAGTAAGGTAAAAACACACAGAAATTAACTATATACAATGTATACAATGTGGAAGAGATGTCACATATAGTGCAGAAATGCGAGGAAGGCAATGGTGCCTGACTGGTGAAGGGTAGATTGGGGGATTATGTAATGTGTCCAGATGGAATGCATTTGCAAACTGGCTCGGGCTTGAGATGATCTTTATGCTGAGCACAGAATGATGGGTATGACATGAGCTCTTTAATTTTAGTATGGAAGGATTCTCAGAGTTTGGAGCCTGTGATGGAGAAGGCATGGTTTGTGCAATGAAGGCTGGCTATGGGACAGTGAAGATATGGATCAGAGGGAATTAAGACCTCTTAGATTGTTACTGGAGGATTGTCTGAAGAGGTTGGAGGCAAGAGACAGACAGGAACATTCTTTGATAAGCTTCTAGAGGTGGTATCCAAGAAGCAGGTTGGCACGTTGTTAGATTGGTAGACAATTGGCTTTATTAATTGTGATGCAGTTATGCTCATTTCTAGCAGATAGAGTAATTAGATGGTGAAAAAGTTGCTTATAATTTGGATGGTGGAGGAGTTTTTCTTAGATGATGCTTCAACCAGTGGAAGTCCATATTCTAGCTGTGTTAGTAGAATGTCATTATCTATGGCATTCCAGACTGGTCTGAAGAGAAACAAAGAAATTTTATAAGACCAAAATGGCATGGGATTAATCTTCTTCTGTATTTGCTCTAGATGAAGGTGAAAGTTCAATGTGGATCAAGCCACATATCAAGATGTTTGAAGGAGATGACTTGGTTAATAGGGTTGTCAAGACGGGCATAGATAAGACGTTACTGAGAGTTATTTTGCCATTTCATTGAGGTACCAAATAGCATTGTTTTATTTTTGGAAGTATTCAGATATTATCAAATGGCTTAACATCAGAAAGTTAAGAGAGAGGAAGTTACCTTGTAGTTGTTTTATGGCTGATGAGGTTAGGTTTGAGTGAAATAAAACTATGTCATCAGCATAAAGTAAGAGAGAAAGAGTTAGTGGTCAAGTGGTAGTTTATAATGAAACTGGAAAAATAAAAGGGTGCCAGAATGGAGTTCTGATAACCCAGCCACTGGGGATGCACAAGCCACTGCATTTCTTCGTGCCAGTCCCAAGCCCAGATAAATGGGGAGGGTTACGTCAGGAAGGGTATCCAGTGTAAAGCCTGTGCAAAATAACATATGCGGACAATACAGATTGCCATACCAGCTCGGTCGAGGCCTGGGTTAAGAACAACTGCCATCTGTACCGTTAGCAAGCAGGATACTGGCAGAAATTGGGATACTATTGGCCGAAGGAGAAGAAGAGGGGGAAGGCATGCCCGAAAGCAGAAAGAGTTGAGGAAAGTTAGGAGTGTAGTAGTGAGGGTAGGAACTTTATATGTTGGCAGTATGACTGGTATAGGGAGAGAGCTAGCTGATATGATGGAGAGAAGGAAGGTTGATATATGGTGTGTGCAAGAGACCAGATGGAAGGGGAGTAAGGCCAGGTGTATAGGAGGTGGGTTCAAATTGTTCTATCATGGTGTGAATGGGAAGAGAAATGGGGTAGGGGTTATCCTGAAGGAACAGTATGCCAAGAGTGTTTTGGAGGTGAAAAGAGTTTTGGATAGAGTGATGTTTATAAATCTGGAAATTGATGGTGTAATGATGAATGTTGTTAGTGCATACACTCCGCAAGTTGGGTGTGATGGATGAGAAAGAAACATTTTGGAGTGAGTTGGATGAAGTGGTGGTGAGTGCACCCAAGGGTGAGAAACTGGTGATTGGAGTGGATTTCAATGGGCATATTGGTGAAGGGAACCGAGGGGATGAGGAAGTGATGGGCAGTATGGTGTTAAGGAGAGGAATGCAGAAGGTCAGATGGTAGTGGATTTTGCAAAAAGGATGGACATGTCTGTGGTGAATACGTATTTGGACATGTCTGTGGTGAATGCATATTTAAGAAGAGGGAGGAACATAGGGTGATGTACAAGAGTGGAGGAAGATGCATATAGGTGGATTATATCCTATGCAAGAGGGCCAGTCTGAAGGAGATTGGATACTGTAAAGTGGTGACAGGGGAAAGTGTAGTTAGGCAGCATAGAATGGTGGTCTGTAGGATGACATTGGTGATCAGGAAGAGGAGGACAAGTGTGAGAGCAGTGCCAAGGATCAAATGGTGGAAATTGAAAAAGGATGATTGTGAGGTGGAGTTCATGGAAGAGTTAAAACAGGCACTGGGGGGCAATGAAGAGTTACCAAATAGCTGGGTAACTACAGCAGAGATGGTAAGGGAGACAGCTAGAATGGTGCTGGGTGGTGGAAGGAGGATAAGGAGACCTGGTGGTGGAATGAGAAAGTACAGGAGAGTATACAGAGGAAGAGGCTGGCGAAGAAGAAGTGGGATTGTCAGAGAGATGAAGAAAGTAGACAGGAGTGTAAGGAGATTAGGAGCATGGCAAAGAGAGAGGTGGTGAAGACTAAGGATAAGGCATATGGAGAGTTGTATGAAAGGTTGGACACTAAAGAGGGAGAAAAGGACCTGTACCAATTAGCTAGACAGAGGGACCGAGCTAGTAAAGATGTGCAGCAGGTAAGGGTAATAAAGGATTGTGATGGAAATGTACTCACAAGTGAGGAGAGTGTGTTGAGGAGATGGAAGGAGTACTTTGAAGGGTTGATGAATGAAAAGAATGAGAGAGAGAGAAGGTTGGGTGATGTGGGGAAAGTGAATCAGGAAGTGAAACAGATTAGCAACGAGGAAGTACGGATAGCTATGAAGAGGATGAAGAAGGGAAAGGCTGTTGGTCCAGATGACATACTACTGGAAGCATGGAGGTGCTTAGGAGAAATGGCAGTGGAGTTTTTAACCAGATTGTTTAATTAAATCTTGGAAAGTCAGAGGATGCCTGAGGAGTGGAGAAAAAGTGTTTTGGTACCTATTTGCAAGAATAAAGGTGATGGACAGAGCTGTAGTAACTACAGAGGGATTAAACTGATAAGTCACAGCATGAAGTTATGTGAAAGAGTAGTGGAAGCTAGGTTAAGAAGGGAGGTGATGATTAGTGATCAGCAGTATGGTTTCATGCTGGGAAAGAGCATTACGGATGCGATGTTTGCTCTTAGAGTGTTGATGGAGAAATATAGAGAAGGTCAGAAGGAGTTGCATTGTGCCTTTGTGGACTTGGAGAAAGCATATGATAGAGTGCCTAGAGAGGAGTTGTGGTATTGTATGAGGAAGTCAGGAGTGTCAGAGAAGTATGTAAGAGTGGTATAGGATATGTACGAGGGTAGTATGACAGTTGTGAAGTCTGCAGTGGGAGTTACAGATGCGTTTTAGGTGGAGGTGGGATTACAGCAAGGATCAGCTCTGAGCCCTTTCTTATTTGCAATGGTGATGGACAGGTTGACAGATGAGATCAGACAGGAGGCCCCATGGAGTATGATGTTTACAGATGACATTGTGACCTGTAGTGAGAGTAGGGACCAGATTGAGAAGACACTGGAGAGGTGGCGATATACTCTAGAGAGGAGAGGAATGAAGGTCAGCAGGACTATGACAGAATATGCATGTGTAAATGAGAGGGAGGATAGAGGAATGGTGAGGATGCAGGGAGTAGAGTTGGCAAAGGTGGATGAGTTTAAGTACTTGGGATCAACAGTTCAGAGTAATGGTGAGTGTGGAAGAGAGGTGAAGAAGGGAGTGCAGGCAGGATGGAATGAGTGACGAAGAGTGTCAGGAGTGATTTGTGACAGACGGGTACCAGTAAGAGTGAAAGGGAAGGTCTACAAGAGTGTAGTGAGACCAGCTATGTTGTATGGGTTGGAGATGGTGGCACTGACAAAAAGGTAGGAGTCAGAGCTGGAAGTGGCAGAGTTAAAGATGTTAAGATTTGCACTGGGTGTGACAAGGATGGACAGGATTAGGAAACAGTATATTAGAGGGTCTGCTCAGGTTGGACAGTTTGGAGAAGAAGCCAGAGAGGCGAGATTGTGTTGGTTTGGACATGTGCTGAGGAGAGATGCTTGGTATATTGGGAAAAGGATGCTAAGGATGGAGCTGCCAGGTAAGAGGAAAAGAGGAAAGCCTAAGATAAGGTTTATGGATGTAGTGAGAGAGGACATGCTGGTGGTTGGTGTGACAAAGCAATATGCAGGGGACAGGAAGAAATGGAAACAGATTATCTGCTGTGGCGACCCCTAATGGGAACAGCTGAAAGAGAAGAAGAAGAAGGAGTTCTGATGGACTCCTTTAAGGAGATGTCTGGAAGTCCAATTGGTCTCACCACTTCACTCTGTTGGGATGCAATGCCCTTTTGCTTTTTCTCTCCCCAGAAGCAAAATGGTAGCACCAATCCCAAGATGAGTAGCAGGCCACAGCCCGCTTGATAATCCTCAGTCTTGCCACAGATGATACAAGGATCTCTCAGCTTGTTGAAATCTTTTCCTAGTAAATGCCTTGAATAGCAACAAGTTCAATGAGAAATGTCAAGGACAGACACTCACTGCCCAACCAGAAACAGTCAGGAATCAATGTACTCTGCTCCTTCTATCACCAGGAGTATAGTATAAGCACAAATTTCAAACCGTCACCTGTGAAGCAATTATTAGTCTTTCTGGTGATCAACAGTCTCCAGGAAATAATATCCATGTGCTTCTTCTCTCACCAGGTGAAAACAGAAGCACTAATCCCAAGATGATTACTGAGAGGCAGAATGTGATATTTCTAATAATTGGTGGTTTTGCAATAGTTGTTGCAGATTTTAAAGGTAAGATGGAAAAAATAGTTTAGTATCCTGAGCACTGCAGTATGCAGTAAGCATTTAGATATGAAAGAAGCGGCAACCTAAGCTTTAGCTGTCTTAGTGTGGAGACCCACTGATTTTAAAAGGGCAATATAAATTCAAAGGGGTGGGCATTTTGTATTTTGTTTCTATGGAATACAGTGGGATGGCCAATAAATTTAAATAGCTGAAGGGGAATGATTTCACAAAATGATAATTTTGTGTGTACGCACAACAGCTAATGAAAGGGGAGAAGGAAAGTGATGTGGTCAAATTAACATAAGGGGCAGGCAACTAGTAAGATAATTGAGTTTAAGAATATAAAAGCACCTAGTGGGATGGTGGGGGAAATTCTATGTGACTCTATAGAGAAACACCTGTGGTCTCTTAGTTTTAATATGCAATTATAAACAGAATACAAGTAAACCACAGTATATGTACAAGTATTAAGATTAATACTAGATTTGCCATTTTGTACTTGTACATAGGTTACATTACAGTAAGACTCATAAGACTCATAAGTAAAATATTTAAATGAAACAAGCTGATTATAAGTTATGAAATAGCTTAATGTGTCAAAATATATGTCATTTGCACAATTATATAATTATTAATAGTCAGATAAAATAAGTTCTTAATATAGCTATTTATACTCAGACGCATGATGCTTTGCTGTTACTTTTATGTCCAAATGCCCATCTAAAGACATTTATTTTTAGCAAGCCTAAAGGGTTCCCAGGTAGAGATAATTAATTTACTCAACTAAGACAACATTTAGAATAATTGTTTAAATTAGAATAGAAGCACGAGTGCACACCCAATCTATTTGAGACAGCATGACAGTCAGATGTAAAATCTGACTACTGTCTTTCCATCTTGCTGTTATTTGTCTTAATCTTCATCCAGAAGAGACTCACATCAGGACTGGTAAAGCAACATGATATACTACAGCTTTTTAATGTTCAAATAACCATCAGAAAGGTTGTGTACCTTATATTAGCTAGTTATAGAACTTCCATCTGTAACACAAGAAAACCATGACATCTATCTAGGTTCATAGGTTCATAGATAGTACTAAGCTAACTGCCCTTGTGAGCAATTTTAAGTCTAGCCAATTATCCCTTGTGAGACGCAAACCCTGCATCTTGTGTTTGTAAGACAAACACCTTAACCATTTGGCCACCCTCCCAACCCCAAATTATGGTGCTCGTTAAGACCAAGTTAGAAAAAAGGGATACACTAAATCGATCCTGTTATGGGAAACTGCAATTTACATGTATTCCCCACCATTTGAATTTAAAGGAATGGCTATGGAATATATATTAGCCAGCAAACTAATTACAAGAAGCCAAAAAAAAAAAAAACTATCCTATTACCAGATATATTGGAAAACACTTATTAAAATCTTAAGGTAAAACCGGTCTATAGATAAGGGAATATAAATCACTACTAGTCTAAACAAATAAGGAAAAATAATAAGAAAATAAACATTAGCATAACTTTTACTCACCTTAAATTGGGAAAGGTCTAGAAAGTGCAAATATACTGAACATCAGAGGTGGCATCAACTGTATATAGTGTACATAGTCATTACAAGATACAGATAAAGTTAGGTAGGCTAGAATATTTTGACAAAACTGTTTCAATGACAGATTCTATAAAGGTTAAAATAGCTCTGAGTAGATTTTGTCTTACAATTAAATGTGAACAGTTAAAATGTTAGCTAATTCTGCCTACTGTTAAATGATCACTGATGGTATATGTCCAGTCTATGTTATTATGTTTATTGAAAATTGATATTCCATGTATCTTGCCCTTATATATTTTATGTTTTATTATTTTTTTTTGTATTAAAGCAAAAAAAAGAGGAAACTGCAATAAAAATTATATTTGGAAAAAAAAAAGCACTATGCACTGTATTTCTATGGGCAGCACTTATCCATCCAGTAAGTAGAATCCCAAAAAGGATTTTCACAAAAAATAGGGACTTTGTACAAAAATAAACATTTCCTCACCAAAACAGACAGAATCTCATTAGCCAATTCCCACCTTATCTTCACCCTGCTCTACATCTCTCCAATATTTACCAAATTAGGAAAAACTGACCTAAATAAATCTGAGTCTTGTTATAACAAAATCACCAAGTTTCCCACTGGGGCTACCTATTGCAGTCACCACTGTATATCTCTTACTGAACTTGACTGCCTCAAACTCCCTCAACTCCTTCACTTAAATCAACTCTCCCTCACTCACAAGTTAGTGAACAAGCCCCTTAAAGTCCCATCCTTCCAAAACCTACTGTACCATCAGACCACTATCCTCCAATGGCAAAATCTAACTTCAAGTAGCCAAGGCCAAAAACTCAGCTGGGGAAGTTCTTTTCACCTGCATAATATCCAAACTATGGAGCATTCTCCCACACTGAATTACCTCCATACAATCATACAACCACTTCAAAGCTGTGCTAAAACACACTTAAAAAACACTGGTTATG